>NW_006921969.1:1698969-1704697 GCF_000298275.1 Orycteropus afer afer | reverse complement strand
TTCATTCTTCTAGCAGTCCATGGTATTTGTAGTTTTCTTTCCCAACACCACAATTCAAAGGCATCAACTCTTCTTCGGTTTTCCATATTCAATGTTCAAGTTTCATGTGCTTGTGAGACGACTGAAAATCCTTTGGTTTGGATTAGGCATACATTAGTCTTCAAAGTAACATCTTTGCTCCTTAACACTTTAAAGTGTTCTTTTGCAGCAGGTTTGCAGTGCAGTATGATGTCTGATTTTCTGACTACTGCTTCCATGGGTGTTGATTTTGAATCCAAGTAAAATGAGGTCTTTGACAACTTCAATGTTTTCTCCATTTATCATAATGTTGCTCATTGGTCCAGTTGTAAGGATATTTGTTTTCTTTATGTTGAGGTGTAATCCATACTGAAAACTATAGTCTTTGATCTTCATCATCAAGTCCTTCATTTAGTGGTATGTAGAACAACAAAGAGACAAAAGCAAACAAACCAGTTGCCTACCTTTAAGTTAACTCCAACCATGGCTACCTCATGTGTCAGAGTAGAACTCTGCTCCATGGAGTTTTCAGTGACTGCAGTCTTTCAGAAGTAGATCACCAGACTTCTTCCAAGGTGCCTCTGAGTGGATTTGAGCTACTAACTTTTCAGTTAGTAGCTGAGCACTTAGAACTGTGTCACCCACTCACTTCTAGTGATATGTACTGTTATTGTTGTTGTTGTTGTTATGTGCCCTTGAGTCGGACCCGACTCATAGCAACCCATCCTTGGGTTTCTGAGGCAGTATCACTATGGAAGTAGATTGCCCCATCTTCCTTCCAAGGAGTGGCTGGTGGGTACTAGAGGTAACTATATATAGATACATATTGTGGTAATTTAGTTTGTGTGTCAACTTGGCTGGGCCTGGGTGAATGACTGGGCAGCTGGATGTAGTATTCCCCATGATGAGATTGGTAATCAACTCCATGGTGGAATCTACTGTGAGCAGCTGAGTAGCTGCCTTAGGGATGTTGTCTGCTTCCTGTATATAAGCAGAAGCCTTGGGGAATGGTTTGTAGCTTATGGCATGCTTGGACCCTGTATGTAGCCATGTCATTGTTCAGCAGCCTGCCATGCTCTGCCAACCTTGGGACTTACAATGGACTTAAGTTAATGGCCTGCCATGTGGTTTGGTAACACTGGGACTATGCCTTTATATTTGTCAACCTTGGATTTGTCAGCCTCAGCAGCTGGCAGCTGTCTGAGTGAAGAAACACCTCTAGCTCCAGTGGGCCGGGAGCAGGAGGCAGAGCTGGACCCCAAGGTTGAAGAGTTTTCACTCTGTCCCTAGAGTCTGGCACTTTGAAGTTGGACTTAAAGCCTCCAAATTGTAAGAAAACAAACTCCTATTTGTTAAGGCCATCCCATTTGTGGTATATTCTTGTCAGAGCGGCATTAAGTAACTAGAACACATATATATACATAAGTATGCCCACACACTCTTGTATATGGGTTTGAACCACCAACCTTCTGGTTAGTAGTCAAATGTCTTAGTTAGTGTGCCATTAGAGTTCCATATATCTATATCTATCTATCTATCTCCATATATGAATTGACAATTATACCTAGTTGCCATGAAAGAAAGGCCTGGCTATTGCTTTTGTAAAGATTACAGCCAAGAAAACCTTATGGAGCAGTTCCACTCTGTAAAAAATGGAGTCACTATGAGTCAGAATCAAGTCTATGGCAGTGTTTTGTTTGTTTCATAATTCCATTAAGAATATAATGAATAGAAATTTGTTCATATTTTACTGAAAGAATGTGCACAAGTTTTTATAGCAACACTGTCCCGATAATTGGTAATAAATCAATATACATCTACAAGTGAATGGAACAGTACATTATGGTGTATCCATAAAGTGGAATATTACAAAGATTATGAATGTGCCAGTAGTTGTAATAACTATCCATCCTTAGAACATGCATGAATCTCAAAAATATAATATTCAGTGAAAGAAGCTGGAGAGAAAAGAGTTCATTCTGTATGTTTCCATTTATACAAAGTTCACAAACAGGTAAAGTTAATCTTTGAAATTATAAATCAAGATTTTTGTTGCCTTTTATGAGGTTAGTGATGGGAAGGAGGACCTGTGATGACTTCTGTGATGCTTTTTCTTGACTAGTGATATCTCTACGGAAGTAGATTGCTCTATCTGCCTTCTGAAGAGTTGCTGGTGGGTTTGAACCACCAGCCTTCTGGTTAGCAGTCAGATGCCTTCGGCCCTACCTACACCACCAGAGCTCCTGTGTTAGTTATATGTATATATGCCTATTTTGTGAGAATTCATTGAGCTGTGCACTTAGTTTTTCTACTCTTTTTTAAAATTGTGTGCACGTCAATAAAAAAGTACTTAAAAATAAAACAGAGCAATGGGCTATCTAAGCAGTGGGTTTCTAATTTAGCTGGGTTCTTAACCACCCACTGCTGTTGAGTCAATTCTGAGTCATAGCTAGCCCCATTTTGGGTTTCCAAGGCTGTAAATCTTAACAGAAGTAGATTGTTTCATCTTCCTCCTGTGGAGCAGGTGGTGGGTTTGAACCACTGACCTTCTGGTTAGCAGCCAAATGCCTTACCCCCTATGCCACCAGAGCTAGCTGATTGTTAGGGAAGGGAGTATTTGTGCTCTGAGACCTAAACAATGATTGTGACAACTATATGACAAAGAATTTATTTAAGTACCGAGGGAATAGAAATACTGCAAAGGACTTTGGGTGTTTAAAAGACAGAAACTAAATCTGAGGGGCTAGTGGATGAGGGGCTAGTAGATGAGGGCATAGGGTTAGAGAAGTAGTTACCTGCCAAACTGCGGTTTATTCCATTGACAGATGGAAGCCATTGAGGGGAAATAAGAGATCCAGTTCATGCCTTGAGATCACTGTATTTGCTGTGTGTAAAACTGTTGTAGGGAGGCAAGAGTGGAACAGAGAGACTGATAGGAGGCTCTTGCTCTGTGTAGTCTGGAAGTGACAAGATGATGACTTTGAGTTGAGTCTTGGCAGTTGGAATTGGTGAGAAGTGATTGGCTTCTCAATAAATGTTGGAGGCAACTGGCACCTGTACAGCTTGCTAATGGATTTTGTGTTAAAAGGAAAGAGAATGACTTTTTAGTGTTTGGTGTGGGCTTTATGGGTAGATGGTGGTGCCATTTCTGATATAAGGCAGTTGGACAGAGACAGCAGATAAAAGGGTGTGGTGGACAACTGCTTTGTAAACTTTTGAAGGTATAGGGCATTATCTTGTTATAATTTCATTACTTCTCACATCTTTACATGGTGTCTGGAACACAGTTAATACATTGAAAACATGTAGAAATTGTTTTTGCCATTGGCATTCCTAGAAATACATGATTTAAAGGTTAAAAAACTAGGCTTGGATTTGCCTATTTTCTGGCCATTTTTCTTTTCTTTTTTTGTCATGATGATGATGATGATGATTCAACTAAAATACCGTTTTTAAGGAGTTGGTTGGTTGGTTATGCTTAAATTGGACATTTTGTTTACATTTTTTTTTTTTTTTCTTTTTCATTGCAGTTATTTGTGATTACAGCTGTTCTGCTGTTTGGAAACTTGATTCAGCACCAGGTTTCCAATATGTTTTGGTTTTTGGAAAAAGTGTTTTCACTTGTTTAACATCTTTTATTTTTCTTTATTGTTTACAGACACCCATTTAGGTGTTTGGAGCAAAGAAATCTCTTTACCAAATGTTTTTCTTTTGCAGATGATAACATTTTGCTTTCCTAGGATCCAAATGGAACCACTTAGTGAAGACATTAGTGGAAAAATACCACCTAGCAAGCCTTGTAGAATGCTAGGATTCCTAAAACAAATGTCATAGTACATTTCTTTCGACACTCATCCTGTAGTTAGGAAAAAAGTTGTACATTTGTTTTGTGGTTGGCATTTGTGTGTTCATCACAAGATGACTTTTTCTTGGGTATGTCAGCCAATATCTGGCCATTCAACCAAATGTGTGTGATTACAAGAAGGCTGAGAATCCATAGCTCAGTAGTTTGGATAAAGAAAAAGAACTTCCATGTTGTGAGAGTATTTCCACTGTCTTTGTGGTTCTGATCACATTTTACAGCACTAGGAATTTTATCAAATACGTTTGATCCTCATTATTAGCAAATTCTGTCTTGTGAATTCACCTAGTCACTAAAATTTACTTGTAACCTCAAAATCAATATGGGTGGCTCTTCTGTGTACATTAAGGGACTAGTGTGGGGGTGAAAAATTTGAGTTGCCTGACGCTCGTGTTCTCAGCTGAGGTCATATAAGGCAGTGCTCTGCCTTTGTGTTTGATCTCTTAGTAAACAGTTGTCTTTTTTGAACTCTATTTAGTGCCACTTTGTGTGTGTGTACATTTTATATACTTATTTACTTATTGTGCTTTGCGTGCAAATTTACAAAGCAGATTTCTTTTACATTCAACAGTTCACACACATTTGATTTTATGGCCTTATTACCATCTTCAACCATTAAAAACTCTCCTCCTCCTCCTTCCCTGTGACTACCCATACCCACTCCCTGTGATCTTGTTATCTATACATTCCTGTCTGTTCAGCTTCCCCTCTATGTGAATGCTGCCCCTCTGATGTCTCATGGCTGTTTAATGGGTGCATCTCCCTAGGGTAGGTGGGTGCATCTCCCTGGGGTAGGTGTTCTGTATGTAGGTCTTTCTGCTATTGGCTGAGAGTCAACCCTTGGAATTGAGTCCATTTCTAGGCCCGTAGGATAACCTGGGGCCATGGTCTTGGGGGTTCCACTAGTCTCTATCTGACCAGTAATTCTGGTCATTTTTGTGTTTTTGAATTTTGTTCTACATTTCTCCTCCTGCTCTAATCAGGTTCTCCAATTTTGATCCCTTTCCGAGTGGTTGACATTGGTAGCTGGGCACCATCTAGTTCTTCTGGTCTCAGGGTCATTAAGGCTGAGGTCCTTGTGGTCCATCATATCTTTGGACTCACTGTTTCCAGATGACTTTGATTTTCTTTACTCTTCTTTGCTCCAGACTAGAGGAGACCAAGAGTTGTATCTTAGATGGTATATGTATGTATAGTTTTATGCTTTTTTGTTGCTGATTTTTCTGTTTAAAGTAGCCTCCAAGTGTAATGCCGAAAAGCTGTCTAGTGTTCCTAGGATAAGAAGGCTGTGATGTGCCCTATGAAGAAAATACATGTATTAGATAAGCTTCATTTGAGTATAAGTTACAATGCTGTAGTTGTGAGTTCAGTGTTTATGAACCAACAATATATATTAAATAAGATGTCTTGAAACAGAAACATACTTAAGACAAGGTTATGTATTGATGAGTTAATAAAAATTATTAACCAGAGACTCTCAAGAACCTAACTGTATATTTCCCCTAGGAGCAATTCTTCAGTATTTGCTAATTCAGCGTTCACAGTGACTTTATAGAACACAACTACAGCAAATAACAAGCATCGACTGTATATATATTTAGCTGCAGAAAATAACACCACCAACTCAGACTAGTTTACATAATGAGGAAATTTATTATATCAAATAAGAGGAAGGTCAGTAGTAGAGCAGGCTTTTAAGGATGGTTTGTTAATTAGCTTAATGCTAATTAACTGTCATGCAAGTTCTTTCCATCTCTCCACTTTGGTAGTGGCTCATGCCTCAAGCTGTTGGCAGAAGTACTGATCCAGAATCAGACTTCTCTTTCACACAAGACAGTATCCACAAGG
>NW_006921969.1:1678883-1697669 GCF_000298275.1 Orycteropus afer afer | reverse complement strand
TGGCTGGTGGGTTTGAACCTCCAGCCTTCTGGTTAGCAGTCAAGTGCCTTAGGCATTATGCTGCCAGAGCTCCTTATTTCAACATATGCAAAAGTAATATTGCTTATCTGATTTGTAGTCACTGAGAGAGTTTCTTTACTTACATATTGGGCATAAATGTAGCAGACATTTATCAATTTCTTTTTGGTATGTAATTTGAAATTGAGATGAAATTTACATACCATAAAATATACCCTTTTAAATGGTCCAAATCAGTGGTGGTTAGTATATTTATAGAGTGTACAGTTATCACCACTATGTAATTTTAGAATATCTACATAATCCCAAAAAGAAACTCCATACCCTTTAGCAGTAATTTGCAAATAATTTATATATGCATTAATGTCTTATGTAGAATTATATTTGAAGAGCCATGTTTCTCGAAACACTTTTCAAGACACTTAAATTCTTATACTGAAAGTTCAGTAAACTCCTTAGGACCAGTTTCAGAGGAAATATTTGAGATCCTCAGAAGGATCTCTGAGAGATGAATTTTTGCATTTTTGAAAGAAAGTTCAGGAGAATTTATTGGTATAGTTTTAAGGAAATAAAATTGGATAAATAAAATGAAGTTTTTTCATTAAATTAATGGTGCAAGGATTTCTGACACCAGCTATCTGGAGTTAGGCTAAACTTCATAGGTTAAGGGCACAGTCCTCCACAGAATTGCCCTCACTTGAGACCTAAACCACGAGCTCAGGATCTTCAGACTACTCTTCTGAAGAGGTGGATACAAAATCATGGTTTTCCATTTTCCTTCCAGGTGTGATAATCAGCTGTAACTCACAGAACTCAGGAAAGGCATGTATGTTTACAGTTTTAATGTAGCAAAATGATATAAGTCATGGTCAGCCAAAGGGAGGTTTCTCGTAGGGTAAGGTTTGGCAGAGTCCCAAAAGTGAAGCTTCTGTTGTCCTCAGGGACACATGACTCTCCTGTAACATTGATGTGTTACAGTACATGGAATAAGCTCACCTGATCTTCTCTGTCCAGAGTTTATATTGGTGATTTTTTAGTTAGGCATGATTGATTTTTTAGTTAATCCATATGATTGAACTCAATTCCAGACAACTCCATTCTGTGGAGGCTGGGCTGATAGCAACCCAATCAAAACTACAACCCTCTGATTACATGTTTTATTCTTTCTGGCATAGCCAGCCACCTGCTTTAGTCATTTCCTTAGCATATCTATGTAGGGGCTCACCATGAGTCACCTCATAAGCCCAAACCTTCAGGTGTGGTCTAAGGGACTCATTGTGAACAATAAAGACACTCCTATCACTTGGGAAGGAGCTCTGGTGGTGTAGTGCCTAAGGCACTTGACTGCTAACAGGAAGGCTGGCAGTTCAAACCCACTAGCCACTCCTTGGAAAGAACACTGGGCAATCTACTTCTGTAGTGATACCGAATCTTCAGGAGTTTAGAGACTGCCTACCAGGAGCTAAGGACCAAGGCTATACCGTTATTTCTTTATTGTGAAAGGAGTAATCAGGTTTCCTAAATTTTTAAGTTTCCAACTATGTAGCAGAAAAAGAAAACATTTAACAATATAACAAAAATCAATAGTAAGAAAGTGTAGAGGTGAAAGTCTTAGACTAAATGATCTTTGTTGTATTTTCTCTTTAATAATTAATAAATGTTTTTGTTTTTAGAAAAGTGAGGGCCTGTTCTGGTTACCTAGTGCTTCTCTGACAGAAATATACCACAAATGGGATGGCCTTAACAAACAGGAGTTCATTCTCTTACAGTTCAGGAGGCTTTAAGTCCAAGTTCAAAGTGCCAGACTCTATGGACTGGGCGAAAGCCCTTCAACCTTGAGGTTCAGCTCTGCTTCCAGCTTCCAGCCCATTGAAGCTAGAGGCTTTTCTTCACTCAGACAGCTGCTGGCTGCTGAGGCTGCCAAGCCCAAGGAAAATGGCACAGTCCCGATGTTACCAAACCGCTTGGTAGGTCATTAATTCAAGTCTGTTGTAAGTCCCAAGGTCGGCAGAGCATGGGAGGCTGCTGAATAACAACATGGCTCCATGCAGGGTCCAGGGGTGCCACAAGCTAGAGACCATTCCCCAAGGTTTCTCCTTATATACAGGAAGCAGACCACATCCCTAAGGCAGCTACACAGCTGCTCACAGTAGATTCCATCATAGAGGTGTTTACCAGTCTCGTGATGGGGAATACTACATCCAGCTGCCCAGCCATTCAACCAGGCCCAGCCAAGTTGACACAGAAACTGAACTACCACAGGGCCTAAGGAGGAAATTAAGGTAATGTGTTTGCATTCAAAATTTTCATATTGCTTTTAAAGTGACCCTTTGAGATAATCCTATTTAACTTTTGGTTTGAAATTTTAAAAAGGTATGCATGAGGGTAACATCCTTTCACTATACTTGAGCAAATAAATCAGGATGGTGGACTGTGTGAAGAAAAATGCAGCTTCCGCATTGCAACTTGAGGTTTGAATTTTTTATCCAGCTCTTTCAGCTTGAGAAATGTCAAGCGTTGTCTTACCTTTTGGTTTACTAACTCCAGGTCTTTTCACATTTCATTCTAATACTTTAGTTTGTCAATCCACCCTTTGAAATCTTCTGTTCAGCTCTTCTACTTCATCATTTCTTTCAGTTGCTTAGCTACTACTCTATGTTCAAGAGCAAGTTTCAGAGTTTCTTCTGACACGCATTTTGATCTTTTCTTTTTTTCCTGTCTTTTAAATAATTGCCAGTTCTGTAGAAGACAATGAATTTAATTATATTCTTTTACAACGCATAGTCGTTGACTTCTGGAGAATTTTACAAAGACTTATTCCACTATTAATGGCACTTTTTTATATTTTTTGAAAAAAGTAGTGTTTGACCAGTACTCAATAATGAATTACAAAAAAATCACAGTGTTATATATGTTTTCTCACAAATATCACACTGAATATAAATGAGTTAAATTTGAAACTTCAAAGAAAGGAAACACTTTTTTATGATCTAGTTGGACCAAGACCAAAAGCAAAAGCCTTCGTGTCGATTCCCATTCATAGTGAGTGGTAGTGAAGGTTGTGTGTCAACTTGGCTAGGCCATGATTTTGAGTGGATTGGCAGCTGGATGTAGTTATTCACATCGATGAAGTTGGATGTGATGTAATCACATCCATGGTGGAATCTACTCTGAGCAGCTAATAGTTGAAGGAGAGTTGCCTTTGGCATGTGGCCTGCTTTGAGTATATATGGAGAAGCTTTGGAAAAGGTCTCTAGCTTTTTGCTCATGTTGGATCCTGCATTTGTCCTGTCATTCAATTTCAGCTACTGAATTTAAACTAGTGGCCTGTTGTGTTCCCTGCCACTCTTGGGATTATTCCTTTTGCAACCTGTGAGCCAACAATCTGACATTTTGCCTGCTGAGTTTGCTGGCCTTAGCAGTCAGCAGCTGCATAAGTCAGAAACCTTGAGCTTGCTCCAGTGGGCCTGGAAGGCAAAGGTGAAGCCTAATTTCAAAGGGCCTCTACTCAGCCACTAGAGACAGCCCTTTGAACTTAGACCTCTAGCTTAGTCTTCACCTAGAGCTGGCACTCTGAATTCAGACTTCACGTCTCTCAAACTGTAAGAGAATCAATTTCTGTTTGTTAAAGCCATCTTCTTGTAGTAGTTCTGTTGTAGCAGCACTAGAGAACTAAAACAGTGATCATATAGACCAGAGTAAAACTACCCCACAAAGTTTCCAAGATTGTAATCTTTTACTGAACCTGACTGCCTCATCTTTCTCCCATGGAGCATCAGGTGATGGGTTTGTACTGCTGACCTTCCAGGTAGCAGATAAGTGCTTGTTTTTGTTGTTATTTGCCATCAAGTCGACCTCAACTCATAGCAACCCCTCCTTGGGTCTCCGAGGCAGTATCACTACGGAAGTAGGTTGTCCAACCTTCCTTCTGAGGAGTAGCTGGTGGGTTTGAACCACCAGTCTTCTGGTTAGAAGTCAAGTGCCTTAGGCACTATGCTCCCAGAGCTCCTACCACTACATAACCAGAGCTGTGAATAAGGAAGCTTTCTGTAATATAAATCAATAATTTTTTGCACATTTTCTAAAATGAGCAAATGTACTATTGAATTTGATTGTAACTGACCAAACCAAAAATAAAAAAAAAACAAACTCACTACCATGGAGTTGATTCGACTCATAGTGACCCCTCCTTGAGTTTCTGAGGTATTATCTCTACAGAAGTAGATTGCCCAGTATTCCTTCTGAGGAGTGGCTGGTGGGTTTGAACAGTGTTATGCAAACTTCGTGCAAAAACAAGAAAAATGTGAGGAATACTTTGCCGATGTTGATAAAATTAGAACTCTTTTTCAATGGATGTAATATCCCTTTAAATCTCATGTAATTAAAAATGAATTGACAAAAGAGTTAATGAATTTACTTAACTTGGATAGGTGTAGTTTTGAAAACAGTAAGCATTTGTTGCAAACTCACATCAGTTCTTCTACATAATATCAACCAGTTTTTTCAGTGTGGATGGGACTATATTAAAGGACAGTGATTTTTTTGATATTCATTTTAGTTACTAGACAAATTTTACATATGTTTGGAACAACTTGATTTTGTGAATCTGCTTTTCAAATTAAATTTTATGAAATCTAAACCATGAGTAAGTATTTCTGGTGACAATTTAATACATAAATTGATGTGTGCTATAAACCTCCCCCCTCAAAAAAAAGAAACCCAGATTCCCAGATTTTAAAGATTTTAAGTGAAATCTTTAATATTACCATTTCAAATTCATGTTGAAATGGTAATATCATGGATATATTAGATTAAATAGTCAAATTAGTTTTGTCTGTTTATTTTTCTTTGTTTAATATGGTGACCATTAAAATTACATGTGTCTTGCATTATTTTTCTGTTAGATAGTGCTGTTATAGACATTTTTAATAATAGCTTAAGCTCCTCCTTGTGATTAGCTCATGGCAGATTTGGACAGTAGCATAGATCATGTTTATGGATCAGGTTGATAAATATTTTAGCTTGTATTTCCTTTAATTTTGATTGTTATTACTATATTTTTATACAAAGAACATATGCATTATACAGTTTTTTTTTTTTGGTAAACTGCTCAACACATTCATGGGTTAGTTTCCTGTGGGTGCTATATGCTTTATATATGTTTGCACATTATTTACATGGGTGCATTATATGTGAGAATATGGTACATTTGCACTTAATCTTTGTTTATTTTTTTAAAATAAAATTCTTGCAGATTGTTTTTTAATCAGATGATTTCAGTGAATTTGTTTCTTAGGGCATCAGAAGTATAGTAAGGCATAAAAAGGAAGGTCTACAGACATTAGCTAATCAAAAATTCTGTTATTCTTGTTGGAATTTTCAGTTACTATTATGGTCACATTTCATACATAACTGACTGAGCATTGACAACCAATCTGATAACAATGTGTTAGTGTTTTGATTTTCTTTTCTTTTTTTTTTTCCCAAAGACTAGTTCCTAATTTATTTTTTCTTCTATTTTTTGCGTGGCTAGAAAACAAGAAGTTTTATATACCTTATTTTATGATTTTGTGGAGACTGTACCAAGTCAGTGAACACAATTAGTCTAAAGATAAGGTCACTTTAATCGATAGCATTCTTCAAAAAGCCTAAAGTTAAAAATTGGCACTAGGTGTGGAAACTTACCTGAATTGTTAAATTGGAATGTTATCCCAGGAACAGAATATGGCTATCACAACAGCTAGCCACATAAATGACTGCTTGGCTAAACAAATATTGCTTTAATTATTTCACTGGCAATTCCAACTTGAATGATGTGGTACATGAAAGTAGCCATGCTCAGAAGTATAGGTGTTTGAGGAAGAAACTATTTGCTATTTTTAAAGGTCACTTGTGTTTCAGGAACAAAGTCTTCTATTTATTTGAGAACATAAAAAATTTGCTGAACTCACATCAGTTCTCTTACTTGTTAAATTTTACAGAACTGAGTTTCTGAACTCAGGCTTGTGGAATCAACTGTGTCTCGAAATTAGCATTGGTGTCATATTTTCAGCAAGCTAGTCTTTATTCTTCTCATAGAAAAATATACTGTACATTTGTAATAATAAATCATATACAGTATATCTCAGATGAGGTTTTTCTAGGTAGAACTTGATGACACAGCTATTTTGAGTTGTGCTAAGGAATGTTCTGTAAAAGTTTTTTTTTTTTTTTTTCCCCCAAAGAATTCCTCTGGATTCGACTGATCCCACATGGTATTATAAATTTCTGTTAGTATTTTACTAAAGCTACATAAAGCAGAGTACATCCTAGTCCCTATAGCAGTACAGAATGAAGGTAGTTTTTATTTTTCTAAAGTTCTGCATGCATTCCTTCATGTTTTGGAGATTCCAGAGACTTATATCAAATATAACTTTTTGGCTGTCCATCAGAAGTTGGCAATTCCAATTTGATTGGGTGGGTATTATCTCTGCAAATAAAGCTTACAAATTTTAGTTTAGCGTAGACTACGTGCTTCACACCTGTAATTTATGTCATATTCTTAAATGTTTGAACTATTTGTAATGTCCTTGTTTTTACATTTTGTTTTTCTTTAGATGTTTGGCTATGCATTCAGTTCTGGTGGAACGTTACATACAGATTCCAAAAAAAAATCACTGTGGTAGGCAAAATCACTCAAAAAAACCTAATAGGCTTAGGGGAGAAGTGAGATTGGGGTACAGTACACCAAAACATACAAGGTAAAAGACAGGAACTTAATAATAATGGAAGCATATTTCAGACTTGTTAAATGGTTAAGAAATTTGTGAATGCTAAAATAAACCAAAACTAGGTTCTGTCGAGTCAGTTTAGACTCATGACGACCCTATACATGGCAGAGTAAAACAGTGCTCCATGAGGTTTTTAGTGGCTGATTTTTTCGAAGGAGATCAGGCCTTCCCTTCTGAGGCACCTCTGGATGAACTTGAATCTCCTACCTTTGGGTCAGCGTTTGAGTCCAAAAAACTCAAACCAAACTCAATGCCATTGAGTCGGGTCCGACTCATAGTGACCCCTCCTTGAGTTTCTGAGGCAGTATCACTACAGAAGTAGATTGCCCAGGGATTCCCAACTTTACAGTAAATATCGCATTTTATCTTTAAAAAGTCCAGAAATTTTCATGTGGAAGTGGGCATTAAAAGAGTTGCAACTTGTAAGTTTTTGTGAAGTGGTAGAGGGAGGGTTGTCTGATATTTGATGGATGGTTGTAACATCAGGTGTGGGTGGATGTGGTTGGTAACATATTTGATGAACCGAGGAAGGTGGCAGATATGTGCAGTAGATTTCTATTTTGTGTATTTCTATTCAGCTTGATTTATTTATTTCTGTTCAGTTTGGTATTTTCTGCTTCTGAGAATTGAAATTATGTATAAGGAAACAAAAAATCTGTGCTATTCTCAAATTGTTACATAATATATCAATCATTGGAACAGATTCATGTTGTCAAAACAAGTGTCAAAATAGAACTGACTGTATAACTTTTGAAGTACAGATGGTTTTATAACTTTACAAACTGTTGTTTTAGAAACAACTTGGCTTAGGTAACATAAGGAGCTCTGATGATGGCATGGTGGGTAGGTAAGGCATTTTGACTGCTGACCAGAAGCTTGGTGGTTCAAACCCATCAGCTGCATTGTGGGAGAAAAGATGAGGCAATCTACTTCCATAAAGATTTACAGCCGCGGACACTCTTTGGGTCGCTATGAGTCCGAATCGACTCAATGGCAGTGAGTTTAAGGCAATATGACTCCTACCCTTTAAGTAGACATTTTCTGCAAAAAAAGGACTATCCTGAGCATTTTTTTTATTTAAAGACTAGCTACCAAACTGTTTGCCCATTTGTACTTCTTCCATTCTCTGGTATGTTTTACTAAACCAGGCACTAACCATGCCGATTTTTTTCCATGTCACACTTTCTTCTTGCCCTTAGATTAATCATATTTGAACTCTGGTAGTGTAGTACCTAAGACACTTGACTGGTAACCAGAAGGCTGGCAGTTCAAACCCACCAGCCACTCCTCAGAAGGAAGGTTGGGCAGTCTACTTCTTTGGTGATACTGCCTCGGAAACCCATGGGAGGGGTCACTGTGAGTGAAGCCCAACTCAACGGCACATAACAATCATTTCCTTTTGCGATCCAGCTTTGGTTCATATTTTCTGTATAGTCAGTTTTCTTACGGACATTTGGATGATTCCCATTCTAACTTGATCTCTTCACAAGAAATCACAGATAACCTTCTCAGACCTTCCTCCCGGGCATAGATAAATGCACCGTTTCAGGCTTGCCCTCTGAGATTTCTGAAATACCTGACACTGGTTCAGAAAGAAACCTCTGCCCCACATTCGTCAGTCTGAGAACACTGGCCTCATCTGATAGCTAGTAAAGACAAGGGAAGTGTTGGTTCTTTTGGAGTCTCAGAATCATTCTTTTTTTTCGCCCCCTGCAAAAAAGGCAGGAAGGCCACATCTTCCGACCTCCTCTAACCCTACAAGAAGAAGACAGGATTACCAGCAGTAATTCAAGGCCTATTCCTACATGGCCAGACATGCTGCCTCCCTCCAGCCCTTTCTCGAACCGTTCCTCCCAAAGCACCCATCACCTCTCTCCTGGGTTCGATAATTCGCTGCAGTGGCCACACAGAACTCACAGATTATGGAGTTTACTAGGGAAGCACCAGGCTACAATTCAAGTTCAGGAAAAACGCTCAATCTCTCTCCCAGCCCACTGTCTCTCAGCCAAGTCTCTCCCCCAGCAGTGCATGTCCCTCAGTGTCTTACTCAGCAATGTGTGGCTCTTGCATCTCTTTCCCAGCAGCACATATCTCTTTCAGGAGCGCGTGTCTCTTTCAGCAGCACATCTTCCTCAACTAGCAGTCAGAGAGCGTTCTGCCTCTAGGAGGCCTCCTTCTGAGCTTGGCAGAGTGGCCAAACCAACCAATCATAACAACAGAATTCTAAGCACCTGAGAGTGAGCCTCCCATAACATTGTATTGTGCCATGCCCAACAGAAATAACCCAGGTGGATAAAATTTATAATCAGGAGCTCCTCAGTTGCTCATTCCACCACTGAGTTTACAATGACTTATGGGTAGAAAAGCCATACTAAGTAATTTACTACACTGTACTCCCTAAGCCAAACTTAAAGCAATATCCAGCTTTATTAAAGATACTTTTTCATAAACAGTCATGGTATTTCAGGCAGGACATGGACAGACAATCATTCACAGTATACAATAACTTTCAAACTCCCTTCTTCAATGGACTACCAAAATCAGAAAGACACTATAAAACCCAGTGAAGTCTGCATTTGATGCTCCAAATAGGGAAAGTTTAGAGTGAGGGTTGACATTTCACATTTAGCATGTTGTTAAACAGCTTTTCACGAGCCAACCTTGCCTTTCAGAAAATGAAATGAAAATGGCAGGATTATCAATCTGAAAATCCACAACATAAAAAAAAAAGGAACCACTGTTTTTTTGAGGGATGCCACTGCAATGGCATCACTGGAAAGTCCAGATTGCCTGATAGACTGGTAACCAATTTTTTTGCATCAGGTCCCAACAGGTCTCTGAGTTTATGGGAGTCAAGTCTATACTGAAGGCAGAGAGGGCAAAGAAGACATGAGGATGTGAAAACAAATTTTAATTTCTCCACACCGCAAGGTGTTTGCGTCAACATGGCTTATGTGTGTCAACATCAGGGAATCCCTCCTTCCTGGGAAACAAGAGGAAATCTCTCAAAACTAGAAGCCAAAGGTGTTTTCTTCCACATCAATCCAGCTTCAGAGATGTTCTACTAGTGATATTTGCCCCTTCCCCAAAAAACAACAATGAAGTGTTCTGTGTATTAGCAACATAGCTTGAAAAGAAAAGAAAAGAAAAGAAAAGAAAAGAAAAGAAAAAAGGTAAAACAAAATTCTGCATTTTTATAAAACTTGATGAAAGATAGTATTTCAAACTGTACAGTTACCAGACATGCACATTTATCAAAAATGCACACACTTCACTTGGCATATTAGCACCTTCAGCTTTCTGTGTCTGGTCTGTTCTGGCATCTCCATTTTCTGCAAGGTTATTCTCATCCTTGCCAGCATCAGCTTTCCCTTTTTTCTTCTTTGGGTGCCTTCTCTCCCTTCTTTGCAAGGGCCATTTTAGGCTTAGGCTCTGATTTTGGATGGCAGCAGGATGCGGGTGCTGGAAGCAGGGATGCGGTGGTGTGCAAGCTTTGGTCTATCTGGGGGTCATTCCTGCCTCTTCTTCACACTGCTCCTGGAGTCTTAGAATCATTCTTAACATAGTGTTCTGGGCAGCCACTACCAATGTGGAGGTGGTGCGTAGTTTGCAAATCTTTTCCTCCTCTTTTTATTAGTCTGCTTTCTGTGTTTGCATATTCTAGGCCATGGCTTCCAGGGTGGCCTGAACCAGCCTTTGGTAGGCCAACAAGTAGTTGCAGAAGGTTGGCCACATGCTTAAGGTCATGAAATTTGGCCCGGTGATCTATTTCAGATGTTCAACTAGATCATCTGGGAGGGTGAGGCCAGTCCTTTTGATATCACCATGGACCAAGAACACTGCCCATCTGCTGCTTAGTGGGCAAAGGAGTTCATCCACAGCCTGATGGTAGGACCAGCTTCCTGAGAGCCAGGCAGGTGATTATGCAACCTATAGCACAGGCTATACATAGAAATGGAGATGCCCACCTGTGTTCCCCCTACAGGGGACCATGATATTTTCATGAGCAGTGGCTGTAGTCTCAGGCCCCGTGAAGAACTTACACTGTCTGACTAAGCCAGAGGCTTGGATGCTTCCGAAACACATAGAAGCCTGCAGCCAGGGGCCAACTTCCTAAGTGTGCTTCAGTTCTGGGTAAGACATAGAAACTCAACATTTTGTCTTGTTTTGTTTTGCCGAGAACTTTCAGAACAATGTTAAATAATAGTGGTGATAATAAAGGATTTTGTCTTATTCCCGATTTTATTGCTGCTTTTTAGTGTGTCAGCATGAAGTATGATATTGGCTTTGATTTGAATTGGCTGTTCATTTTCATGTTAAAATAATATCTTTATATTCTTAGTGAACTAAGAGTTTTTATCAAGAATGTGGTGAAAAGTGAAACCACTAAATGGAGTTGTCAGGTGTTTGGTTTGCTTTTACCTTCTCTTGTGATTCTAAAGCAGAAATCCCATTTTAAATTCCGTATTTTTAACCTCTATTTTATGTAATAAGTAATGACAGAAAGAAGAGATAACATTTCATTTTCCTTGCTTCCTACTCCTACTTTCCAAGCTTTGCTAATTTAATCTGAGTTTAAAATCATCATATAGACTTCATATATTAATCTTCTGTTTTAAAAATATGTATTTTTTTACTTTTGAATTTTTGAGTTCCTGATTTTGATTACTTGGTTAATTGCTGGTGAAACTATTTATTAAGGAAGGATCTTTGAAACTGGAAAAGGATTTTATAAAATATACATAATTGTTCAAGATACCTGAGGAATTTATAAAAAGGCATCTATTTAAATTAGTACATGTCTCTAATCTCAGAGTAATTCTATAGTTGGCTTATGAAAAATAAAAATAGAAAACCTTTTTTGTTGCAGAAACTTTGTAGTATTTTTTTTTAATAAAGTTTGGGTAAAAGTGAAATGTAATCCCTAATGGGGAAGAGAGAAATTTTGGAAATTGTCAAGATCCTCAACTACAAAATTTTGGAATCAAATACTAGGCACACAGTATGTGAGCAGTTAGGAAAGTTGCCAACACTAGAAGCCAACAGAATTTACAGAGTTTGAGTTAAACAACGTAATTTTTAAAGGTTCTATGTTGTTGTTGTTGTTATAGGCCATTGAGTCAGACCTGACTCATAGCGACCCCTCCTTGGGTTTCCGAGTCAGTATCACTGTGGAAGTAGATTGCCCAAACTTCCTTCCGAGGAGTGTATATATATAAGCTTACTAAAATCCCATAGACAAAATGCCTTTTAATTTGAGCAAAATATTTTATAATGGCTATCATTATAATTTGGTGGGCAGGATGGAGAAATGTGATCTAGAAGGTATAGTGCAGTTAGAGAGATTGATGGTTGATAGTTTATAGACAGTGTGGTGCTGAATTTTAATATTTAACAGTAAGGCAAGTTCTGACTTGGCTCTTCCTGTTCAACATTTTTTATCCAAGACTAATAAAAATTGAATACATACCTTAAACCCAATGTATTTATGTACTCAAATGAGAGTGCAGGAGAGAGAGTGTTTTAAGGTATATAGTCAGTACTGAAAAATTGTTACTAGAGTGATGGACTGAATCCTTCCTTATATGACAAAGTTCAACACAGATAATTATAAACTCAATTTTGGAAGTTCAAGACTGGGGACACCAGAGTTGGTGTTAACTCATGTATAAATGTTTCAGAGGGTTTACATGATTTATACGGGCAATTTGTTTAGCAGTACTAGTTGGTTGCTAGAATAAAAACCTAGACCACAATAAAAGAACTATAGTCATATGAGAAAATAGTGCCATTGTACTGCTTACCTCTGAGACTGTATTAGGGGGATCCTGTCAAGTTCTGAGTGTTAGACATGGGTCTAGAAATTGGTAAGCAGCAGACATTCTGCAGACAGCAGCCATACACAGAAAGGGCTTAAAAGCTGTGAGCCAACTCCCAGACAGTCATTTGAGGGAACTGGTGCTCTTATCTTGTGGAAGAGCTGAAGCAGAATAAGATAGCAGTCAAATGCCTTAGGCACTATGCTACCAGAGTTCATATGATTTAAATATTGCCATGTGGAAGAGTGGCAGATAGGGAGAATGAGCATTTAATCTTTTCTGTTGGAAGACAGAAGTGGGGGGGGAAAAAAAAGAAAGAAAATCTTTATGTTGAACTACAGTAAGCATGTTTCTATTCAACATTACAGAAAACTTTCTGGCAGTCAGAGGGTCCAACTGTGAAACAGGTCGCTTCTCATTGTAGGGCCTGCCCTGTTGCGGGAAGTGTTTGAGCAAAGGCTGGATGGCAGCGTATGAGCTTTGCCTTAAAGGACATTCCTCTACTGAATGGGAAACCTGGCAAGAATAAACTTTCCAAAAGCTTTTCTGTGCTTTCCTTTATGCACAAGAAAGTGTGGTAAGCTAGACAAAAAACAGTTTCATACACAGAAAATCTAAATTCAGTAATACTGATTTTGGCCTGTCATATTCAACCGTATCTAGACTCTGAGTTAATAAAACTCCTTGCAAAGAATCTGAACTTTTTTTTTTGTTGTTGTTTGTTTGTTTTGGTGTCCAAATTGCTGAAAATCCCCTTAGGGGAGATGATTACTTTTAATTCACCCCCTATATGCCATTGTGTATGCTCCTCCTTTTGCACCCATACGCTCCCCAACTCCAAGCTGGCTTCACTTATCCTTCCTTGATTCCTGCCAGGCTGACATTAAAACAAACAACAAAAAACAACAACAAAAAAACTCACTGCTGTCGAGTTGGATCCGACTCATAGTGACCCCTCCTTGAGTTTCTGAGACGGTATTGCTACAGAAGCAGATTGCCCAGTCTTCCTTCTGAGAAGTGGCTGGTGGGTTTGAACTGCCAGCCTTCTGGTTAGCAGTCAGATACCTTAGGTGCTACACCCCCAGAGCGCCCATTGTTGTTGTTGTTATGTCCTGTTGAGTTGGACCCAACTCTTAGCGACCCTTCCTTGGGTTTCTGAGGCAGTATCACTACGGGAGTAGATTGTCCAATCTTCCTTCTGAGAAGTGGCTAGTGGGTTTGAACCGCCAGCCTTCTGGTTAGCAGTCAAATGCCTTAGGCACTGTGCTACCAGAGTTCCTCAGAGCTCCCATGGGTGCCAGTATTCACTATTCTCTGAATACCAGTGGCAGGTTGCTGTTTTCTCTTCCCTCCACCTTGAGTATGTCTGTTTTCCTTTCTGGGCTGTTGAGATCTCTCAAAGCAGTGACTAAAGGCTGCCAATTTTATCTCTTAGTGCGAACTGAAAATGTTTATTGAATGAAAAGAAGTGACATTGAGTTTTGTTTTTTTTTCCCAATCTGTGTGGCCTAGTGCCCAGTTCTGTGCTTGACACATTATAGTTGCCTAATAATTTTTGAATGTACCCAAGAATTGAGTGTGTGTATTTTTATTTATTTATGTCAGTTTCTAAACTCACTGTCGTCAAGTTGGTCCTGACTCTAATAGTCGACCCCTTCTTGGGTTTCCGAGGTGGTATCTCTACGGAAGTAGATTGCCCAGTCTTCCTTCCGAGGAGTGGCTGGTGGGTTTGAACTGCCAGCCTTCTGGTTAGCAGTCAAATGCCTTAGGCACTATGCCACCAGAGCTCATAACTTTATCATAGGGTTCTTAGGAACCTTACTCTAGCTGTAATGTTAAGAGTGAATCACAGAGTGGCAGGCTAAAGGCCAGATGGGAGGCTTTTGCATAAGTCTAGGCAATGAGATTTTTTGAAAAACAAACAAATACAACAGAAAATAGTTACCATCAATTTTATTCTGACTCCCAGTTTATTGGTGACCACAAGTGTGCAGGGTAGAACTGGTCCAGAGGGTTTTCTAGGCTGTGACCTTTCAGAAGATCCCCAAGCCTGTCCTCCTTCTGGGTGGGTTTGACCACCAAATTTTGAGTTAGAAGTTGAGCCATGGACTCCAGGCATGAGATGGTAAGTATTTAAACAAAAGAGGGCTTGCTGTATGCCACCTTGAATAAATTAACCTAATTAACTGGTTAGCCATAGGGCAATGGAGAATGTCAACTCAAAAATGATTTTTATGTATTGTCTTGAGTAACTTGGAGAGGCTATGAGTTTGAGGGAATCAGAGAAATCGAAGGAAAACAAAACAAAACAAAACAAAAACTGGTGTGGTGAACAATTTCTCAACAGAGAAGTCATTAGAAAAGTTCATTGGCTGTAGTAATTGGGAAGCCACTGAGAGTTGAGTAATTTCAGGAGAGTGAAGGAAGTAAAGGAGGGTGATGAAAACTGAGGGGAAAAAAGAGGAATAGTGAATATATTACTCTTTTAATATTTCTCTTAGCATTGGAGAAAGAAGAAAGACTAATAATAGCTCGAGTATAATATGGTAAAAACTTACAATTTTTTTGGACTGCAGTAAATACATATTTAGCATTTGTCAATTTAGTATTTTTCACATGTATAATTTAGAGACTTTTTTAATACTAAGAAAAAATCTGAGCATATTTGACATAGAGGGAATCAGTCACTGGGGCAGAGAAAAGTTCTATCAGCAACAGGCTGTTGGATTGAGGTCAGAAAGTAAGAGCAGTTCTTTGAAAGGAGGAAGGAACTCTATTCTTTCCAGAAGGAAGTAAGGGAAGCAGAGAGAAAGGTTGAGATTCAGGGAAATTTTGTACTGGTGAGATGACAACAGATGCTGGGGGCAGCCGAAGAGGTGGCTCCTTTCAGATGTCTTTGATCACAGCAAGGCTGCTTGTGAAGAGTAAAGGGAATGAAGATAAAGCTAAAGACTTGAGGAGAGAAAAAAGAAGCTTCCAATGGTCTTTGCTCTTTCCAAGAGTTCCCCTAATTCTCAATTTCACAGCTTCTTCTGGTGGCGTAGTGCGTAAGGCATTTAACTGCTAACCAGCAGCCTAGTGGTTCAAACTTACCAGCCACTCATTGGAAGGAAGGTTGGGCAATCTACTTCTGTAGTGATACCACCTCAGAAACCCAAGGAGGGGTTGCTGTGAGTTGGAACCAGCTCATGGGAGTGCATTTGGTGTTTTTTTTTTTTTTTTTTTTTGGTCTGAAATGTTCACTTCAGTGTTTTATCATTTTATCAATGTTGTTCTCTTCTTTTTTTCTTCTTACTCCTCACCCTTCTCTTTTCTCCTCCTCCCTATTTTCTCTTTCTTTCCTTCTCACTTTTCCTCCTCAGTCCTTCCTCCTTCCTCTTTCCTCCTGCTCATTCTTTTCTCTCCTTTTCTTGCTTTTCCCTGCCTTTTCCTTTCCTTCTTCCTCTTTCACCCTCTTATCCTCTCTCCTGCTCTCACTCTTCCTCCTTCTATCTTGTTTCTTTCCTCATTCTGCTTCTCCCTTCCTTACTTCTTTACTTCCTTCCTTCCTCCCTTCCTTAACTGTGAAATTTCCTTATGCTGTGCTCACCAACAGAGCTTGGCAGGTTTTACAATTTTTTTAAAAAACATATTTTTATTCTGTATTTCATGCATCAGTTAACTGAGCCTGAGTATTTCCCAAGATCTCAGAGGCATAGCTGCTACAGAGATTCCAGATTGCTTGCATGTTGAAAGGATTTTTTTTTCAATATGGCCAATGAGAGTCAAACATACCTGATTCAATTTCTACCCATTTATCTTTTTATTTTAATTTTTTTTTTTTGTATTTGTGCCAGTGTCCTGATGCCAACCATCTGTGGAATCCTTAATATTATAGCAACACAGGCTCTGTTTATATTCAGGGTAGTTTACATTTTTATGTTTGCCAAGACCTTTTGCTGTTATTATGCAGTAAATTAAATGTGAGAACAACAGACAGGCTGGAAGACTCTTTATGAGCAGCTTGCTGTATTTGTATCTGAGTGAATAAATCCTTGTTTGGTTACATATTTTTTGTTCTATTTTAGTGACAGATTGTTTGTCACTTTAATTTATGTTAAACATAAAAAAAGTGGATTTAATGAATTTTTCTGAAAGTTAGTATCTTTGTATCTAGTTCTGCTATACAGAAATACTACAGGTGGATGGCGTTAACAAACAGAAACTTATTCTCTCACAGTTTAGGAAGCTAGAAGTCTGTATTCACAGTACCGGCTGTACAGGAAGGCTTTCTCTCTCTGCTATCTCTGGAGGAAGATCCTTCTCTCCTTTCAGCATGGGTCTGATATTCCTTGGAGATCTCCACATATCTTGACATCAGTTTTTCCTTGAGTCTTAGAGATTCTCAGGAGCTCTGGTGGCGTAGTGCCTAAGGCATCTGACTGCTATCCAGAAGGTTGGCGGTTCAAACCCACAACAGTCACTCCACAGAAGGAAGAGTGGGCAGTCAACTTCCGTAAAGATTAACCACATTGGAAACCCAAAGGGGGTCACTATGAATTGGAACCGACTTGATGGCAGTGATTTTTTTTTTTTTAAAGTGGTTCTCAGCACAGTAACCCTGGGTCCAAAGGACATGCCCTGCTCCTGGTTCTTCTCTCTTAGTGGTAGTAAGTCCCACCTTCTCTGCTTGCTTCTTTCTCCTTATATCTCTTGTAAGATAAAAGGTGATGCAGGCAACACTGCAGAGAAACTCCCCTAACATCAGATCACATCATGGGGGATGATTACATCATTACGTAACTGCTGTATGACTAAGAATCATGGCCTAGCCAAGTTGACACATATTTTTAGAGGACTCAATCAATCCATGACAGTTAGGTATTGTATTTTCTCCAAGTCAGAAATCATTAACAAGTGTGCAACTACTTTACACTTAATGGAGGCTTGACAAACACTGCTGAAGGTTTGCATAAAATTCAATCTGAGAAATTCTGTTTTCTTTCTTTGCAAAGAAGATTAATGTTCATGGACATGAATAAATTCCATTTAATGATTTTGTTTATAATTTTCTTACTGTATGATAAATGAGTACTCTGAAATATTTTGTTCCTTATAGAATTTTTAGGCAGCCTAGATAATGTTCTGATGTGCATTATTTATTGCTTTCATACTTTTGATTAATTATGCTCTGAAACAGTTTCCTTCTGTCCAGCCCTAGAGATCAAATCAAAGACATACATACATATTCTCTGTCTACATGTAAAGTGCTAATTTTACATTTTATAAATGTCAGACTTTTCAAAATCCAAAGAATGGCTATGTTGACATTATTGCCAGGAGTTGCATATTGTCCCCAATTTGCATCTTAATAAGTAGATTTCAGATAACCTGAAAAGTAATATTTTCACAAGTATAAAAGAGACCATTTGTTGTTGTTGTTGTTGTTTGTCTCAGTATTAGCTGTGCTGTTTTGACCTCATATGTTCTTATCAGACAGCTTTAGTGCTGAGAGGCACTTTTACAGAGTACCAAGTATCCATGCAACCTTTCACAGATTTAGCACATTAAGGATATCTGTTCCAGGTAAATTAACATGTTTTTCTTTAATTCTTTGACATTATACATTCCAAGGTGACATTGCCAGAACATCTGCCATTAATCCAATAAATGGATCTCATCTCTGTGGAGCAATGGAGCTCTACTGACTTGTGTAGTCAGTCATTCATGTCAACCTCCAGGCCCACAGTTTCTTTTCTGGAAATCTGAAATTAAAAAAAAAAAAATTTTTTTTAAAGTCATTTAGCCATAAAATGTGACTTGAACTGATGTGAAGCTCTTTATGGTCTTTTCGTTTTATCCTACTTACTGTGACTGCCCATACATTGTAGAAATATGAATGTGTTTGATTTTGGGGTGGTGGTTCAGACCTGCAGTAAATGTCATATAAACACATTATATATGCCATATCACTTTTTAAAATAAGTGAAAATCAGCTTTGTAAAACATCTGGTTGAGGACTTCTGGTAAGATGGAGGAATAGGAAGACAAGTGACACAGACGCTCTTCAACAAAGAAAAGAAAAACCAATTGAAGATAATCCTGGAACCCTGAGCTTTGAAAGGGACTACACAGAAGTGGATTGTTGTTGTTGTTATTTGCCATTGAGTCGAACCTGACTCATAGCCACCCCTCCTTGG
>NW_006921969.1:1677746-1678453 GCF_000298275.1 Orycteropus afer afer | reverse complement strand
G
This sequence comes from Orycteropus afer afer, assembly GCF_000298275.1. Lineage (NCBI taxonomy): Eukaryota > Metazoa > Chordata > Mammalia > Tubulidentata > Orycteropodidae > Orycteropus > Orycteropus afer. The sequence continues at coordinate 1,678,452 of NW_006921969.1, read as the reverse complement.
GGAGACAACCTGAGCTGTGGACTTTCTGCTGTCCGGAGGGTGCAGCCATTTTGATTGTTTACACGTGGCAGCCATTTTGGATATTTAAAGTGACCAAGGATGTAGCCATTTTGTATGTTTACAAGCAGCAGTCATTTTGGATTTTAAAGTGACTGAGGGCACAGCCAGTTTGAATGTTTACAAGCGGTGGCCATTTTGGATTTTAAAGTGATAACATTCTCATTCAGATCCAGGGACCTAAGAACAGGCTCTGTTTGCCAGGGTCAGCAAGGACATATGAGAGGCTGACAAAGGAAAAGAGACAGGTGGTGAGTGTGTAAGTGCTGTCAACTAGTAAATAGAGGAGCACAGCACAGTATCCTGTCTGTATAGATAACATACAAACAAAATAAAGAAAACAAAAATTGTGGGCAAGTAACTCCAACATATAATTACCAATTAAATATAAACACAAAAATGTCACAATGCCACAGAGAAAACAGAGCATCACAGTAGAAACAAAGAAGCAAGATAAAGCAGGAGAAACAAGGGGCCAGGATACAGACCCAAAATACATCCCTGAGGAACACACAGCATTTGAACTCCCTGATAAGGAGTTCAAAAGAATTATATTTAGATATCTTCAAAGTATTGAGAGACAGACCAAGGAAAACACAGACAAAACTCTAGAAGAATTTTGGAAGAAAATACAAGAACAAAATGACAA
>NW_006921969.1:1675033-1676066 GCF_000298275.1 Orycteropus afer afer | reverse complement strand
AAAAAAAAAAAACCCATTGACCCATGTCACTTTAGTTTTGTGTCTTTCATTTTATTGAAATTATATTTCAATAAAATGCATTAAAAAGATACAAAAATAGCCGGGGGGGGGAGGTATTATGGCATTGTATAGACATATTTCCAATTCTTACTTATGTAAATGCCCAAGAACTACAGGATATTTTTAGTCAAGAGAACTCTTAAAGGTAAATATAGTAGAGTATGTATGAGTAGAATATATTAGTTAAGGAAACCAGGTCTTAGAGTCAGTAAAGAAATATTTTCTAATGAAAGTAAAATATTTCATATATTCATGTTACAGAATGTTGTATTAAAAAATTCCACCCACTGCCATCCACTCAATTTCGATCCTTTAGGAAGTAGATTGCCTTGCCTCATCTTCTTCCCATAGAGCAGCAGGTGGGTTTGAACCTTTAACCTCTGGTTTGTAGCCAGATGCTTTACCCACTATGCCAGCAGAGCTCCTTCATCAGTGAGTCTTGAGTTTAATATTAGGATTCTTGTATGTGCACAAAGGAGCTCTGGTGGTGCAGTGTCTAAGGCACTTGACTGCTAACCAGAAGGTTACCAGTTCAAACCCACCAGCTGCTCTGCGTAAGGAAGATGGGGCAGTCTACTTCCATGAAGATTTACTGCCTTGGAAACCCAATGGAGATCGCTGTGAGTTAGAATCCTTTCCATGGTATTGGGTTTGGATTTTTTTATTTTGTATGTACAGTAGCTGAGTTTTGCTCATTTCTGTCCTAACAGCTATCAACAAATTGAGATAGCTCTGAAGAAGGAAGATGTTTTTGTCACTTTATAATTTTAGATGATTTATTTTAAAGGAGAATTTGTTGCAAAATTAAAAACACTCCCTTGGGAAGGCTTGTAGATTTATAGCACAATTGAAAAAACCCCAAGCCAATGTTATATAGTACCTTTTGAGCATCAATTTCCCCAAGTTCTTTTCTTTATTGTGTTCTACATCTGTGTTTTTAATAGTTTATTATGTCTTTATGAGGTAAAGAAAA
>NW_006921969.1:1666740-1674153 GCF_000298275.1 Orycteropus afer afer | reverse complement strand
TGCTGTGTGGCAGAGAGATGTGGCAATCTGCCTCATAAAGATCACAGCCTTGGAAACCCTAGGGGCAGTTCTACTCTGCCCTATAGGGTCACTATGAGTTAGAATTGATTTTATAGCAATCGATTTTATTCTTCATATTCTTCCTTGCATAGTCTTTAAGTGGTCACTTCTTTTAAGATTAGGTACAAAGTTTTCCTGTAGAACATAAATATAAAAATTCTGACAGTGTGCTATATTGCTTCTCTCTATTAAAATATCTATGGAAACTCACTTAAAGGTAAATGAAGGGAATGATGTTTAAATTTTGCTAGGATTTGTTAATGGAAAATCTTACTGATTTGCCTATGCTTAATAGTGGTGTCAGATATTACAGGAACACATAACTACTTTGGAAAATGAAATGGTCCTTGCCCTCCATTTAGGAGCTTGTGTACCCAGCTCATAGTAGGGGGGGAAAAAATAATTGGTATGGTAGGCAGAATCCAACATGCGCCACCACCCAATATGTTCTATCTTAATCCCCAGTGAATATGATGAGATATCATGGGTTGTATAGTTTTCATTTACATAACAATGGAAATTTTGAACATATGTTTAAGGTTGCTGATTTTGACTTTGTTAGTCAAAAGAGATATTATGCAGGTGGACCTAATCTAATCACATGAACCCTTTCAAAGCATAGAGTTTTCCCTGGCTGGTGGGCAGAGAGGAAGTCAGAGAGACTGGAAGCCTGAGAGTGGCCTCTAGCAATTGAGACTGGTCCAACAACCTGGATAAGCTCTGGTTGATTCTTCTACAAAGCCTTCTCCAGAGCCTTCCCTTGAGACTGCTCAAGCAATGAACCCAGCCAAGCTCATCCAGGTTTCTGATGTATAGAAAGATAAGAAAAGAAATGAGTCTTATTCTAAATTAAAGAACAAATGAAGATTTTGGTACTGGGAATTGGGTGTTAGTTTTTTTTTTTTTTTTTAAATTGTGTGTGGTGGTGGGTGGTTACAGTTAACTTGATCTTTGTCTTTGATTCCTGAGAAGACTTGGAATTTCTCCAGGGATTGAAATCTTTGTTATGCTAACAAGATGACCATTGATTTGGGGCTGTCCTGGTATGAAAAACTCACTCTGTGATATCAATCAAATCTCATTGGGAAGGGGACTAGAGATTGAGTTCAGTCATAATGAGACCCCAGCAAAGGCTGTGGACCCAGAAGCTCCTTGGTCTTCTGGTAGTGATGGACATTGAAAAACATGTGAGGGTAGCAGCTCCTTTTTTAGGACATTGGGAACCCTCCCAGACTTCGCCATCTGTGTCTCTTCATTTGTATCCTTTTTGCTATGATAAAACTGTAAGTAAGCATGTTCTTTAGTTCTGTAAGTTATTCTAATGAATTATTGATCCCAAGGGAGTAATGGGAACCAGCAAGTCAGATGGGAGAGGACCTGGGATCCCTAAGCCTTATGGCAGGCATTCTGAAGGTAGAGGGAACCTTCAGATTTAGAGCCAGCAAGTTAGAAGTGAGAGGGTCATGGAAACTCCCAAGTCTGTAGCTGGTCTGAAGCCCTGAGCTGACTTGACATCCTAAAGGATTGTGTCTTTAACTACTAGTGCCTAAGGCACTTGACTGCTAACCAGAAGGCTGGCGGTTCAAACCCACCAGCCACTCCTTGGAAGGAAGATGGAACGATCTACTTCCGTAGTGATACTGCCTCGGAAACCCAAGGAGGGGTCGCTATGAGTCAGGTCTGACTCAATGGCACATAACAACAACAGCAACAACATGTGTGGTCTGACCTAGCTCTGGTGGTTAGGATCAGAGGAAGAAGTACTGCATGTGAAGATGGTGTCAGAACCAAGGTAAACAGAACTGAATTTGATTGCATTGACACCCAACTCATTGTGTAACAGATTACTGCAAATTTGGTGGCTTAAATCAATATTCTTTTATTTTCTTATAGTTGTGGAGGTAAGAAGTCTGAGTAGGTTCTCTGCTTATGGGTCTCACAAGGACAAAATAAAAATGTCAACTGTTGTTGTTGTTGTTGTTGTTGTTGTTTTGTGCCGTCGAGTCAGCCCTGACTCATAGTTACCCCTCCTTGGGTTTCCGAGGCAGTATCACTACAGAAGTAGGATTGCCCAACCAGGCTGGTTCTTATCTGAAGGTTCTGGGGATTAGCCTGCTTCCAAGCTCATTTAGATTGTTTAGAAAGTGACTGATTTCACTTCCTGGAAGTTTGAGGGCTGAAGTCTTCATGTTCTTGATGGTCATTGGCCAGGGACTTCTCTCAACCCCTAAGTCGCCTAATGGCTGCTATCAGGCCACCTTGTGGCACCTTCACCTCTTGTGACACCTCTTGTGTCAAATCCCTTTCATACTTCAGATCTCTTTGACTTTTTCTTTGCTCACCACTCAGAGAACACTCAGCATTTGAACAGCTCTTGCAGTTAAGTTAGGCACACCAAGAATAATCTCCCTTTTGTCAATTAATGTGATACGATCATAAGAGTGATATCTTATCTACAGATTTCATCCACCCAAAAAGGAGAGGGGTTAATGGAAGAATAGTGGTCATGGGAGGTTAGGGTAATTCCTGGATTTCTACTTATCAGTTGGTAACCAGTGAGCAAGATTGTAAGGTTGTAGGGTAATGTGGTGGGCTCTGGAGTCAGATTGTCTTGGTTTGAGTCTGGTAGCATAGTGCCTAAGGCATTTGACTACTAACCAGAAGGTTGATGGTTCAAATCCACCAGCCACTCCTCGGAAGGAAGTTGGGCAATCTACTTTATAGTGATACTGCCTCAGAAACCCAAGGAGGGGTCTCTATGAGTTGGATCTGACTTGACAACAGTGAGTTTTATATATATATATATATAATTAACTAGCTGTGAAACATTGGACAAGTTACTTAATCTAATTGTGCCTCAGTTTGTTCATCTGTTAAATGGAGTTAATAGTAATTACCCTTCATAGCAACCTATCGGATTGTTGTGAGGCATAAAGTATATAATGTGTAAAAATGCTTAACAAAGTGCCTGACACATAAGAAAGGTACGATGATTGTTAGTTGTTATTCCTATTATTTTTTCTTTAAATCGAGGTTCTTTAAAGCTTCATTTTTCATATAATGAACTTGACTAAATCCAAAGGATATATTCAGTAAAAGTAACAGGATACTGACCCACATGGGAGTCTCAATGAGTCTGACTGAGCATCTCTCAGATGGAAGCATGAGTACTATTTCTCTGTTCTAGGTACAGGACGTGGTTTCTTTGATAGCCTGGACCAGGTGTGTATGGGTGTGTATATGTGCTCAGTGTTATAGGAGGAGGGTAAAGTGCTGAGACAACACAAATCAGCATGTAATGGGCTGTTACGTCATATAAGGAATTTGGGTCCTGACAGATTGTGGACAGTGTTTAAACAGGTATTGGTATGATGAGCTAATGAATTACAAGGAAACTCTGATGGCAATGCGAAGGATGAATATGAAGATAGATTCTGAGTCAATGAGGAAAAAATGTTCAGTTATGAAAATCATCATTGTCAGAACATGCCTTAAATCTAAGAGCTTTTCTTGATTTCTTAACAAGAAAGTTATAGGAAGCTCTCTGGAGGTGAGAGTGAGTCAGACCAGGGAAATCTGGAAAAGGAAGTCCTGGTTGATACTCTTGGTCAGGAAAAGGCAGAGAATCTGAACCAGGAGCAGGTCTAGCTTTGAGGAAGTTTTGAGTCCAAGGGTATATGAGAATGTAGTACATCAGACAATGAGAGTGTAAGGTGATGTCCACTCATACTCACTCTCTCACTGCTGTCAAGTTGGATCTGACTCATAGCGACCCCTCCTTGGGTTTCCGAGGTGGTATCACTATGGAAGTAGATTGCCCATCCTTCCTTCCAAGGATTGGCTGGTGGGTTTGAACCACTAGTTTTCTGGTTAGCAGTCAAATGTCTTAGGCACTATGCCACCAGAGCTCCCAAGGTGATGTCCAAGAACTATACTTCACTACACAGATTATCCCAGAGGGTGGAGACTTTTGGTGTGTAAAGGACCAAGGAGCACCAGGTGGCATGGCCTTGGGCTAATCCAGTAGCACATAACTTGTCCCTGTCAAATAAATGCAAAGGATAAGGCAAGTGGAATGGGAACCCAGTTACTAAGGGACTACATTGGGAAATGTTGAGCAATATGGAGGTTGCTAGTGAAAACACAAACAGTGGCTAGAACAGTGTTCACTTATGGGTAAGAGAGTAAGATTCCCTATGGGTGTTAGTCCTCCATAGCCAGTGGGCCATTCCTCACTGCCGATGCTGCATGCAGTGGGCTTGGCCAGGTGCCATGTGCCACACACGGATATGCAGAATGAAGAGGTACTAATTGCATTTCCTCAAACAAACTGGAAATCCCAATAAAAACTGCTATCTTTCTGTAAGAAAATATTCCAGGGTGGAGGTCTTGGGCTGCTTGACTGAGGGGCAGAGAGTCATGCAATGACCACTTTCCCAACAAGAAGGAATTATTAGATTATCTCCTAGAAGAACAAATACAAAGCGTAATTTTAGGATTTTGTATTACCAGGTTGAAGAATAAGGTTTTCACGCCAATTCTTTGAGAAGTGTATGGCCCCTTCCTTCTTCGGAGTTTGTCTTAGTCTAGAAGCTCCCTGAAACCTGTCCACCATGAGTGACCCTGCTGGTATTTGAAATACCCGTGGCATAGCCTCCAGCCTCAGCAACATGTAAGCCACCACAGTATGACAAACTGACAGATGAGTATTCATTGTAGATACTTTTTCAGCAAAATAAACAGCTGCTGTACATGGACTTTGCCAGGTGGTATACACAGGAATCAGGTCGACTATATCTTTGGAAAGAGTCAATGGAGAAGCTCAATATCTTCAACCAAAACAAGGCCAAAAACTGACAGTGGAATAGACCATCAATTGCTCATATACAAACTCAACTTGAAGCTGAAGACAATTAAAACAAATCCATGGGAGCCAAAATAAGATCTTGATTATATCCCACCTGAATTTAGAGAATAGATTTGATGCATTGAACACCAGTGATCGAAAACCAGAGGAATTGTGTGGAATGACATCAAGAATATCATCCATGAAGAAAGCAAAAATTCATTAAAAAGACAAGAGAGGAAGAAAAGACCAAAATGGATGTCAGAGGAGACTCTGAAACTTGCTCTTGAACAGAGAGTAGCTAAAGCAGATGGAAGAAATGACAAGATAAAAGAGCTAAACAGAAGATTTCAAAGAGCAACTCGAGAAAACAAAGTCAATTATTATAGTGAAATGTGCAAAAATTGGGAGTTAGATAACGAAAAGGGAAGAACACACTTGGCATTTATCAAGCTGAAAGAACTGAGGAAAGAGTTTAAGCCTTGAGTTGCAATTTTGAATGATTCTATGAGCAAAATATCGAATGATGCAGGAAGTGTCAAAAGAAGATGGAAGGAATACACAGAGTCACCGTATGAAAAAATTGGTCAATGTTCATCTATTTCAGGAGGTGGCATATGATCAAGAACCAGTGGTATCAAAGAAAGAATTTGAAGCTACACTGAAGGAACTGGTGATAAACAAGGCTCCAGGAATTTACAGAATACCCATTGAGGTGTTCCAACAAATGGATGCTGTGCTGGAGCCACTCATTCATCTGTGTCAAGAAATTTGGAAGACAGCTACCTCGCCAGCAACTGGAAGAGATCCATATTTGTACCCTTTCCAAAGAAAGGTGATTCAACAGAATGTGGAAACTATCAAACAGTATCATTAATATCACATGCAAGTACAATTTTGCTGAGGATAATTAAAAAATAGTTGCAGCAGAATATTGACAGGGAACTTCCAGAAACAAGCTGGAGTCAGAGGAGGACATGAAATGAGGTATATCACTGCTGATGTCTGATGGATCTTGACTGAAAGCAAATAATACCAGAAAAATGTTTACTTGTGTTTTATTGACTATGAAAAAGCATTCAATTGTGTGGATCATAACAAATGATGGATAACATAGAGAAGAATGGGAATTCCTGAACACTTAATTGTGCTCGTGAGGAACCTGTATGTAGACTAGGAGGCTGTCATTTGAACAGAACAAGGGGATACTGCATAGTTTAAAATCAGGAAGGGTGTGTGTCAGGGTTGTATCCTTTTCTCATACTTATTCAATCTGTATGCTGAGCAAATAATCCAAGAAGCTGAACTGTATGAAGAAGAATGCAGCATCAGGATTGGAGGAAGATTCAGTAACAACCTGTGATACACAGATGACACAACCTTGCTTGCTGAAAGGGAAGATGACTTGAAAAACAAAAAATCCTCACAACTGGACCAATAAGCAACACCATGACAAATGGAGAAAAGATTAAAGTTGTCAAAGATTTCATATTACTTGGATCCATAATCAGCAGCCATGGACGCAGCAGTCAAGAAATCAGATGTCGTATTTTACTGGGTAAATCTGCTGCAAAAGACCTCTTTAAAGCGCTGAAGAGCAATGATGTCTCTTTGAAGACTAAGGTGTGCCTAACCCAAGTCATGGTATTTTCAGTCACCTCATATACATATGAAAGCTGGACAGTGAATAAAGAAGACTGAAGAAGAGTTGATGCTTTTGAGTTATAGTGTTAGAGAAGAACACTGAAAGCACCATGGACTCCCAGAAAAATGAACAAAACCATCCTGGAGGAAGTGTAACCAGAGTGGTCCTTGGAAGTGTGAATGGCCAGACTTCATTTCACCTGTTTTGGTCATATTTTTAGAAGGGTCCATTCCCTGGAGAAGGATTTTATGGTTGGTAAAGTGGAGGGTTAATGGAAAAGGCAAAGGCTCTCAATGTGATGAATTGACACAGTGGCTGCAACGATGGGCTCAGGTATAGCAAGGTTTGGGAGTATGCTGCATGCTGGGCAGTGTTTTGTTCTGTTGTACACAGGGTCACTATGAGTTGGAGCTGACTCAATGGCACCTAACAACAATAGTAAGTTTGGAGGAAGATTGGTTTCAAGGCTGACTCAGCAATGTTGTCACTGCTAGCTGCAGTTGAGTTGGCCCCCAAATCTTGGTGACCTTAGACCTTTGTGATCCATTGGGTTTTCATTGGCTAATTTTCAGATGTAAGTCACCAGGCCTTTCTTCCTGGCCTGTCTTAGTCTAGCATCTCTACTGAAACCTTTTTCAGTGTTGTGGCAACACAGAGGCTTTTATTGACAGACAGGTGGTAGCTGTATATAAATAGTAGCGGCTGCATTAAAGCCAAGAATTCTACCACTGAAACACCACTGCCTCTGAAGTTGTTGTTGTTGTTGTTATGTGCCGTCGAGTCGGCCCCCGACTCATAGCGACCCCTCCTTGGGTTTCCGAGACAGTATCACTACGGAAGTAGGATTGCCCAACCTTCCTTC
>NW_006921969.1:1654224-1666640 GCF_000298275.1 Orycteropus afer afer | reverse complement strand
CACCAGCCTTCTGGTTAACAGTCAAGTGCTTTAACCACTATGCTACCAGAGTTGCCTCTGAAGTAAGCAATAGCAAAGACCAAATAATCATAGTGTCTGTCTTCAGTGTCTGTCTTCTTTTTTATTTTGGCTTATATGTATATATATATATATAGAGAGAGAGAGAGAGAGAGAGAGAGAAAGAGAGGGACAGAGAAAGGGAGAGGGAGAAGGGGAAGAGAGAGGGAGAGAGATAGAGGGAGAGAGAGATAGAGATAAAGATAGAGATAGAGAAAGAGCAAGGGTAAGCATACTGGTAGCACAGTAAGGCATTTGGCTGCTAAACAGAAGGTTGTTCAAACTCACCAGCTGCTTCATGGGAAGAAGATGAGGCAATCTACTTCCACAAAGATTTGTAGCCTTAGAAAAACAATGGTGGTTGCTGTAAGTTGGAATTGACTCAACAGCAGTTGGTGTGGTTGGTTTTATACATGTTGTTGTTAGGTGCTGTCGAGTTGGCTCTGACTCACAGGGACCCTGTGTAAAACAGAATGAAACAAATATTTGCCCTTTCAACCCTTTTTATGGTTACAGTTCAGTGATATTAATTACGTTCACCATACTATGCTACCATCCCCATTATGTGTTTCCAACTTTTTCCCTAAATCTAAACAGAAAATTCACTCTCCCTTAAGAAATAACTCTCCTCTACCCCCTTCCCACTCCTGCCCCTGGTAACCAGTTATAAACTTTGATCTCTATTCACTGGTCTGTTGTAGGTATTTCATTTAAGTGGGATCATACACTATTTGTCTTTTTGTGTCTAACTTTTTTCATTTAGCAGAATATTTTCAGGGTTTATTCATGTCATAGCATGTATCAAAACTTCATCTCTTTTTATGACTGAATAATGTTCCATTTTATGTATATGCTGTATTTTGTTTATTAATTCATCTGTTGGTGGACACTTGAATTGTATTCACCTTTTGGCTATCATGAATAATGCTGCTGTGAACATTGATGTATCTTTTCATGTCTGTGCATTTGGTTCTTTTGGAATATACCTAGGAATGGAATTACTAAGTTGTATGATAGTTCTACGTTTAGCTTTTTGAAGGACTGCCAAAGCTTTTTTCATAGAGGCTGTACTATTTTATAATCCCACCAACAGTTGATGAGGATTCCCGTTTCTTCACATCCTCATCAAACTTATTTTCCATTTCTGATAATAGCTGTCCTATGTGGGTAATGTGGTCTCTTGTTGTAGTTTTAATTTGCATTTTCCTAAGGAGCCTGCTGGCACTGTGGTTATAAGTGCTCAACTGCTAACCTAAATATTGGCTGTTCAGATCCACTCAGCTACTCTGCAGATGAAAGATTGGTGATCTGCTTCCATAAAATTGCAGCATAGGGAGATCCTACTTTGTCACATTGAGTGGGAGTCTACTCAGTGGCACCTAACAACAACAACAACAACAACAACAAGAAGTAATGAAGTTGAGCATCTTTTCATATGCTTATTGGCCATTTGTGTGTCCTCTTTTGTGAAATGTCTGATCAAATCCTTCGTCCATTTTTTGATAGGGTTTGGGTTTTCTTTGTTGAGTTGTTCCTAATTCTCTTTAACAGGCTATGACTTAACAGAGATGAGGGGATTCGAGAATGAGGATTAAGTGTCCAGAGCAGCAGAGGCATGAGGTCCAGGTAGACGCTTAAGCCTCATACCTCTGGAAAGGAACGCATTCCTGAAGAATCCCTCTTCCCTTAGAGTGCCCAAGATTCCCTTCCTGAAGGGCACACCCTTGCCTCCAAGAGAGGAGTTCTCATTTTCATTGATTTCCTTTGCCAGGGCATGTAATCTCTGCTGCTAGAATATCAGGTCAAGGGAAAAGCCCCAGTTGTCTTGATCTGAAAGCATCCTTTGCTGTAATATTTGTGTCCAAGGTTTAGATGGCATTCCTGCCAGGCCATTTGTTGCCAAAGCAGTTATTGAGGCCAAACACAGCTTTGTCTGTAGCAGAGAGGTATTTTTACTACAGTGATCCCATCTTCTGGCAATGTGAGCCTTTTGGCAGACATTCAGAAAATGAGCTGTAGTGAAAGAGAAGCATGTGCAAGGAACATGAGTGTTGGTGGCCCTATCTGAATCAGTGTTTCTGTTCTCATGTAGATGATAGAGTGTAAGAGCTTTAACAAGAAATTTTGAATGAGGAACCTAACTCTTTCTGAGGCAAGTAGATTAGAAATATATTTCTTAGAGAAGACTTCTTTTTTGAACTCTCTGTAACTTTGAGACTGTACTGTAAATTAGCCTTTCTGAGACTGTTGGTATTTAAAGACCTTCAATGAATTATATGTCAGAGTCATATTTTGACATCTTTCTATTGTATTACAGCACTAAGAGTTTGCTAGTGCTGCTGTAACAAATATTACCTCAACTAGGTGACTCTGAAAGTCAGAAATTATTTTTTCAGAGTTCTGGACACTAGACATCTGAATTCAGGGTGTCAGTTTTATGGAAAGTTCCTTCTTTTTCTCAGCATCTAGTAGCTGCCAGGAATCCTTAGCAGTCTTGGGTTTATAGATTAACCTGCCTCCATCTTTATATGGCATCTTCTCTGTGTGTGTCCTTGTGTAGTCTGCTCTATTTGTAGGACATCACTCAGAAGGGATTAGGTTTAGAACCTACACATTCCAGTGTGACGTAGTTCACATGATCAAAGAAAACCCCTAACTTCAAACAGAGTCACATTTATAGATACAGGGGTTAGGACTTCAACATAACTTTTTAGGGGATACAGTTCAATCCATAACAGCTCCTAAGTCAACATTCCCTACCTTCGTTCATTCTCTCCTTAGCTCTTTTTTTTTTTTTTTTAATTCCAAAAGGTTATCTCTTTTTAGATCTCCTGTTTATATATGAAAATTACCAAGTTGAATGCCAGCCTTACCTCTTCCTGCTTACTGTTATTCTTTGGATGTTGTTATTGGGGGCCATCCAGTTGATTACAACTCATTGTGACTCTATATGACAGAGTAGAATTGCCTCATATATATGCCAAATTTCGGATGATCAATACATTATCAACAAATTTGAGTCTCATTGTCCTTTACTAGCTACATCTTCTCAACAAAATTTATAGTTGGTCATTCAACATGCCTGCATAAAATGTCTAAGCGTTTTTTCATTGATATAATTTTCTCTACAATAGAATCACATCTTACATGGTTTATGTTTTAAAACCAACTCATAAGGCAACAATATCATATAACTAAATTACTCCTTTTTATGCTTCATTCAGTTGAACACTAGATGAAGAAATTGGCTTGTTTTTCCACCATGGAAAGGTAAAACCCTTTCTGTCTACAATATTTTGTTTCTTTGATCTCTTTTCTCATTTCCTTTGGCTGAATAGTTATAGTTTAAACTGTATAAATTCATTATCTGTATGATAAAACTCTGTTAATTTGGAAAAGTTCTGCCTCTTTTATTGCCTGATATGTATGCTTTGATCTGTAATTCACATGATTTGTCCTATGATTTAGTCATACCTGAAACTAAATTCACCTTCTGTGTTGGGGGTCCTCAACACCACCTCCACATTTGGAGATTTTCTAAGGGGCTCATGGGACTCAGCATTTAATTGTATGATGCCTAAGAGAGATGTAATGAGGATACACAGCCAGATCTTAAGGGAAAGAAAAAAACATGGGTGGAGTCTGAAGGAATCCATGTGCTATCTTACTTATGGTCTCTCCTTCCCAAGAGAGGTCACACAGGTCATAATCTTCCCCCAGCAATGAAACTTCAGCCACATGTGTGATGTTTCTGTAGAAGAGGACACAGAGAACACTAAGTACTCAAGTTCTTATCGAGTGCTAGTAATGTAGATACTTAACTGCCTAGCATGTGCCCAAGTTACAGACTCTCAGAAGAAAAACAGTTTTTCGCATAAACCATATTATTTCCACAGACTAGATACAGTGAACCAACCTTTTCCACTAACATTTGACTGGGAACTTGTGCCAGTTTCCCCCATACCAGCCAGATTTTAACCTTACAAGCAGGCTTTTGTAAGGATAGCAGTCTCAGGCTTGCTATATTTACACTTTTCTACATACCTTCTCTATAGGAAGTTTTTTTTATAATGTACTCTCTTCTGCTGTGACATTTGCTTTTTATCTTGGTGTATGCTCATGATTTGGCACAGTATGTTACTTTAGATACATGTGTACTAAATGTTTTAGGTTGAATGAAGTTCATAAGTATGCCAACTTGATCATAATCAATGCATTACTTTGTAAAGTTCTCTTTTTTTGTGTATGTGTGTATGTTTGTATCTTCTGTTTCCTCATTAACACTGAATAGATCACTTGAATAAAGGGGCCATGTTCTAAAATTTCATTTGTGACTTTTCATAGCACATTTTTTATAATCAATAAAGGAATATACAGTAGAAGCCAGAGACAAGATGGTGTCCTGCTAACACACTCCACTGATTCCCTTTACAACAGAGTCTCGGAAAAACTAAGTGAAACAGATGCATATAATGATCCTAGAACTCTAAGCCTCAAATGAGAGGATAAAGAATTAGATTGAGCACTGATTGGAAAGGGGGACAGAGTGAGGAGAGTGACTGGGGAGAGAGAAGTCAAGACTTGATGAAGCATAGCCATTTTAAGACACAGAAGCATCATACATGTGGACAAGAGGAAACCAACTTCTTAGAATCCATACTGTGATAGAGATTTGGAGGGAATCAGGGTGAGCAGAATATGTGCTGGATCTGGGAGAGGAAAAGACAGAGAAATAGGTCAGATTTCCAGTGCAACAGACAACCATGGAGCGAGTAGGGAGCTGGAGAAGGGAATGAAACAATTCACCACTAGTAAACACTAGTCGTTTGGGTTGAGGGCCTGTGTGAGGTAGAAGGCATGTGGTGTGGAGATTGGGTGTGGAGGTTGGAGAAGGTAGACTCTGGATAGCTTCCCACTTGATTGAGTCTGGGTAGGAGCTGGTAAATATCTGTGTGTATCCAGAAGGCACCAGACCTATGCCAGTAAATTGCAACTGGAAAAATGCAACTCTGACAAACATACCTTCATGGTGACCAAGGTGAACCCTCGTCCCACCTCCACCAACCTGGTGGCTAGGGAAGTCCCCCAGGCCGCCTCTACCTGCCTGGTTCTTTAGCTGCCTCTTCAGCAGCCCAGCTACCTGCTGCAAAGTGCCCCAAACAAAGCCAGTGTCTGTGCCCCACCCCCCGCCTGTACTTGTGTCACTCCTGCAGCCTCCTCTGTCAGAGGTACCTGCTTGTACCAGACTCCTCTCACATCCTTTGGGAACACACCCTGGCAGATCAGTGAATCATGCCACAGCTGCCTTCTCCCGAGGCTGCTGGCTGACTGTTGGCTACAAAAGCCCTTTGGCTTAGGCTGGGTTCTCTAGAGAAGCAAAACCAGTGAAGCTTTTATATACGTGTGTGTGTGTGTATGTGTATATGTACACATGGAGAGAAAGAGAGAGAGAGAGAGTCAAATTTATCTCAAAAAAATGGCTCACACCATTGTAGATGCTGTCAAGTCCCAAGTTTGTGGGTCAAATGTCAAGCTGGAGACTTCTCCTGACTCACTTTCCTGCAGGAGCCGATGAACCCAAGATCAACTGGCAGTATATAACAGGTTGCTGGCTTCAGTGGATGATGAATCCAAGATCAACAGATAAAATGGAAGATTATTTGTTCCCAGGGTGTGAAAGCAACAATCCCAAGAACACCAGGCAATACAGCAGGCCACTGGTTCAGCTCCCAGAACCAGAGATGATGATGAACTAGATGCAGTCTCCAGACCCAGCAGAAAGCCAGAGAATGTTGCCAGGATGTCCATGTACATATATTAGAAGCACCACTGAGGAAATTCATGTTTAACTCCTGGGTGCTCATAGTACATCTCATCATGGAGGTGATTATATTACATAGGGGATGACTACATCACAACTGCTTAAACCACATAGCATCATGGTCCCACCAAGTTGACACATGACCTTAACTATCACACCCCTCAACTTTTTCCTTTTTATGTTTCCCCTTTCTTCTTCTTTTCTTTTCTTTTTTTTTTTTAACCTTTTCTTCCTTTTGATTTGTTCATTTCTCCTCTTCTTCTTTTTCATTTATTTACTCCAACCTTTCTTCTTATTCATCCTCTTATTTTTTATTTCTTCTTCTTTTTCCTGTCCCAACTCATGGAAGAATGTCAACTCTCCACTAGCCAGCCATTTACCACATCACCCAGCAGATGAGCACCACCAGCTATTCCTGCACCACTGGATCAATAATAGACAGTAGACAACACCTACTTATACAGAGACATACAGTACCATTCAAGAATTCAGGAAAAAAATGCAACAGCAAAATGGCAAAATAAATAGATAATTGGAAATCATCAAAAGCAACAATTGGAAATCCTGAAGATTAACACTAAAATTATGGAGGTACATTGGAAGGACAAAAGAGTAGAATCAAATTGTCTGAAGAATGGATTAGCTAACTAGAACACATACCTTGACACCAGTTTGTAGGAGGAAAAATCAGAAAAAAGAATGCAGGAAAATGAAGGAAACTTAAGAATTACATGGAATGATATCAAGAAAAATAACGTATGTGTAATTTGAATTCCAGAACAGAAGGAGGAAAGACACACACACGTGCACATGCACACACACATGCAGAATTGTCAAAGACTTGCCAGCAGAAAACTTCCCCAGTGTCACAGAGGACAAAAACATACACATACAAGGGCAACAAACACTATACATAATAGATCTCAAGGGAAAGTTATCAAAACATATCGTAATCAAACTGTCCAAAATCAAAGACATAGAATCTTGAGAGCAGGTCAGAAAAAATGAAATGTTACCTGTAAAGGGCAGCCAATAAGCCATGAAGAAATTGTGCAGGCAAAAAGGCAATGGTATATATATTAAACTTTTAAAGAAACAAATTGCCAGCAATGAATTATATATCCAGCAAAACGGTCCCTCGAAACAATGATGAAATTAGGACATTCCCAGACAAATAGAAATTAAGGAGTTTGTAAAAAACTTATCAACGTTACAAGAAATGTTAAAGGGAGTCCTTTGGACAGAAAACCAAGAGTGGAAGACAACAACTGAAGATTAAGACACATGAGAACATCACCCAGAAAATAACCCTGACAAAGAGTTCTCAAAAGTAAAATAATCTTAAAAAAAAAAAAAACCCAAATAGAGAACCAGAGGTGTCAATCTGTAAACGACAACAACTACAAAGCAAAATGAGGGAATGAAGGATATAATTACAGAACTTCCAAGTAGAGAGGAAGTCTGGAAGATATCAATAGAGTAGACTGTTCCAAACTTCAAAAATATAAAACCCAACTCACTGTCATTGAGTTGGATCTGACTCATAGCGACCCCTCCTTGTGTTTCTGATTCAATATCACTATGGAAGTAGATTGCCCAGTCTTCCTTCTGAGGAGTGACTAGTGGGTTTGAACCACCAGCCTTCTGGTTACCAGTCAGATTCCTTAGGCACTACCTCACCAACTAAAGAAAATTAATAAGCCTTCTAAACAAAATGAGAAGGAAGAAAATCACAAGAACTTAAATACAAAATCAACAGCAATGAAGAAAATGAAAAGAAAACCTGAGAGCAAAATGAACTCAGAAGTGAAATATATTCCAAACTACCATCAACACCACAAGAAAAACACAAAAAAATGACAGCAATTAATTCATACCTATCCTTAATTATACTGAATGTGTGTGGATTAAATGCACCAATCAAGAAAGAATAGCAGAATGGATTGGAAGGAAAAAAAAAAAAAAAAAAGCACCCATCAATATGCTGCCTACAAGAGACTAACATTACATGTAGAGATAAAAATGAATTCAAATCAAGGAATGAGAAACAAATATATCACAATAATGGCAACTAAAAAAGAGCAGAGATGGCAATATTAATTTGCGATAAAATAGACTTGAAGGCAAAAACCATCAAGAAGGTCCCAGGAAGGACATTATATAGTGATAAAATGGCCAATCTACTTAGAGGACATAATCATAGTAAATATCTATACACCTACTGAAAAAGTTCCAAAATACATAAAGCAAACATAAACAGCACTGAAACGAGAAATAGATAATTCCACAATAGTAGTAGGAAACTTTATCATACTACTTTTGATGATGGACAGAACAATTAGAAAAAAAACTCAAAAAAAAAAAAAAAATAGAAGATCTCAAGAACACAGTCAACCAGCTTGACCTCATAGGCATGTACCCAACACACCATCCAACTGAAATGCATTACATATTCTTTACCAGGGCTCTCCATAATAGACCATATGTTTGGCCACAGTACAAGTCTAAATACATTTTAAAATATCAAAATACTACAGAGCATCTTCTCAGATCACAATGTTATAAAATTAGAAATCAATAATAGGAAGATCAGGGGAAAAATTAAATATATGGATAGTGAATAACGCATTGCTTAAAAACTACTGGATAACAGAAGAAATATAATGTTAAAAAACAAACAAACAAACAAACAAAAAACTCCTTGAAGTATATGAGAATGTAAACACAGCATACCAAAACTTTGTGACACAGGGAAAGCAGTCCTCACAGGTCAGTTTATAGCGATACATACACACATCAAAAAAAGAAAAGAGCCAAAACCAATACCTTAACCCAACAGCTCCAACAGTTAGAATAAGGGCAACAAAACAAGGCTACAGTCTCTCCAAGAAAGGAAGTAATAAATATTGTTGTTGTTGTTATGTGCTGTCGAGTCGGACCCAACTCATAGCGACCCCTCCTTGGGTTGCCGAGGCAGTATCACTACAGAAGTAGATTGCCCAACCTTCCTTCCGAGGAGTGGCTGGTGGGTTTGAACCACCAGCCTTCTGGTTAGCAGTCAAGTGCCTTAGGCACTACGCTACCAGAGCGCCCAAGATGAAAGCAGATGTAAATGAACCAGAAAACATAAAAGCAATGGAAAAATTCAACAAGACTAGAAGTTGATTCTTTGAAAAGATTATAGAGCCCAGTGGAACCCTAAGGCTATGGCCCTTAGTCATCCTTCCAGTCTGAAATTGAATTTGCTCCTGTACCTGCTTTTAGCCAAACATTAGAGAGGCCTATGAGGTAAACAGGAGCTCTGGTAGCTTAGTACCTAAGGCACTTGACTGCTAACCAGAAGGCTGGCAGTTCAAATCCACCAGCCACTACTCAGAAGGAAGGTGGGGCAATCTACTTCCATAGTGATACTGCCTCGGAAACCCAAGGAGGGGTCGCTATGAGTCGGGTCCGACTCTATGGCACATAACAACAACAGCATGAAGTAAACAGTTCCAGCAAGGGAGTATGCATTCCTTAGAACAATCAACCATGAGATTAAAAGGGTAGTGTGTGCACAGGGATCAAGCTCCCAAAGTCAGGGATGCAAAGAAAAGCAGCTCACAGGGAAAAGGTAGTAGAGGAGCTAGGAAAAGAGCTGTTAGATTATGGGGATTGCAGTCAATGCCAGGAAAGAAAATGTATGAACAGTTGAATGGAAAATGAATTTGCTTTGTAAACTTTCACCCACATCACCATAAAAAATTTAGGGGGAAAAATATATACTGTAAATGTTTAAAAAACTCTCCCATATTAATAAGGGACATTATTTTTTAGAATTTTCACCACATATTTATGATTGCTGAAATATTATGAGAAGGGAATGGATGAAAGTTAGTAATTGGGAAGTTTTTGTATGGTTTAGGAATGTTCTAATCCTAAGATAATCCATTTGTTTCCATATGGAGTTGTATATATTTTGAAAATGTGAATGAAAGGAATACACTTAGATTTAAACTGATTGGTAGATTTAAAGCACTTGACTGCTAACCGGAAGGCGGTTCAAACCTGTGAGC
Organism: Orycteropus afer afer; assembly: GCF_000298275.1. NCBI lineage: Eukaryota > Metazoa > Chordata > Mammalia > Tubulidentata > Orycteropodidae > Orycteropus > Orycteropus afer. Next base: position 1,656,707 of record NW_006921969.1, on the reverse strand, counting down.
CACTCCTCAGAAGGAAGGTTGGGCAATCTACTTCCATAGAGATACTGCCTTGGAAACCCAAGGAGGGTCACTATGAGTTGGAGATGACTTGATGGCGTATAACAACAACAATATAGAAAAACTACGTATTAGAAAAAAATCTTAAAGCACAATAAAAAAATGAGATTTGGGTTAGTGATCAAGATAAGGGAAAAGTGGATAATTGTTCATTTTTTCTCCCTATAGAAGGCACCATGCTCTTTGTTATTCAGTGTTTATAAAACCTCTACACAGGAGTTCTCAGATACAAAACATCTTTTTAAAAAAAATAATAAGTTTTTGGTGAAAGTTTACACAGCAAATTAGGATCTCAGTTAACAATTTATATACATATTGTCCAGTGATACAGGTTACATTTCTCACACTGTGTCAGCATTCTTATTATTTCCATTCTGTTTGTTCTGTTTCCTTTAATCTAGCTTTCCTATCTCCCCATATGGTCTCATCTTTTGTCTAGGGTAAATGTTTACCATTTGGTTTCACTTAGATAATTGCTTAAAGGAGCACAGTACTCATGAGTGATAGTACTTTTTATGAATTAATCTGTAATTTTGCTAAAAGGTGACCTCTTGGAGTAGCTTGTGTTCCAAGTGTCAGGAACATCTTTTTTTGAAGAACACCCTTAACTATAATCTCTAGATTTTGGAAGTCATTAGTGTTTTTCCCATTACCATCTCTTTGAAATGATTTTCTGTTGGATGACTAGAATCTTGGTATCAAATGTTCTTCTTATTTGGTCCATCTTAGATACTTTTAAAATATGTCATAGAGAAAATTCTCCAAATGTTGTCTACAAGTCTGTGCAACTCTCAAATCTATATTAAAAAATCAAGCAACACTGTAGGCTTGTAAATTTTAACCAGATTTAACGTTTTGTACATCATTGCTGATGGATCTGATGAATATTGCAGAACTGTTGAAAGACATGTTGACTTTATTAATACAGCTTTCTAACTCTTTTGTAAAATAACACTTTATTTATAGAGAACATAGCTGTCTTACAGTATTGACAAAAACCACAAGGTAAACAAAAAGCCTACTTACCAGCCAATATAGATGTCACAGTGCTTATGCATAAAAATCTGTATATACCTTACAGAATACACCTAAAAGAATGGATTTATAAGTTGATGCTAGCTAAATTGACTTTATTCTTTATGCAATAAAAATACTATCTGTGTAAAAATGCCATTGAAATGTGAATACCTGAGCATGTTTGTAAAATTATAGAAAGCGACAGTGGTTATACTATTGCAGCTGTCTCATAAATTTACTGTGGAAAAAAAAGATGTACTTTTTTATGTCTTTAATTGTATGTCTGTTTTTTCTCCTTTTGAAAAAAAATTACTCCAATTTTAAAAATGCTTTGAAGGGCAAGACATAAAAGTACTTATAAATGTTTTAATTTAAGTCTCTCCTTACATGTCATAGAATAAATATATTTTTGAACTTTGAAAAGTAATAAAGGCAATGGAAGTTAACACACACACTCTCAGAACTGAGATTTAATTAATAAAATATTTATCAAGATCACAAATGTTTTCATCTCTGTGATCATTGCTAAAGTATAGGATTTACTTAAGTATGTTAACTTGACCAAGTTTCTCAGTTAAACTTGCCTTTTGTCTAAGGTTCCTTAATACAGCTTGCCTTTTGTCTAAGGTTCCTTAATACAGCTTAGCTGATTATAAAGGCAATGTCACCTTTATAATGTAAGATGTGGCAATCAAAAAAATGTTTGATTTTAAACTACAATAGTAGAAATAGGAGGAGTTCTGGCAAGATTGCAGACTGGGCAGTAAGACTGCACAGACCCTCTTCAACAAAGAAAAGGGAAACCAATTAACACAGACACAGAAGATAATCTTGGACCCCTGAGCCTGGAAAGGGAGGATATAGAAGTGGACTAAACCCCAACTAGCAGAAAAATTTGCATGAAAATACCAAAAAAGGAGACATATGGAGCTGCAATCTGGCAGCAATCCTGAGCAATCCTGATGGCACAGAAACTTTGGAGATGGCCGAGGGGTGGTAGGACGTAAGAATTAACCTAAAAATCAGCCCTGCTAGCCAGGGACTGCACAGAGGTCTGCTCTGGTGGCTGGGGAATAAATGGAGAAGGTGAAGAGAAAGTTGGGCTGAGCTGTGGACTTTTGCTGGTCCAGAGGGCACTGCCATTTTGAATGTTTAAAAGCAGCTTGACTATTTTGGATATTTAAAGAAACAGTGCACTCACAGATTCCTGTGGCCTAAGAACACGTTCTGCTTTCCAGCAACCCAAAGGTCACTCTGGACCTCCAAGACTGAAAAGGTACCACATTCCTCTTGTTACTCTTATACCCCACACCCGCTTGGTGAACGGAGGTGCGGCCATCCCCCATTCCCACCTACCTTCTGGACCCACAGGAACTCCATCACAGTCTGTGTGCTCAGACAGAGCCTGG
>NW_006921969.1:1635214-1652504 GCF_000298275.1 Orycteropus afer afer | reverse complement strand
GGGAAAAAATATTTGGTAATAACATATCTGACAAGGGACTTATCTCTAGAATTTATAGAACACTCCAGCACCTCAATAACAAAAAGACAAACAATATAATTAAAAATTGGGCAGAATACATGAATAGACACTTCACCAAGGAGCATATTTAAACGGCCAACAAACATATGAAGAAATGATCATGATCATTTGTTATTAGAGAGATGCAAATCAAAAAAATAATGAGGTACCATCTTGCTCCAGCATTAGTAGCAAAGTTCAACAAGACAGAAAATAACAAATGCTGACAAAGTTGTGGAGAGATTGGTACTCTCATACACTGCTTGTGGGACTGTAAAATGGTACAACCATTGTGGAAAGCAGTATGGCGATTCCTTCAAAAGTTGGAATTAGAAATACCATTGGACCCAGCCATTCCATTTCTAGGTTTATACCCTAAAGATGTGAGAGCCATGACAAGAACAGACATATTATGCACACCCATGTTCATCACAGCACTATTTACAATAGCCAAAAAATGGAAACAACCTAGGTGTCCATCAACTGAGGAATGGATAACCAAACTATGGTACATACACACAATGGAATACTATGCAACACTAAAGAATAATGTAGAATGAGCAAAACACCGCATAATGTGGATGAACTTGGAGGACATTATGCTGAGTGAAATAAGTCAATCACAAAAGGACAAATATTGTATTAGTCCATTATTGTAAAAGTTAAGGAAAGGTTTATCTATTGGAGGAAATTTTCTTTGTTGGTTACCAGGGGTGGGAGGGGTGGGGAGGGAATGCTGTTAGATAGATAGAGATAAGTATTGATTTGGTTGAAGAGAAGGGCAGTGTACCAAATATGAGTGACCAATATGGCATCATTGAGGATGAGAAACACATAGAGAGAGGTACATGGGAGGTACAGACAACAAACATGAACCCTTTTGTAAATACAATATTGCGTTGTCAGTGAAGGCTTCCATGGATATATGGGTGAATATATGGGTGGACAGGCTGAATGATTAGGTGTTTCTATGAAATGGGGAGTGTATCCAGGAACATATATAGGGTTGCAGACAATGGTTCTATAAGTTTATGTGAATGATAAGAATTCCCAGGTGTATAGTAGAGCTGACAAGGGGCAAGGTTGTGGTCACAGCTTGGTCACTGCCAGCTACCCAGAGGGACTGAGTAGTTGAACCTGTGGGCTTGGGACCATAGTCACAGGGGACATTGACCTCAATTGGCATAACCTACTATACAAAACGTTCCACCTCCTACTTTGACGAGTAGCGACAGTGGTCTTAAAAGCTAGCAAGCTGCCATCTAGATGCAACAATGGGTCTCCCCTCGTCCAGAGCAAAGAAGAATGAATAAAACCAAAATTCATGGAAACAATTAGTCCTAGTGATTGGTACACCATCCGATCCATAGCCTATACGACTATGAGACCAGAAGAACTAGATCGGGCTTGGCTACCACTGTCATCCACTTGAAAAAGGACCTATGTAGGAGATCCTTGATAGAGAGGGAGAACAATGTGGAACAAAACTCAAAATCATTTGGAGGAAAAAAAATAAAAGGTGGGGGGACTATGTTTGCTGTTCCGATAGAGCCTGGTGGAACCACTGAGACTATCGCCCCTAGCTGCCCTTCAGATCTGGAATTGAATCCACACCTGTGATTTCCAGCCAAACAAAAGACAGTCATACGAGTTGAACATTTACCTCAAGTAGATACCCTCCTTGGAGAGAAAAATCATGGGAGAAAAAAGGGCTGCTTATGCACAGGGAGACAGCTTAGGGGGCAGTAGTGCATGGAGGGATGGACACAGGGAAGAGGTAACTATGGTGAGGAAGTTGGAGGGGAGCTGTTGCATTGTGGTAAACTGTGGTCAATGTCATGAGACAAAGTATATGTGAACCGTTGTATGGAAAGTAAATTTGCTCTGTAAGCCTTCACCCAAATCACAATAAAAAAGAAAAAAAAAAAAATTTGAAATAGTACCCACATCACAAATAGCAATTACCTTTTATGTGCTGGTCTTTCTCTCCTATGTGAAGAGGGCATTGACAAATTAGTGTGCATCCATAAATGAACAACTAGGAGTGTGAAAACTGAGCAAACAAAACTCACTGCCATTTGAGTCAATTCTGACTCACTGTAGCTCTTTAGGACAGAGTAGAATTGCCCCATAGGGTTTCTAAGGCTGAAAGTCTTTACTGACATGGATTGCCTCATTTTTCTCCTGTGTGGTTGGTGGGTTCGAACTACTGGGCTTTTGGTTAGTAGCCAAATACTTTTAACCAGTATTCCACCAGAGCTCCTTCAGAAGAATGAAGAAACTAAAAAATCACACAGACAAGAAAGGAGTTCTGCCTTCAGAAATTGGAATGGCTACACGTGGAAGAGAAATAAAATTATTTTGTATGGCAGATCTGGAGTTGATGATGGTTGGTCATAGAGCAGCATGTGTCAGGTTAGCATAAGGGAGAATGTCAATACTGCTGCAATGGTAACGGATGTGCTCCCTTACATGGAAAGTATGCAAGCTTAGACTTTTTGAATAATTATTTGGATTAGGATAATTATTTGTTTAGAATATCTTGAATGTTTATTCTTAGGAAAAATTGGCATGGCAGAAAAATGGTATGTAGATTCCCAACTGTTCCACAGAAAAATTTGTCTTTGTCTTTAAGGTGTTTGTTAGCCAGTATGGGGTCAATTTCCTAATTTTACTTATATGTTATGATTGTATGATATACAGTAGTATATGAGGAACTGTTGTGCATCTTATCCCACTTGATGTTTTTGCACACTTTTTGTGAAGTTAGTAGGGCAGAGAGTATCATTCTTGTTTTGCTGGGTGGGAGACCACCATGAGAGAAACCCAAAGCCATAAAGTCTGAGTGCTGGGTAATAGTGGCTTTTGATTCCAGCATTTTTACCACTCCACAATACATTTCTGAGATATGTTTTATCTTGAAATATTTAGAGTCCTAAATATTGGTCGCAGAGCCCTTTGGTGGAACAAAGAGTTAAGCACTCAAGCTGAAAAGTTGGCCATTCAAACCCACTCAGAGGCACCTTAGAAAAAAGGTCTGGTGATATGCAACTGAAAGGTCACAGTTTTGCAACCCCATAGAGCAGTTCTACTCTGCAGGTATGAGGTCACTGAGTCAGAATTGCCTTAATGACAACCACTACCACTACCACTACTATCACATAAGAAAAATAGACTTTATATCGCTCATCATTACTTTTAAGTTAAGTATAACTTTGTGCATATTGTATTCTGGATACTATTTAATAAAGAGACACAGACCTGTAAAAGCCTGTCTACTTTCCCATGTGAAGGCAGGGGTATCCATGGGTCAGGATTGTTAGTATCTGGGGTAAGAAGGGAGGGTGGCAGACATAAGCAGTGATGTGTGTGTGTGTGGGAGGGTGTGTGCATGTATGTTTGTGCACTCATGCATGTGTGTGTTTATTAGTACCAAAGTAATAAAAAATTTTAGATGGAATTATTTGAAAATTCAACAGAAAAATAATCCAAACCAATTACTCTTTGCTTAGAAATTATAAACCATTGCTGTTTCCTAGTGATGATCCTTGCTGGTTTCTGAAAATGTCTCTCTCTGGTTTAAATCTGACAGGAGTGTGCTGTCAGAACTGATTACTCTGTACAACACATTTGCTTTTTTGTGCTTCTAAAGATATCCGGAAGTCCGGTTAATTAAATGCTGAAAGTGTGGCATATGATATTACTTCAGTTAAAAACAATTGCAGAGATAGCATGCCTGTAATTTAAATATAAAGCTATGATGATATTTTATACTCTGAAGAGATTCATACTCTAAATCTTAGTGCTTAAAACTACCTTCTTTCTAAAGCCTTGATGAAAGACAGAAAGGGAAATGTATTTTCTTTAATAAATAAATCATAAAGTATAACACATTGTGACTTCTCATCAAGGACATTTTTGCTATCCTTTTGGAACTGACTACATTTCACTACTATTAAATTTTACCATATGTTAAATAAAATTATATCTATCAGTTACATTTTGACACTTCTGGAGACCAGTCTGGCTGATTAGCTTTGCTCAGGGAACCCTTATGGTACGTACATAGAGAGTGAAACATTTTTCAGGAGTTTGAAATGGCTGAAGGGAACTTATAAAGTAACCTTGTAGATGCTTTTCTTGAGAAAATTAACTATCCAAATAATAAATCAATCTTTTCTCTGTATGTAGTTGTCGAAATTTAATGCCCCATAAATGTAAATGTAGGACAAAATGATTTATATGGAATATTTATTTTCAGTTTTATCTTTCTAGAGTTTTCTGTAATTGAGCTGAATCTTTTTGTGTTTACCTGTATGCTTTTCTGTGTGGGAAGATAACTATGACTTACATTCAGTACTGGTAATGGTTAGTCTGGGAAAGCGTATAGGTACCTAGTAGCAATGACTAGCACTTTCTTTGTCTCAGACCCTTGAGAAGTGACGTAGGTAGCATTGAACAGAGGGTAGAATCTTCCCAGGGAGAATTTTCATTTAATGTAAAGTGGAAAATTCATAGAGATATGAAGAAGTATATTGAAGTGTGAAGGTTTTCATTTTTACATGAGGATTTCTTTCCCTTTCCTATTTTAGTTAACCCTTTTTGTGAAACTGGTATAGAAAGCCTGTGCAAATCAAACAGATTTTGGAATTGAGATGATTTTTACTAGGGATGAGAATGTTTTCATTATAGACCCCAGGAATGCAGAAGACAGTCCTAAGTAGGACAGTAACCAATACATTTCATTTCCATGAAAATGCAAATAAAAGAAATTGGAATTTAGAAGGCTGATATTGACAGGAAAAAAAAATACACTTTAGGTGCAAAAGCTGGTGAGATGCTGGAATATGGATGGCACTAGAGGAATTTTGAATTGTTTTTATATATTAGATTTAAAAAATATTCAGTTTATTACCTCAGGGCTTACTATCAAAACAGATAAATGGAGACTAATAGTAGCCATCTGTCTGGAGTTGTTTTGGTTGGGTTTTGCTGGCAAGAGGAAGGATGGATTGATTATTTTTGAATGTCTTTTTTAGATGATATTTTAGCGAGGGGAATGTTGTGGTTAGGTAGGAAGATTAAAGTTCAACAAGCAGGTAATCTAACAGCTTTAGTGAAGTATTGAAGTCTGAGCTCCTGGAATGAAGGAAATGAGCAGCCGTGTAGGTTGGAGAAAACAGGTAGCCAACAAAAGACTGTGTAGGAACATAAAAGTCATTTGGGATGAAATAAGAAAGGTGTTTGGAGTGGAAAAAAAAATGTTTGACAATGGCTTTGTTAATGGAAAAAATTGTGCATGTGTAGGCAACATATAGTATATTGCTGCCTATAATAGTGTTGTGATGAGAACAAAAGAAGTAGTAAATCAATGAATAAATCTGGATATACTGAAAGGGGCACATTACAGAGGAATTTTAATGTAAAATTAAATCATGCATTTCTCTTAAGCCTGAATAATGTGTGAGAAGGTAATTGACAGCCAGAAAGTGCAGACATGTAATGGACTGGAAAGGAAAATGAGTTACTAATATTGAGTAATTGGACATCATTGGAGCCAAAAGGCCTGGGAAAAACCTGAAATATAGAAAGGACAATGCCCCCGGTAAAAGCCCAAATGTGCTTGAGTAAGTCACAGAGAAATCTTTGTATGTTTCATATCTTTGAAGAAGGAATTCCAAATGTCAAACACATCTGATATATATTGTGCTTAATACTGAGTAACAAATGTATGACTAAAAAGGGCCATAACCAGTCTCTGTAAGTAGTGCTATCCTTTCTGAAACTGAGGTATACCATGCACAACCCATTATTGTTCAACTACATAAAATTGGTTCAGTTGTTGTGGATTTCAGTAGTAGTTATATATTTAAAATTTTTATTACACTGAGAAAACTTTTCTCTCATGTATTTAGTTGGATGGTCTGTTTAACTTATCTGTTTGTCAATATAAATAGGAGTATTTTTACTGAAGGAAGCTGGAAAGGAAGTGATTTATATACAAATATTTCAAATTATTTACTTAAAGAAATCTGCACTGGTGTCTTCTTTAAGGAGAGGTTGAGAGAGCACTTTCTGTCTATGTAGTAGTCTTGCTGGACATTTTTGGGATTAGCCAACGTGCAGTAAGGTTCTGAGTTGTGGATAAGTGGGAAAGCAGGACAATGTCCAGGCACCTCCCAAAGCACATCTTCTCAGTGTGTTTGGTGTTTAGTGATAAGTGTTACAAATTCCCATAGCTTCACACCTAAACATATGAAATACAAATATGAGGTATTTATAGTCCTAATTTCTCTTTTAGCAAATACAGTATTCCTGCTTACAAATGAGAGTCTGGCATTGCATTGAAGTGACTTAAAAATGATCATTGAGAATCCTTGGGCATTTAAGAAAACAGGAATTGTTTGAAAAATAAAAGTATATTAGATAATAGGAGTAAGCTGTCCCTCCCCTCCCTCAGGCAATAAATGTTAGAATCTTGAAATATCAGTCTTTATATTGCATATAGCAGCTATTTTTAAAATAGTTTTGGGGATGGATACTTGGTCTGTATCACTGTGTGAATCATCTGGTTGCTATCAGCCTGTCTAAGCTCAGTGTCCATCGCTTTCTTGGTTCTTCCTTCTGTTCTGGCCCCCATGGCCTTCTTGCTCTTTACTGAATATGTCTAGTTTGTTTCCACTGTTCTACTTGCCTTTTACTTGATGTTCCCTCTGCCTAGGAGCACTCTTTTCCCAGGCTTTGACTAGCTTATTCCTTCCTTTCATTTAAAACTCTTCTTAGATCATTTCATCAGAGGCTTTCTCTAACCAGCCCATTTAGCACAGACCTCCATCATTTCCTTTCTTTCCACTGTGCTTCAGTTTTCTTCACAGTTCTTATCTTTATCTGAAGTTATATTCTGTCTACTTGTTTATTTTTAAATTCTGTGAGGTCAAAAGCTTTATCTGTCTTGTTTACTGAAAGATTCCTTCTTAGTGCTTTAAGCAATACCTGACACATAGTAGGCATTCAATGAATATTTGTTGAGTTAGTAAATGATTTTTCAAAATGTATCTTGAAAATATATACATGATTGGGCTGGTTGTGCTTCATTTTATAAAGTACAAGTTTGGAAATCTGAATTTTGTTTTTCCTCACCCCAAAACTGCAAAGGTAAAATCACAGTTTTTGTATTTCTTATTGTTGAAGTTTTGGGTGCTAACCACTCATTTCTTTTACCCACTTCTGAATTCTGACTGACTATAAACAAAAATGATAATTGAGTCGAATTTGTTGTATATAGTTTATTAAACTGAACAAATGCCCGGTAACTGTATGCAAGGGTTTTGCAATGCTACAGTCCAAGCAACTTGGATTCCAGTCTCATGGGGCTACCTGCTTCTTTGGGAATTATCCATTTCTCCCCATTTGAATGTAGGGTAAATCTGACCAGAAGAGCTTATGGCATGAAGACCAGAAACAGAGCCCATTGTCTTTCTCAGCAATTCATGTGCAGGTCATGATAAGAAAAAATAGAACCTGTTTCATTCATCCACTAGTAGAATTGTGAAATTGTGGCCAAATGATGTCACATTCCCACTTAACAAATTAACAAATTCTCTTTTTGTGGAAATAATTCGGTAACAGATGGATAGAGTATTTGCCCTGATTGCTCCAATGCCCCCTTTTTCTCCTAAATTGGGAGGCAAACAACACTACCCTTTTTTGTGGAAAAAAGGAGGTGGCTTGCAATTATGGTTATCCTCTGAATAATAATTTTGATCAGAAAAGAGCTATTAACACAGGATGTTTCTGAGCAAAGATTGCAGTTGTGTCATCTAGACATCTGCCAAGGGAAACAGTAGGCTCTACTTGTGTTTAAGGGGAGAATATATGTTACTTCAATACCTGTCAACAAAAAATGTATATGTGTATGAAAAAAAAAAAAAAAAACAAAACACGTCCTATCCTCGACATGGTTAGTATAGTTAATGCTGACATTAAATGTGAATCCAGAAGTCTTTTATGTTTCAGGTACGTGGAAATAAAGGAGAAGTTCTATATATTTTGGATGCCACCAACCCACGATATTCCAACTGGCTTCGCTTCGTTCATGAGGCACCATCTCAGGACCAGAAGAACTTGGCTGCGATTCAAGTGAGCTTATTTGCTTCTTATTCGCACTATTCACTTTGAGGGGAGTGAATTAATTTATAGCTGTACTCCTTCTTTTAAATTTATTTCCAAATGACCTATTTCAAATAACAGTAACTAACTCATAAAAGCAGAAAAATCTCATGTAGTCAGCAGATTCAGGAAGGGGCAAGCCTAGTTGTAAATTGACACCAGATTACTCGCTTTATGAGAACTCTTGAGGGAATAAATTATGTGGTCTGATATTGTCCTTGGCAGATCTGGCTTTCAAGTACTTTTAATTCTTTCAGGCAAATGTTTATTGATATATATTTTGTTTGTGGTCTATACACTGTATTGTTGGTTGGGAGAGGCTTAATGAAAAAAGTTTGCTTGGGTATATTCCTCATGACTAGACTTTGAACTTCTTGAGGGTTGGAACCATGTTTTATTGAATTCCGTATCCCTCTATCCTAGTAGGGAGTCCCCTGAGTGGTACAAATGATTGTCTACTAACTGAAAACTTGTAGGTTCAAGTCTACTCAGAAGCATCTTAGAAGAAAGCACTGGTGATCTACTTCTGAAAGATCACAGCCATTGAAAACCCTATGAGCTCATTTCACATGGATTCACTGTGATTCTGAAACCTAGTGGTGTTATAGTATAGTACAGTACAGAACATTTGACTCTGATAAAAACTAAGTTGAATTTATACCCTCAGTGGGAATTAAGGAAAGGAGATAAAAAAAGATGGAATTTCTAGAGGGGTCTGTAAGTAGAAGCAATTGATTAGATGACCAAGAGAATAAAAAAATACTATGATCTGGCAGAGAACTGACTGGCTACACATGAAAGCCCAGCCTCTCAGATCCTAAACCACAGAAGAGGAACCAAAGTTATGGTTGGCAGAAGTAAGAGGGGAAGGGAGCACTAACATTGAGTGTCTACCATGAACACTGTTCTAAAAGCTTAAATATACATAAAAACCAAAAATCAAACTCACTGCTATTGAGTCAATTCGACTCATAGTGAACCCCCCTTGGGTTTCTGAGGTGGTATGACTATGGAAGTAGATTGCCTAATCTTCCTTCCGAGGAGTGGTTGGTGGATTTGAACCTCCAGCCTTCTGGTCAGCAATCAAATGCCTTAGGCATTGTTTATTTATATGTGTGAGAGTTTGATAACTTGCTGAAGTTATGCTGATTTCACTTGGTTCTGAGTATAAAATCAACAGTGGCAAGAGGAAAGTAAACAAAATTGTTCGAAAATAACCAGAAAACATAGTCATATAGACTATTCCAATTCCCCGATGTTGTCAGCTAACCAATTTTTTTTGATACAAGTAACTATTAGAAGGTCAATGTGATTAAGCTCTGTTTTGTAGGGTTAAATGAGACATGTCTCTTATTGAAGGGCTGGGTGGGGATAGAAAATAGGACTCTTGGGCAGCCAGAAATATTCAAGCTGCTTTTCAGCTTATTCACGACATGCATTAATCCAACCATAAATATTAACTAATTTTATTTCCTTTTTTGTTTCCATGTACAGACATTAGTTTCATTTTTTCTTCTTCTAAGTATTTTTCTACTTTTTTTGTTTTTTAAATCATTTCTTGAGGTAAGCTCATCTTAAGGGATCTTGAGGTATGTCATGATTTACAAACTCAATTTAAGTATTTCTTTGTAAATATCTCTATTATAAAAATTACCTATGGAACCATGTAATTCACTTAAGGCAAACTGTTTTTCTTAAGTTTAAATAAAGATTTTATTTTTTTTCTAAATTCCTTTAGTTTATGAACTTTCTTCCTATTTGCCTTTGTGTTTGTAGCATTAATAGCTCTCCTCTTTTGTCCACTTTTCAAGGTGTTACATAGTCAGCTTTGACTTTTACCTCAGACTTTTGCTTATAATAAGTCCTTCAATTAAAGGAAAGCTATACCAATAAGTGTTTATCTTGATCTTTTACCATCCACATTTGTTATTCTATGTCCTATTTATTTAATTCATCATTTTGTAGGGACCTATGTTTCTGCTTGGATAATTTATTTTAGAAGGATCAGCAAAAGACTGGTCCCTGTGAGGTGGAGGTTAAAGATGTCCCTAATATCCAACTTTTCCAAACTGCTATGCCACTCCCATCATCTTTAACATCAATTCCTTCTCCTTCCCTCAGTACTCTCCCTCCTGTCTTAGGGTTTCATATTTCCCTGTAACATCTCACAGAGCTCACAACCTGCCAAGGAAATGGCTCACGTGGGGTGGAGCCTGGAAGGCAGGCAAGTCCCAAATAAGTCTGGAGTATTCTCTCCACTCACATGATTGCAGGGGCTGGCAAATCCCCATAGTGGGTCAGATGACCAGCTGCTGTATCAAGTCCAGGGGTGAGATCATGATGAGTCAGACATAGGACTGGAGCAAGAGAGAGAACTTTCCCAGAATTTTCATATATGTACCCTCAAAGAAGTTAAGGGTGGTGACTTGAGTTGTACCTTCCAGCAAGGTGAGACTCAATATACATCCCATCCTAAATATGCATGGAGACTGGGATTTATAATACATCACAAAGTGGAGGATGACGGCTAGAAGGGCCATATTAAACAATTCCTTGCACTGCAGCTTCCTACTCTTTATAGTACCCACATTTTCTAAGACTTAGAGTTTTCATATTGAGTCGGTGCATTTCATGCAGTACTTTTTTCTTCTATACAAACTGTGATTCTTTCCTTGAGAGGGAATAGAAATCTGTAAATGATGATAGTTGCAACTTTGGTACTTCAATAAATTATTATTTGGCTCAACACGAGGGGTTGCATTGGGGTGGTGGAATTGGAATAGAACTCATGTAAATTAATGAGATTGATTATTTCACATTTGAATTTAAGTAGTATCTATGACTTTTTGGAGGATAAGAGTCTTAGAGTAAAAGTAATGACAGTGCCTTTAATTCCTTTTAACACTTGTTTTGCCCTTTCCTATCAGGGGTAAGTATGAGGTTTGAGTGCACTGTTACCATGTTTCTTTTCGTAAAACACAACAGACATCATTGTTAACTCCCTTGGGGTAACATCTTTCTTACTCCTACAGTAGCTAGAACAGTAGATTTCTCAGAGTTCAAGATAACACCTTAGCTAGGGGCAGAGAGTAGAATAATCAGGGCACAAGGCAGGAAGTGATGTCAGTCTTCTGATTGGATGGACTAATCTCCCAAGGATTACATTCCAGGCTAATGCCAGAAGCATTGAATTGGTAAGAGAAGATCATAATGTTTCTTGTATAGCATTATGAATCACTTGCATTCAAAATTGCTTCTGAAATTTGGAGTATTCAGGAAATTTTTTATTTGAGCTGTATGTCCCAGGAGTGGAGTAAATGAGAAACATTTGTGGCTATGTGGCTTGGTTGGTGGAAAATGTCAATACTTTGTCCAATTTTTTTGGACAAAGGATTAAGAATTTGAGGTCTGTTTTGGCAGAGGATTGTAACTCCTTCTTGGATACTCTATTATATTTCTAGCTTTGCAATTTGATTTTGGAAAATTTGCTTTGGAAATGATGATTTAAGTATCTGCATAATTGAAGCAGGATCTCGTAAGCAAACAATTTTCCCACATACACACATTTCAGAGTAATTGGTTGAACTGTATATTCAAACTTCTGAAACTTATTTCTAACTACAACTAGAAAATTCTGAATGAGAAAGATGTGGCTTAAAATGAACCAAAATAATTAATGACTCCTAATAAATGTCAAGGAGTTTCAGTGGAATTGTTTTTTTGGTTTAATAAATGTCAATTTTATTGTACTAAAGAAAAATAGAGAAATATATATGTAGTATTTTTTTTAATGTCCTGCTGAAGGTTTTACAGGCTTTGAAAAATTCCAGTTTTTTGATAGACAACTGTGTAATGCAGCATTAGTGCCATTTAGAGTTGAAACTGTGGCAGGAGTTCAGGTAAGCGGAGTGACCCAGGCACCACCCACAAGAGTCAGGAAAGCAGCGGAAAGGAAAACCAGGGGGACGACAGAGGGAGCAGTGTCAGGGATCCAGGTAAGGAGAGGGACTCAGGCTCCCCCCCCCAAGAGGCAGGAAAGTGGGGGAAAGAAAAGCTGGGGGAGGACAGAGGGAGCAGCAGCAGGGATCTAGGTTAGAGGAGAGTGGAGAGGTTTTGAACAGCTAAGGGAGACAAACTTGTCTGTTAGTATGTTGTGCTATGGTGGCTTGTGTGCTGCTGTGAGCCTTGAGGCTGTGCCACCTGTGTTTCAAACACCAACAGGGTTGCACATGGTGCACAGGTTTCAGTGCAGCTTGCAGACTGAGACAGACTAGGAAGAAGGAACAGGCCATCCACTTCTCAAAGAATTGGCCAAGGAAAACCTTATGAATAGCAGAGAAACATTGTCTGATACAGTGTAGGAGGACGATACCCTTAGTTCAGAAAGCTCTCAAAATATAACTGGGGAGGAGCTGCATTATCAGAATAGAACCAACCATACTGATATGGGTAAAGTAAAGCTTTTGGGACCTCCATTTGCTAACATGACACAACTCAAATTGAGGAGAAACCTGCAAACATCCATTAATAATCAGAACATGGAATGTACAGAGTGTGACTCTAGGAAAATTAGAAGTTGTTAAAAATGAAATGAAATACATAAAGATTGATATGCTAGGCATTAGTGAGCTGAAGTGGACTGGTTTTGGCCATTTTGAATCAGACAACCATATGATCTACTATACCGGGGATGACAATTTGAAGAGAATTGGCATGGCATTCATCATCACAAAAGATGTTTCAAGATCTATCCTGAAGTATAATGATGTCAGTGATAGGATAATATCCATATACCTACAGGGAAGACTGGGAGCTCTGGTAGCCTAGTGCCTAAGGCATTTGACTGCTAACCAGAAGGCTGGCGGTTCAAACCCACCAGCCACTCTTGGGAAGGAAGGTTGGGCAATCTACTTCCATAGTGATGCCACTTTGGAAACCCAAGGAGGGGTCGCTATGAGTGGGGGCTGACCAGATGGCATATAACAACACCACCACACAGGGAAGACCAGTTAATACCACTATTACTCAAATTTATGCACCAAGCACTAAAACCAAAGAGGAGGTAATTGAAGATTTTTTTATCAACTTCTGCAGTCTGAAATTGACAAAATGTTCAATCAAGATGTGTTAATTATCACTGGTGAGTGGAATGCAAAGGTTGCAAACAAAGAAGAATCACTGGTAGTTGGAAAATTTGTCCTTGGTGACAGAAATAACTCTGGAGATTGCATGATGATAGAATTTTGCAAGACCAATGACTTATCATTGCAAATACCTTTTTTCAACAGCACAAATGGCAGCTATAACACATGGACTTCGCCAGATGGAGTACACAGGAATCAGATTGACTACATTGTGGCAAGAGGTGATGGAAAATCTCAATTTCTTCAGCCAAAACCAGGCCAGGAGCTGATTGTGGAACAGACCATCAACTTTTCATATGAAAATTCAACATGAAGTTGAAGACAATTAAAACAAGTGCATGAGAGCCAAAATATGACCTTGAATATATCCCTCCTGAATTTAGAGACCATCTAAAGAATAGATTTGATATATTCATCACCAATGACCGAAAACCAGAATTGTGGGATGACATCAAGAACATCATCTGTGAAGGAAGCAAGAGGTCATTAAAAAGATGAGAAAAGAAAAAAGACCAAAAAAAAATTTTTGGATGTCAAAAGAGACTCTGAAACTTATACTTGAGCAGACAGTAGCTAAAGCAAATGGAAGAAATGACAAGATCAAAGAGCTGAACAGAAGATTTCAAAGAGCAGCTTGAGCAGACAAAGCCTGTTACTTTAATGAAATGTACAAAGACCTGGAGTTAGAGAATGAAGAGGGAAGAACATGCTCAGCTTTTCTCAAGCTGAAAGAACTGAGGAAAAAATTTAAGCCACAAGTTACAATACTGAAAGATTCTATGGGCAAAATATTGAATGATGGAGGAAGCATCAAAAGAAGATGGAAGGAATACACAGAATTACTGTACCAAAAAGAACTGGTTGATGTTTATCCATTTCAGGAGGTTCCATATCATCAAGAACCAGTGATATTGAAGGAAGAAGTCGAAGCTGCACTGAAGGAAGTGGTGAAGAACAAGGAACCAGGAATTGACGGAATACCCATTGAGATATTTCAACCAATGGATGCCCCACTGGAGGCACTCACTCGGCTATGCCAAGAGATTTGGAAGACAGCTACCTGGCCAACTGACTGGAAGACATCCATATATGTACCCATTCCAAAGAGAGGTGATGCCACAGAATGTGGAAATTATCCAACAATATCATTAATATCTCATACAAGTAAAATCTTACTGAAGATAATTCAAAAACTGTTGCAGCAATATATTGACAGAGAACTTCCAGAGGTGCAGGTTGGATTCTGAAGTGGATGTGGAAAAAGGCATATCATTGCTGATGTCAGATGGATCCTGGCTCAAAGCAAAGAATACTAGAAAGAGGTTGACCTGTGTTTTATTGACTATGCAAAAGCATTTGATTGTGTGGATCATAACAAACTGAATAACATTGAGAAAAATGTGAATTCCAGAATACTTTAATGTACACATGAAGAACCTATACATAGAGCAGAAGGCTGTTAGTCGATCAGAACAAGTGGACACTGCATGGTTTAAAATCAAGAAGGGAGTGTGTCAGGCTTGTATCCTTTCACCATACTTATTCAATCTATATGCTGAGCAAATACTCTGAGAAGCTGGACTATATGAAGAATAACGTGGCATCAAGATTGGAGGAAGAATCATTAACAACCTGTGATATGCTGATGACATGACTTTGCTTGCTGAAAGTGAGGATGACTTGATGTACTTACTGATGAAGATTGAAGAATACAGTCTGCAGTTTGGATTATATCAATATAAAGAAAACAAAAGTCCTCACAACTGGACCTATAAGCAGCATCATGATAAATGCAGAAAAGATTGAAGTTATCAAAGACACATTGCTTGGTTCTACAATCAATACCAATGGAAGCAGGACATCAGGCGATGTATAGCAGTGTACAAGTTGGCTAAGGAGCAACGATGTCTCCTTGAAGATTAAGGTACACCTGACATATTTTCAGTCACCTCAAATGCAAGTGAGAACTGTATAATGAATAAGAAGACCACAGAAGAATTGATGCTTTTGAGTTGTGATACTGGAAAAAATTACTGAAAGTAGCATGGACTGCTAAAAGAACTAACAAATCTGCCCTGGAGGAAGTAGATCCAGAATGCTCCCTGGAAGCGAGTAT
Organism: Orycteropus afer afer; assembly: GCF_000298275.1. Taxonomy (NCBI): domain Eukaryota; kingdom Metazoa; phylum Chordata; class Mammalia; order Tubulidentata; family Orycteropodidae; genus Orycteropus; species Orycteropus afer. Next base: position 1,637,015 of record NW_006921969.1, on the reverse strand, counting down.
GGCCAGACTTTGTCTTACCTATTTTGGTCATGTTATCAGAAGGGACCATTCCCTGGAGAAGGATGTCATGCTTGGTAAGGTGGAGGGTCAATGGAAGAGGGGAAGGCCCTCAATGAGATGGATTGACACAGTGACTGCCTTTTGGTTAGCAAAAACTATGCTGGTACTAAATACAGCATAGTTCTTTATGGCCTAACATATGGTCTGTCCTGGAGATGTTCCATGTGCACTGAGAAAGAATGTATATTATGCTGTTGTTGAATGAAGTGCTCTGTAGATTTCTATAAGGTCAAGGTGGTGGTCTGTTATTATTTAGCACTTCTGCATCTTTGTGGAGTTTTTTTTCCGGTTGTTCTATCTTTCATTGAAAGTGGTGTATTAAAGTCTCACACTGTGACTGTGGAGTCATCTATTTGCCTTTTCAATTCTGTGAAAGTCTGATTTATGTATTTTGGGGCTCTTTCATTGGGTCCATAGATATTTATTATGTTTATATCTTCTTGTTCAATAGATCCTTTAATCATTATATAATGTCCTTCCTTGTCTCTTACGGTGGTTTTTGTCTTAAAGTCAATTTGATCAGAAATTAATATTGATATTTCTCTTTTTTGTTTGCCATTTGCTGGATATATCTTTTTCCAGCCTTTGATTTTTAGTCTGTTTTTGTCTTTGTCTCTAAAGTGTGTCTCTTCTAGACAGCATATTGATGCGTTATGTTTTCTTATCCAGTCTGCAACTCTCCATCTCTTCAGTGGTGCATTTAATCCATTGACATTCAGAGTAATTATCGACCAGTGTGAATTTGTGGCTGTCGTTGTGTTATTTGTTTTTTCATCGTGTTTCTAGGTTATTTCTTCTATATAATTTTCTTTGTGAGCTCATTTTGTTTATGAATCACGTTATCATTTCCTTCATTGCTGTTGTTTTAGTATTTGCAAAATATTTGTGATTGTTCCTCTTTTTTATTGTGATGTGATGGTTTATCATTTACCTTTGCAGTTACGCTGCAATTTATAATATTCTTTCCAAGTTTAGAACAGTCTGTTCTATCTTGCAGTTGTCTTGAATTCCCTACCATGTGTAAGTTCTATAACTACACAATTTTTTCCCACTTTTTGGTTTATAGTTGTCCTTACTTGCCAACTGATGTCTCTGGTTCCCTGTTTATAATCTTATAAGGTTATTGTACGTTGGATACTTCCATAGCTGTGTTGGTTTCTAGGTTATATCACCTTGTATATTAATGGTCAGTCATTGTTTCCTATTATTGGTTCTCTATTCAAAGGACTCCCTTTAGTATCTCTTGTAAGGCTGGTCTGGTTTTAACAAATTCCCTTAACTTCTGCTTCTCAGGAGATCTAATTTCACCATCATATTTGAGGGACAGTTTTGCTGCATATATAATTGTTGGTTGGAAACTTTTCTCTCTCAGGGTTTTATAGATACCATCCCATTGCCTTCTCACTTGCATGGTTTCTGCTGAGAAATCAGAGCTTATTTTTATTGGTTGTCCTTTGTAGGTAACTTTTTTATTTATTCCATGTTGCTTTTAGAATTCTTTTTCTTTGGTTTTGATGAGTTTCATGATTATATAGCTTGGTGATTTTCTTTTGGGGTCAATCCTGTTTGGGGTTCATTGGACTTCCTGAATGAATACATTCTCATTTTTCATCATATCAGGGAAGTTCTCTTCCAAGAAATCTTGGACAATTTGCTCAGTGGTTTACTTTTTCTCCTCCTGTTCTGGAATTCCAATTACACATAGGTTACTCCTTTTGATGGTATCCCACATGAACCTTAG
>NW_006921969.1:1626240-1627401 GCF_000298275.1 Orycteropus afer afer | reverse complement strand
CAGTTCTGTGTGGTTGTTCCCATGATGGGTTGAGATGACTGTGTTCTGAGTGGCCAATCTGCCCAAGGGGAGTTTCCCTAGGGGTGTGGCCTGCTTCCAAGATATCCAGGGACATCTTGGAAAGAGGGACATTCTTTGAGGTATTGGAACCCTGGTGTGCAGACTACAAACTTCCGTGAGTGAGCAGCTCACCGCTTACCCTGGAGATCTTGGATTCGTCTTTTGTTGGAGTCAACAACCAGTGTACTGCCTGCCAGCCTTGAATTTCTTAGCCCCCTGTGCTTGCAGAAGCTAAGACTGCTGCCATCCCGAAATTTCCTCCAGGGACTTTGGACTTGCCGGCTTCTATACATTTGTAAGCCATTTTCCTAAGATAAATTTCTCTCTCTCTCTCTCTCTCTCTCTCTCTATATATATATATATACGCTTGTTGGTTTTTGTGTTTCTCTAGAGAACCCAATCTAACGCAACAACCTTGCCCTTTGTCAGCTCTACTATACACCTGGGAATTCTGGTCATTCACATAAACTTAGAGGACCATTGTCTGCCAACCCTATATATGTTCTTGGATACCCTCCCCATTTCATAGACATATCTAATCGTTTAGCCTGTCCACCCATCTATCCACCCATATACCCTTGTTTGCCTTCACTGACAACGCAGTACTGTATGTGCAAAAGGGTTCTTATTTGTTGTATGTAACTCCCATGTACCTCTCTATGTCTTTCTCATCCTCATTGGTGCCATATTGGTCACTCACATTTGGTGCATTGGCCTTCTCTTCACCCAAATCAATACTTATCTCTATCTATCTAACAGCCTTCCCTCCCCTCCCCTCTCACCCCTGGTAACCAACAAAGAAAATTTCCCTCTATAGATAAACCTTTAGTTAACTTTTACAATAATGTACTAATACAATATTTGTCCTTTTGTGATTGACTTATTTCACTCAGCATAATGCCCTCCAAGTTCATCCACGTTATGTGGTGTTTTGCAGATTCCACATTATTCTTTAGCATTGCATAGTGATAGTGTCCCTGGTTTCTTTGTTCCATATTATTTTCTGTGCTGAGCTCATTATGTTTATGAATCGTGTTATCATTTCCTTTGTTTCTGTTGTTTTAGTATGTGCTGCTTGTCCTCTTTTTTATTGTGATGTGA
>NW_006921969.1:1602614-1624831 GCF_000298275.1 Orycteropus afer afer | reverse complement strand
AGTAAGTGAAGTTGCAGGAGGTGTGGGTGTAGTTGTGTCTTATGGGGAGTGTTGTTGTCTCCCACTCAGTTAGACATAAATTACAATTGAATAACCATCAAAAAGCTAAAAGCCCATGGACCAAAAATACACCATGTAATCACACAGGAATAGTAACTTGTCTGTCTTGCATGTCCTGAGTATCCTTGGGGTTGCTGGAAAGCAGAATGTGTTCTTAAGCCCCAGGAATCTGTGAGAGGGCTGTCTCTTTAAATATTCAAAATAGTCAAGCCATGTTTTTAAACCTTCAAAATGGCGGCACCCTCTGGACAGGCAGTAGTCCACAGCTCAGCCCACCTTTCTCTTCACCTTCTCCGTTTGTTCCGCAGCCACCATGCACAGTCCTCCATGCAGTCCCTAGTGATGTTTAGGTTAATTCTTAGGTCCTACCACCTCTCGGGAATCTCCAAGTCTGTGCCATTAGGATTGCTCAGGATCACTGCCAGACCACAGCTCCGTATTTCTCCTTTTTTGGTATTTTCACACAAATTCTTCTGCTAGTTGAGGTTTAGTCCACTTGTATATCCTTCCCTTCAAGGCTCAGGGGTCCAGGATTATCTTCTGTGTCTGTGTCAATTTGTTTCTCTTTTCTTTGTTGAAGAGGGTCTGTGCAGTCTTTTTGCCTAGTCTGCCGTCTTGCCAGATCTCCCCGACATTGATTCAATTCTACTCCTTTGGCCTTTCAATGTGTTATCTATTTCTGACAATTTATTATTAATCTTCTGAATTTCTATCTTTAGATTTTGTATCATTTTTAATGTTTCATTTATTTTGTCATTTTGTTCTTGTATTTTTTTCCAAAAATTTCCTAGGGTTTTGTTTGTGTTTTCCTTAATTTTATCAGTGTTTTTCTTGATCTGTCTCTCAATCCTTTGAAGATACCTAAGTTTAATTCCTTTGAACTCCTTATTGTTGTTGTTGTTGTTATGTACCATCTAGTCAGACCTGACTCATAGCAACCCCTCCTTGAGTTTTTGAAGCAGTATCACTATGGAAGTAGATTGCCCTACCTTCCTTCTGAGAAGTGGCTGGTCGGTTTGAACCACCAGCCTTCTGGTTAGCAGTCAAGTGCCTTAGGCACTACCTTAGGGAGTTCCATTGCTGCTTCTTCCTCAGGGATGTGTTCTGGTTCTGTATCCTGCTCCGTTGTTTCTACCACTCTCTCCTACTTCTTTGTGTGGATTGTGATAGTCTCTTTTCTCTGAGACATTGTGACATTGTTGTATTTACATCTCTGTTAACTGTTTGTGAAGAGTATTTAAGGGTGAGTCAGGCAGAAGAGCCTGACTGGTAGTCGTTTATCACTAGCCAGTTAGTAGAAAAGGAAGTGGTGGCTCTCTCTCAGTAACTGGAGCCGCAGGAGTTGTGGTTGTGGCTGCATCATGTGGATGCTCTTGCTCTTACTCTTTTAGACAAAAACAACAATCAAAAAACCATGAAAAAAGTAGAAGCAAGTGGACAAAAAAGACATCAAGAAAACACATAGGAACAATCACCAAAAGAAATAAAAATTAAATAAAAAAAAAAAACAACTCGATATCTGGGGAGGGGACAATAAGGGAAAAGAGGTATAGCAGGAGAATAATGAAGAAAAAAATGGGAAAAAAACAAGAAGAAGAACAAGGAATGGAGTAAGCCACAAGAAGGAAAAAATGGGAACCAGGAACAGGGAAGTGAGAAAAAGTTGAAAACTGGAATCTGAGAAGGGAAGGATGAAGACTAATAATAAAAAGTACAGAAGAAAAAATTATATAATAATAATTTTAAAATAGACAATATCAAACAAACATTGGTTCCCATTTTCTTTGTTGAAGAGGGTCTGTGTAGTTTGTCTTCCTATTCTGTCATCTTACCAGAACTCCAGCAGTTACAGAATTTTTGGAGGAAGTTTCATGGTATCATTTGATACTCACACTGAACTTTGTAGACTGGTTAAGTTTTGGACAAGCTAAGACCAGCAGAGAATGGATAAAAAAAAGTAGAATAGACAGCATCCACTAAGTGACAACACTACAAAAGGTCTACTCGTGGAGAATAACAAACAAGGCCAGAACAATGAATATTAAAGAAAATTAGTAGAAAATTACATGCAAAAAGTAGCTTTAAAATGTTGTTGTTGTTGTTAGGTACCATCAAGTCACCTCCAACTCATAGTGACTCCACGCACAACAGAACAAACACTGCTTGATCCTGCACCATCCCCAAAATCTTTGCTATGTTTGAACCCATTGTTGCATCCACTGTGTCAATCTATGTTATTGAGGGTCTTCTTCTTTTTTCCTGACCTTGTACTTTACCAAGCATGATGTCCTTCTCCAAGAACTGGCCTCTCTTGATAACATGTCCAAAGTAGGTGAGGCACAATCTCACCATTCTCCATTATAATGAACATTCTGGCTGTACTTTTTCAAAATAGATTTTTTTTTTTTTTTTCTGGCAGTTCATGGTATATTCAATGTTCTTCACTAACACCATAGTTCAAAAGCATCAGTTATCCATTGGTTTTCATTTTTCATTATCCAGGTTTCACATGCATATGAAATAATGGAAAATACCATGTCTTTGGTCAGGCATACTTTGTCCTCAAAGTGACAAGAATGTTCCTTAACACTTTAAAAAGTTTTTTTGGAGCAGATTTGCCCAATGTAATATGCCATATGATCTCCTGACTACTGTTTCCATGATGGTGACTGTGTATCCAAGTAAAATGAAATCCTTTACAACTTCAGTCTTTTCTCCATTCAGTCTGATATTGTTTATGGGTCCAGTTGTAAAGATTTTATTTTCTTTATGTTGAGGCACAATCCATATTGAAAGCTGTAGTGTTTGATCTTCATCAGAAAGTGCTTTAAGTCCTCTTTGCTTTCAGCAAGTAAAGTTGTGTCATCTGCATATCGCAGGTTGTTAATGAGTCTTCTTCCAATCTTCTTCTTGTAGTCCAACTTGTCAGACTATTTGCTCAGCATACAGACTGAGTAAATATGGTGAAAGGACACAACCTTGAGGAACATCAACCCTGACTTTAAACTATGCAGTATTCCCATGTTTTGTTTCTTGGTTCTGCATGAGCACAATTAAGTGTTCTGGAATTCCCATTCTTCATAGTGTTATCCATAATTTGTTATGATCCACACAGTTGAATGCCTTTGTATAGTCAATAAAACACAGGTAAAAATCTTTCTGGTAGTCTCTGAAAATGTGGAGGACTGAAAAGTCAGGCATAAATCACATGCGTCCTGTGCACTGCAGCATTTTGTGAAGCATATGGTATTAATCATATCAGACTCAAATGACAGGAAAAACGTAAGTTTTGTTTATTTGATAAAATCTGAAATTTAACCTGTTTGTTATATGCTACTATATAGCCAAATTTTAAAAAGTAACTTATATTTGGAATACCTCTGGTCAAGGCAACTTATTAAACTAGACAAAATGTGACTTAAGTGAACTTAAAGATAATTGAAGAGCACCAATTCTTCAATATAAATAATTATTTTTAATTCTGTGTTTTGTTTTTAATTTAATTTACATTGATATGCTTCTGATAGAGATAAATTCATTTGAAGAAAGAATATTTTTGAGCACTTACATGCCAGGAACTATGTTGTTGTTGTTTGTTATGTGCTGTTGAGTCAGACCTGACTCAGATTGACCCCTTCTTAGGTTTATGAGGCAGTATCACTATGGAAGTAGATTGCCCAACCTTCATTCCAAAGAGGGGCTGGTGGGTTTGAACTGCTGATGAAGATTAAAGACTACAGTCTGCAGTATGCATTATACCTCAGTATAAAGTAAAAATATAAAGAAGCTCTGGTGGTATAGTGCCTAAGGCATTTGACTGCTAACCAGAAGGTTGGCAGTTCAAACGCACCAGCTACTCCATGGAAGGAACACTGCACAATCTACTTCCGTAAAGATTTACCACCTCGGAAACCCAAAGGGTGTTGCTATGAATCAGAAGTATGAAGTGAATAAAATCTAAAGCACTACTACTTTTTTTCCAGCTTTGTTCAAAGAAGTAGATCAGAATTCTGCTCTCTGCTGTTTCTTATCAGAATGCATTGGCCGTTTAAAGGAAGAGCTTTGGAAGTAGTTTATGATTGAAAAGAACTAAGATTCTTTTTGTTGTTGGAGGTTTTGAATGACTTTCACTTGCAAATTTGTTGAGGAATTATAGTTAGCTTTAAAAAAATGGCTGACACCTTGGACACCTGAATAATGACCACATGAAAATGTTTTACACCTATAAGAATATATGAATTCAAAGCAAAAATTAATAGATGGTGTTTCATTTTGAACTCTTAAAAAGAATTATTGTTAAGTAGAGCAACATCTGTGAATGCATGAGGGAAAACTTTTATCACCTTGGACTCATCATTGACCCTTTTACTCCTCTCACACTTCACATACAATCTGTCAGGAAATGTCACCTGCTTTCACATCAGAGTGTATTCAGAATGTGTCTACATTTCATTGTTTCACTTTTCCTCTACTACAGTCCTGACCAAGTCATTGCCTGTATGACCTAGATTGTTGTGACAGCTTCTGTAAAGATTTATAGGTTCAGAAACCCAAAGAAGGTCTCTATGAGTCAGAATCAACTCAATTCTATAATAAATAAGTAAAGGAAAATATTGGTAAACTTTTTATTACTGTTTTTCCTCTGTAGACACCAATATTTTGGTATTCTTTGTTACTATTCATTATCTGTAAATTATTGAACATCTGTACATTGACCAGGAGGCTGTTGTTCAAACAGAACAAGGGGACACTGCATGGTTTAAAATCAAGAAGGGAGTGCATCAGGGTTGTAGTGTTTCCCCATACTTATTCAGTCTGTATGCCAACCAAATAATCCGAGAAGCTGGACTATATGAAGAAGAACGTGGCATCAAGATTGAAGGAAGAATCATTAACAACCTGTGATACGCTGACGACACAACTTTATTTGCTGAAAGTGAGGATGACTTGAAGCACTTACTTATGAAGATTGGAGACTATAGTCTGCAGTATGGATTACATCTCGACAGAAATAAAACAAAAATCCTCACAATTGGACCTATAAGTAGCATCACGATAAATGGAGAAAAGACTGAAGTTGTCAAAGACTTCACATTGCTTGGTTCTACAGTCGATGCCAATGGAAGCAGCAGTCAGGACATTAGATGACATATAGCACTGGGCAAGTTGGCTGCAAGGGACCTCTTTCAAGTGCTGAGGAGCAAAGATGTCTCTTTGAGGACTAAGCTGTGCCTGACACAAGCCATGATATTTTCAATCTCCTCATATGGATGTGAGAGCTGGACAATGAATAAGGAAGACCAAAGATGAATTGATGCTTTTGAGTTGTGGTGTTGGCAAAGAATGCTGAAAGTACCACGGGCTGCTAAAAGAACTAACAGTTCTGTCCTGGAGGAAGTGCAGCCAGAATGCTCTTTGGAAGTGAGAATGGCCAAATTTCGTCTCACCTACTTTGGTCATGTTGTCAGGAGGGACCGTTCCCTGGAAAAGGATGCCATACTTGGTAAGGTGAAGGGTCGATGAAAGAGGGGAAGGCCCTCAATGCAATGGATTGACATGGTGGCTGCGATGATGGGCTCAAGTATAGCCAGGATCATGGGGCTGGCGTTGGACCGGGCATTGTTTCGTTCTGTTGTGCATAGGGTCGCTATGAGTCGAAGACGACTCGACGGTACCTAACAACAATAGCAATTGAACACCTGTTATGAGCATAGCTTGCACTGTATGGTATACATGGAAATTCTTGTTCACTGCCTTGAGGAAATAATCTTTGATGAGGAGACAACAGCAGCATGTATTATAAATTCCTTGATCACATGCGTTAAATGATAAAACACACAGAAGTAAATTGAAATAAGATTGGCAAATTAACCAAGGGGTATTATGATTTTCAAACATTTAAGTGCCCAGTTAAAGTTAAGGCAGTTTATGTAGAGAGCTCCTGGTGGAAAGAACCTGCATGAATTCAGTAGATCAGAGGTTTCATGTAGGAGGATGAAATTGAGTTGTGCTCAAAGGTTGCTGAGGAGATGGAGCAGTGCAGGGAGGCCTGATGTCATTGTTGCAGTTATACTAAAGCAGTGTTTCCTAAAGGCAAGTGTACCAATAGGGCTGAAGAAGAGGAGAGAGGTTTATATGAAAGATACAAAACTCAACCAAACCTGGTGCTGTTGAGTTGATTCCCACTCATGGCCAGCCTGAAAGACAAAGTAGACCTGCCCCACAGGGTTTCTAAGGCTGTAATGTTTACAGAAGTAGACTGCCACATCTTTCTCCCACAGAGCAGCTGGTGAGTTTGAACTGTTGACCTTTTGGTTACCATCTGAGTGCTTGAATCACTGTGTCACCAGCACTCTTTTTATGAAGGATAATAACATGAGAAAGTGGGTTCAGATTATGGGAGCCTATCTGGGAAGCCATTGATGTCATATTTTGAGGCATAATTGACCCTGAATGTGGAGGACCTTGAGATAGAGCTGAAGTTAGGAGGATAGTCTCAGTCTTACTTACTCTTAAGAAGTTGTAAGTGTGGTTAAGACTATCGCTCTGGGGTGCATGATTGGTATAGCTAGAGTGATCAGTTGTCCTGATTTGCCTTGGACTCTTCCAGTTTTAATACTGAAAGGGGGAGACCCTCAGTCCCTGGCAAACCAGATGGTTGATAATTTTATATATTCAGAAAAGTGATTGGTGTTAGGAGGTCCAAATCACAGTAACAAATTAGCTTGTTTGTAAGTGAACATAATATGTCAAAAAGGATTCCAGGGCAGGGCATTTCAAATCTCTAGTACACAGTCAGCAGAGCTGGATTATTTGTTGGTTGAGAGGATTTTGGACCAATGAAATTAAATCAAAAACCCCACTGACAAAGCAACTTGGTTTGTGTGACATCGTGGTTAAAACAAAGTTTTGAAAAATAGGAATATTTCAAATTAATGCCCCTTAAGTATTGTTAAATGATAATGAGAAAGGAGAAGAAAAAAAGGAGGTAGAAAAGGAGAAGAAGAGAAAGAGGCAAAGGAGGAAGAGGAGGAAGGAGAAGGAGAAAAGAAATAGTGGTAGTACCGCCACTCATGATTATCATGTGTTAGATAACTTGCTACCAAAAAACCAAACTCACTGCCATTGTGTCGTTATTATCACCTTTAATCCTCACAACTACACTATGAAATTAAAAACCAAAAAACTCCACTGCCATCGAGTTAATTGTGGTTCAGCTGCTCCAAGGAGTTTCCACGGCTGTAAATCTTTACAGAAGCAGACTGCCTCATCTTTCTCCCATGGAGTGGCGAGTGTGTTCCAGCCATTAAACTTCAAGTTAGCAGCCAAATGCCTTAACCCACTGTGCTATCGTAGCTCCTTAGCTGTGAGATAGATACTATTATTTTCTCTGTGTTTCAGATAAGGAGACTGACGGTTTGAGAAATTAAGCTATTTACCCAGTCACATGAATAACAGAATGAGACTTTGAACCCAGAACAAAGCTCTTAGTCACCTTACAGTTCACTTTCTGATGTAGAGGAATAGGATTTTTAAAATTACTTATTGTTCTCTTTCACAACAAAAGTAATACATACTGATTGTACAAAAATAATAAAATATGGACAAGCAGAAGAAGACTACACAGAACATTTACAATTTCCTCCACTTAGAAACAATTACTGTTAACATACTTGTTGATACATCCTTTTGCATCTTTCAGAACATTTACAATTTCCTCCACTTAGAAACAATTACTGTTAACATCCTTGTTGATATATCCTTTTGCATCTTTTTCTTTTGTGAGCATACTGTGATATATGTGTTTGTGTGTGTGTGTGTGTGTATTTCTCTCTCTCTCTCTCTCTCTCTCTCTATGTTGTTGTTGTTGTTGTTATTTGCCGTCGAGTCGGCCCCGACTCATAGCGACCCCTCCTTGGGTTTCCGAGGCAGTATCACTACGGAAGTAGGATTGCCCAACCTTTCTTCCGAGGAGTGGCTGGTGGATTTGAACTGCCAGCCTTCTGGTTAGCAGTCAAGTGCCTTAGCCACTATGCTACCAGAGCTCCCTCTCTCTCTCTCTCTATATATGTAAAAGACATTTCGTAAGTCTTGTTTTAAAACCAATTGTGAGACATTTAGTTTTCTGGTTATATTGTTAGACAATGTGAATCAGTATCTGAAAATTATTTACAAATAAAACAAAATGAAGCAGGACTAAAAAAATCTGAAAAATTCTAAATAATAGACAGTAATGGAAGAGATGAATAACAGTTGTAAAATCACTCACTCTATGTTGTACTCAAAATACCAATAGTATGAAAACCAATGACTGATAATTGCTTTAGGCCAGACCATAATGTTGACCAGCTTTTTTTAAGTTAACAGTTTTCAGCAAAATCACCTGGAGCCAGTGGCAGTAAAAACAATTATATCAGCAATAAGCAGGATGGCAACTTCCAGGTAGATTCACAGGAAGACATCTAATATCTAAAAAGTAAATGCCAGGTAGTGCTTATGCTATGGAGGGCTGTGTCCAGGCGAATAGCCAAGGACTCAATGATCTGAAATGATACAGGTAATAAGGAGAACTAAATCTCAGCATCAGAATATTAAAACGTTTATCAAAGCACAGGGTCATAGTCAGGCTAACGACAACAGGGACTTGACTCTGAGTCCTAGATCTTGAGCCAGTGTTTTTTAAGTCTTTTCTGTCTGAAAGCAGGGGATTAGATTTGGGGAGATCTGACATGTGGGAAAATGACTCCAGAAATTAGGAGTCTGGCAGCTTCTAATAATCAGAGATTTTGAAGAAGGCCAGTAACAAAGAAGAGTTTGGGGTACTAAGAGTCACATTGATATAGGCAAGGAAGCAATTTGAGAGGATACTTCTTAACATCATTACAGTGGCAAAGGAAAAATGAAGAGACTCTTGGTCCAGTTTTGTATTTAGGAAGAGATCTAGATATAACCATTAAATCAGTAGATCAGAGTAGTAGCTGTAATTATGTTTCTCTTTGCATCACATTTTTGGTATGAAGAGAAAATGATTGTTGAAGTCTATAATGCTACCATTACTTGTATTGAATCAAAATACTAACTGGTATATTAAAATGTTCCTCTTTTATTACAAAGTACACAAATAATCTTGATGATTACAGTTGAAGTTAATGTTGTCATATTTGAAAATTAAAAATTACTCTCTTTTCTGGTGTTATGAAGGGCAACACAAATTTAATGGTTAATATGCTGGAAAGATGGTTCAATTAACTTTCTTGATATTGATCAGATAAGCACTAAGATTTATGACTTTATTCTGAGGTCTTCCTTAGGTGAGTCCTTTATTGCTCCGGGTAAACCTCTCAGCAAGTAGTTTTCAATTCCCAGGAAGGATCATCTCTGAGTTAATTTTTTAAAAGACTTTTTTTTTTGAAGAGTGTTTATATTGTTTTTTGTTTCACTAACAGTAACAGTTGCACAGGAGTTAATTCAGCATTCTTTATTGGAGCTAGAGAACTCTTTATGTTTCTGGAGATAAAAAATTCAAAAACCTACAAGAATGCTCTCAATATTTCAGGAATGTGTTTTAATTAACTGCACCTAATGCTTAGAGTTGCTTCATTGCTTTGAACTTTTGAATAAAGCCTCCCTTCCCAAAATTTGATAGATAAGGTCATCATTTTTCTTTCATGATATTTTCTGATATATATTGCTTTTAAAATTACAAAAGCAATACATACTTGTAAAAAAAAAAAAAAAAAAAAGGATATTGAATATAGACCACCCCTCCCCTGTCCTTCTCAAAATGACTGTGTAACAGTTTGATGTATCTTTCCAGTACAGAAGTACATAGTACTTCTTATGTATACAGACACATATGCTGTCTTTACACAGTTCCTCCCTTCTTCTTCCTCTTTATTTCCTGCTTCATAAACATTTACGTGCTCTGTATTGCCAGAGGAAAGAAGGCTTTATTCTGTTTTCTGTGCTATACTAAATTTCATTCCTAATTGGAACTTACTTTCTCTGTCATTTGCTTGCCTTGCCCTCTAGGAAGGTTCCGTAAATTCAGACTATGTTTTGCTTCTTTATCCTCAATAGACAAATTGGGAGCCCTCCCAGGACAAATCCTCAACCAAGTTAAAGAAAAAAAAAAAAAAAATTCTGGTGCTTTCTCTTCGGGACAACCATACCCCAGCCCCAGTTTTGGTGTCTCTAGTGCTTGACCCAAGATCCAGAGGGATTTTTTTTTTTTTTTTTCCTTTTTACTAGTTGATACCAATTGTGCAGTTTCCCTGGCGTTTCCTGGGGAAGATGACTTTTGTTTGCAGCATTCCTCTTCTGTGTCTATTACAGGATCAGGTTTCCTCTACTTTACTTATCTGTTCACCCCTGTCTGGATTCTACCCTCTAGAATTTTCTCAAAATTTTTGATATATTGGATGATGGATTATGGGTCCTCCCCCCCCTCTTTCTTTTTCTGTCATTTGTGTGGGACTGGAAGTTCTGAAGAGATGAGGTATTCTTTTAGCTCAGTTACAGTCTTGGAGCTCTCAGGTGTCTAATCTTTGCCTCTTTTTTCTGGTTCAGCTTTTTAGAAATTCTTTCAGGGTTGGTTTGCAGTTCATTTAATTTGTACTGTTCACTTGAAAAAAATTTTTTCTTTCCCCCCAACTGCTCATTTAATATTAATCATAATGAAATCATTATCTCATTACTCTCTGAGTGCATAAATGACACCATTAGTTAGTAAACTGTCTACTGGGTTTATGGGGTTCCACAAGGTGTTAGTTGCATAAGCTAAATGAATGACTCAAAATTCACTTTTAAAATTAATTATCCTTACTTAATTTTGTATATACATTGTGTCACTCTTTCCTTATAATATACATATGCATTTTATTTGCCAGGTTACTGGGTATTATCAGTTAACTTCTTTAGTACCCAGATCAGTTGGAGATATAAAAAATACTCTAATAGTAACTTTTCATGGGCACATGGTACTCATTTACTGGATCATAACATGATTTCATAATTGTTATGAGAAACAAGTTATTGGTGCAGCATTTTTTCCTCCTCAGGAAGGAGAAAACATTTTTTATTTGGCAGTTGAAGACATAGAAACGGATACAGAGCTTCTGATTGGCTACCTGGACAGTGACATGGAGGCCGATGATGAAGAGCAGCAAATTATGACAGAGATCAAAGAAGGGGAAGTTAAAAATTCCAAAGCACAATCAACAGCTGAAGGAAAAGGTATTCTATTTTTAACTGGTGTTTTTAGAGAAAGAAAGTTGTAGGGGAGGTATTGTTTGAAACATGGTTGAATAACGTTCACAGTGTAATAGGGCGCTCTCAGATTAAATGAGTTTTTGTCAAAACCACTTTCGAGGTTGCCCAGCTCTGTACTCATCTCTCTTATAGTAGGAACAGAATGCTGGTGTGGGTGATGGGTGTACCATGGAGGACTGGCTTGGTAAAGGGCAGTGCTGCCTTGGTAGTGCAGGTCCTGGCATGATGGGGCATGAATAAAGAGGACTTTTATGCTCTGGCCCTGGCTCTGCCACTCATTAGTATTGTAGCATTGGGCAAGTCACTAACTCTGAGACTCTACTTTATCATTTGCTAATAGGGAAGGTGAAAGCAGAGGAATGTAGGGGCCCTACTAGGTACTAGGGGGGTGACTCCTGGGCTTCACTTTTGTTTGAGATCTTTTGAAGATCTGGGGCTTCTGGGGGTTCTTTATTATCTGATTGCAGGATTTGCTAAGTTTAAATCAGTCCTGTAATCCAGGAGATGCCATTGTTGTTAGGTGCCATTGAGTCGATTCTGACTCATACTGACCCTTTGTACAATAGATCAAAACAATGCCCAGTCCTGCACTATTCTTATAGTCTTTGCTATGTTTGAGCCAATTGTTGCAGCTGCTGTGTCATTCTATCTCATTGAGGGTCTTCCCCTTTTTCACTGACCTTCTACTTTAACAAGCATGATCCCCTTCTCCAGGGACTGGTCCCTCCTGATAACACGTCCAAACTATGTGAGATAAAGTCTCACCACCTTCACTGCTAAGAAGCATTCTGGCGGTACTTCGTTCAAGACAGATTGTCCTGAAAGATGTATTTTCCTTTACTGATCTCACTTGTCATGGGCTGAGGAGTAACACTTACTATTGGACCTTGTTTCTCTTATGTTGTATCTCACTCCTGATATGGTTTGAGAGAAAGATGAATGATATTACAGGTATTCACATATTGTCCTAGGCTGATATTTACTGTGTAATGTTTTTCCATATTGTTTGTCAAAGCCACTTCAGAAGCAGCACTGGTTTTATTAGTAGCAGTGATAATAATGCCTTTCACGGCAATTTTCTGTTTTAACTATGCATTGACTGAGACAGTATCAGCCTAGCTAGCCATTGCTTCTGTTTACTGCTGTTATTTCAGGGGAGGTGGGAACAGGCTCAGTCTACTGTGTTTTTCAAACATACATTACACTGTTTGGAATGACAAATTTGTAGTGATAGGAACTCTTTCTGTATTATTCTGTTTTGTTTTTCTCTGTCGTCTCCAGGGCTTATTACTGCATCCATTATTTTAACTTAATAGTGTCTCCTACTTATCTGTTGCCATTCTCTGATTACTGCTTTCATTATCACAGTGTCATTTTCAATTCTTTATAAAAAGAATTGAGAGAAACTTTGACAGTTTTTAAACATACAAGTCACTTGTTTGCGTTATTGCTGTTTATATCTTGACATCTTAGTACCTTACTTATAAAAATAAAACAAAAAACAAAAGCAAAACAACAGTAAATAAAGCAAGCCTCCAAATGTCTACCAATATTGAATTTGGTTAAATAACTTGAGATAACTCGAGTTTAAAACACAAAACATGACTAAAGAAAATGTTAAATGGACAAAAAAATAAGGCAACATACACTTTTATGTATAAAGTCTGATCTTAATAAGTACAGCTATTTCTAGAGATGCATGAAGTATAAATGCACAAAAGAGAAGTCAGACTTGGTAATATGGTATTGGGGTATTCTTTTTGTGATGGGATTATCGGTGATATTTATTTTCTTCTTATGTTTCTAAATTGTCTAACTTTATTTTATTATCAGAAAAAATATGTATAATTAAAATAGCACAGTTGGAGAAGTTAGGATAGAACGATGTCAGTTCGTATGGGATTCATGACCCCTCTGGTAGCATAGTGCCTAAGGCATTTGACTGCTAACCAGAAGGCTGATGGTTCAAACCCACCAACCACTCCTTGCAAGAAAGATGGGGCAATCTATTTCCATAGTGATACTGCCTCAGAAATCCAAGGAGGGTTACTATGAGTCAGTTCTGACTCGACGGCACATAACAACGACAACAACAGAGACAGTGGGGCCTTACAAAATCTGTTGTAAAGAGTTTCTGTTTATGACCTCAGTGTTTTTCACATATAGGCTAGATGTTCCTTGGTATCCAGTAAGTTTTTGTTGTTGTTACGTGCTGTCAAGTTGGACCCAACTCACAGTGAACCCTCCTTGGTTTTCTGAGGTGGTATCACTACAAAAGTAGATTGCCCAACTGTCCTTCTGAGGAGTGGCTGGTGGGTTTGAACTGCCAGCCTTCTGGTTAGCAGTCAAGTGCCTTACGTACTACGCTATCAGGGGTATCCAGCATAGTTTAATTTAGATGAAGTTTTTTCCTCATGCAGCTAAAAGTGAACTGTTGTTGTTGTTGTTATGTGCCGTCGAGTCGGCCCCGACTCATAGCGACCCCTCCTTGGGTTTCGGAAAACTTGCTTTCTGATTAAAAAATTTTAATAACTCTCTCATCTGAAAAGTTAACACTATAGGGTAAGTAAAAAAAAATTGAATTTTAATTTTGAATGAATTGAGTGAAAAATAAGTGAAATGATTTAAAATAACACTTTTCTCTATTAACACTTTCTGTTGTTTTTCATGGGCAACAGTATAAATATTCAGAGATAATAAAAATTTACTGAAGTAGTACCATTAAACACATCAAATAAACAATTTATTTTTATTTTAAATGCTGAGAAAACCAAACAGTTCTTGGCCCTAATTTTTTGTCTTATAAATATGTTTCATTATAAATGTTCAGATCGTGTTGGCTGTACAGAGGAATATGCCTGTCCCCAGTGTGAATCTAGTTTTACCAGTGAGGAGATTCTTGCTGAGCATCTTCAAATGTTGCATCAGAAGCCCACAGAGGAGAAAGAATTTAAGTGCAAGAGCTGTGGGAAGAAATTCCCAGTGAAGCAGGCTTTGCAAAGACAGTGCGTACATTAATGAATATCTTCAATATTATAAACTAATACTTTAACCATTCCGTTTTGTTTTGTCTTAAATTTTCTAACTTGTTTGTGTGTGTGAGAGAGAAAGAGAGATTAAGCATTTTACATTGCCTTTGCCATTACCTGATCTTTTCTTAGTATAGTATGTTTATTCTTGAATTAGTCTGATTATGAAGTTTAACAAGTAAGCATGATTTATTCTCTTTGGTCTTCGTCCATTGAAGAATTTGTCCTTAAATAGCAAGTCCATTTGTTTCTTCATCTAAAAGTCACATATGCATAATTTGGCTAGTGCTTTAACATGAGATTTCACAACAATTTCGAAGAATAAATGGAAGATGGATTGGCTCAAGGCAATGATAATAGAATGAATAACTCACTTCCGCACACATTGCTTTGCACACTTTATTACTTTATATTAGCCATTGCCATTGGATTGATTCAACTTACAGTGACCCTATGGTATAGAGTTGAATTGCCCATAGGACTTCAAAGGCTATATAATCTTTATGGTAGCAGACTGTACCATCTCTCTCCCCTACAGTAGCTGGTGGGTTTGAACTCCTGACCTTTCTGTTAAGCCAAGTGCTTAACCAGTGCACCATCAATGCTCCTTAACTATTTATATTAACACCGTATGAAATCATCCTTTTACTTAAGTATTTTTCAGGGTCATTATTAGAAGTGAGGAAGTAGGTACACTTATTTATATATATGTATATTTTTTTTAACAGAATGTTAATATGATCACCTTTTATATGAGCAGGAACTTTTAACATACAGTTAAAACCAATGTTATATTTTTTGTTTCATTAAAGCAAAATTCTGAAATATGATCCATTTCATATTATTTTGATGTAAAATTTCTGCCCCAAACATAAACTTGAAAAATGTTTATAAAACTACAACTGTTTGTAATAGTACAAGACAAAACATTTGGAAATTCTATTGCAGGTAATTACAAAATGAAATAAGCAAGGACTATATACTTTTCGAAAAATGGACTTTAAAATTGCATTCTTGTCACCTTTTATTACATTTAGTGTTATGTATCTTACATGGAAGGTACTTTTGCTGAGCTGGGACATGTAATTTAATAAGGTACTACTAAAAATTTCCACTCCTCCGAAGGAAAATGGGGCAATCTACTTCCGTAGTGATACTGCCTCGGCAACCCAAGGAATGGTTGCTATGAGTCGGGTCTGACTCGATGGCATATAATAACAACAACTAAAAATTTAAAAAGGCAAAGGCAGATTGAAAAGGGAGATGACAAGCATGACTTTGTTCAAAATGGTATATTGTTGTGTGTTTGTCTTAGACTTCTAGGTTTTTTTTGTTGTTGTTGTTGTCATTTTTGTATTTCCCCTCAGTGTTCTTCAGTGCACAGCAAAAAACACTTTGAAGGATCCTTCTTGAAGTTTTCAATGCTCTGTTTGAAATCACTCCTTCAATTCAGCAATGAGGTTTTGTGTCTTAGTGTCAGATTGCTGTGATATAATTGTGTATCACTTTTCGCATGCGTGTTTTCGTGCTTCTTAGTGATTTGGTGTCCTTTGGCTGTAAAGCTCCTATGCCTTTTCCTTTTTACCTGCCTAGGTAATGCATGAAATGACCTTGGAACTCTGCTAGGGAGCAGTATTACAAAAGCCTGCTGTGATGTTGGAAATTTGTAGATATGTCTTCACCTTTCTTCTCCTTCTTCCTGTTTCCTTGCTGTCTTGTAGTTTTGAGCAGCACCGAGAGACTTGTCGGGGGGATGCCCGGTTCGTGTGCAAGGCTGACAGCTGTGGAAAGAGACTAAAGAGCAAGGATGCCCTGAGAAGACATCAGGAGAATGTCCACACTGGTGAGGAGTCATTGCAAAGTCATTTTTAAAGAGTTTTCCTCTCCATTGGCTGCAGAGATCTGTTTTTACTTCTCACTCACAAGGAGAGAGTTTGTTTTTCTATTGTATTTCACACAGATGTGGAGTTCTGGCAGTAGACTTTGTTTCGTTCATTGAACACTCTATTTCTTTTTCAAGTTGATTTTAGCAACATTTGTCATTTCCCCCACATCAAAATTGATTCTAACTAAGCCTAAGCTAGAATTTAGTTATCTTGGCAGTCAAATACATTAAGAACTAATATTTTGAATACCAATTTCATATTTTGGCTGATGAAATTTCTTTTACTAAATCGTTACAATTGACTATTCTAGAAACATTTTTAAAGTGTTAAGTGATGCCCTTCCACTTTAGTATTTTTATATTGAGTCCAATTTTCAATGCTTATATATCTCCCATTTTGGAGAAAATTACTGGCTGCATTTTGATACAGGGATTGAATATAGAATATATTTGGATTAATAATATATGTACTGTTTGACTTCCTTCTTACAGCTAACTAAACAATAAAGTAAAAATAAAAGGTCACTGTCAGTTCAATTACATCTGTTTAGCACATGGTAGGCAGTCAGTAAATGTATTTTGGTCTAGGGGTTGAATCTGTTGGACTGAGTTAAGCAGAGAGTTGTATTGTCAGAATTATCTTTTTATTTAGTGTCTTTTCGTTAAAGGGCACTGAGGTTCATGGAGCTTCTTGTATCCTTCTGTGCAAGTACATTTCTCAGGTGTTCAATTCTGCCCTTCCTTGGCTTCTTGGAAGTGAGTGGAAATGTTGTTACTTGCTGTTGAGTTGATTCCCACTTATGGTGACTCCCCCTCACCCCCAGTGCAGTATAGAACTGCACCATAGGGCTTTGGAGGCTGTGACCTTTCAGAAGCAGATTTCCAGGCCTGTCTTCCAAGGTATCTTTGAGTGGGTTTGAACTGCCAGCTTTCCAGCTAGTAGTCAAGTGCTTAACTGTTTTTGCCACCCAGGAACTTGACTGTCAATACACCACTCTGGATATAGAGAAGTAGATTATTGTCTTCTTTTTTGTTTAGTCTCACATTCAGTAGAAATAGATCCTCAGTATCCAGCCTATGTGTCCTAGTGATTATCCAGAGTGTCTACTTTAATAATAAAGTGATAGCCGCTATCAATTATTCTGAAAAGGATGACATTAGGCCCTGGATGTAATGGAAAAAAAATGTGGAACAAAACTCAAATTTATAAAAATGACCAGACTTACTGGTTGGATAGAGACTGGTTGAAGCCCTGAGACTGTGGCCTTCAGTCACTCTTCGGCTGGAACTGAATTCACTCCTGTAGCTGAATTTTCAGTCAAACTATAGACAGGTCTACAAAGTGAAAAATAACTCTGATAAGGTAGACACTGCTTAGAACAATTAACCATTTTAGATCAGGAGGGCGCAGCATTTGCCTGAGGGCAAAAGTTCAGAAGGCAGGGGAAGGGTTAGGAAAGAAGAATGGAAAGGAGAAACACAGAGGGGAGTGATGTTACATTGAGGGGATTGCCATCAATGACATGAAAAAAGGATGTATGTCAATTGTTGAATGGAAAGCTAATTTGCTCTGTAAAACTTTCATCCAAATCACAATTAAAAGTTAAAAAAAAAAAAAGAAAAAGTAAAGAAAGAAAGAAAAAATAAAAAGTAAAGAAAAAAAGTAAAAAGTAAAGAAAAATAAAGTAATAAAAGCTATTTGTGCATGATTCTGGCTTCAACTTTGCATCCTTGGTTGGGACTGCCACATTAAGTACAAGCTAACCTCTTGTTAAACGAAAAACTCACTGCCATCCAGTTGATTCCAACTCATAGCAACAACCCCCATAGTGTTTCCAAGGTGGTAAATCTTTATGGAACTAGATTGCCCTGTTTTGCTTCCATAGAGCAGCTGATAGGTTTGAACCACCAACCTTCTGGTTAGTAGTCAAATGCCTTAGGCACTGCACCACCAGCGTTCTGTCAAATGCATCCTCAGTAGAGAGCCCATCACCAGGACTTTACCTTGTTCTGATTTCTTTTTTCTTTTTAAAGAATATATTGCTGACTTAGGGAAGATGGAATTTTTATGAATTCATTATACTTGTGCCTTCCCTCTGTATGCAGCAGAAGGCAAGCATAATTTTTTGATATTCTTGCTTTCGTGTATATATATTTGAAGCTGTTATGGTTAAAAATGCTGTTCTTAATTTTCTCCATCTTTGTCTGAAATGTATTGTAACAAATCTTTCATGTTAGTTTTAAAGTTAACTTTGCTGAACTAAGTGAAAAACCAGATGTATACTGAAACTCTGGAAACTTTCCGTGTTCTTGTTACTGGGCATGTCGTCTTCAGGCTGTGCTAAAAGCTTAATTTTTTTGAGGCTTCTTCTATTGGCCTTGGATATAATAATACTGATACTGAAAATTCATAATAATTGTATAAGGAATAATTACAAAAAGACAATTTTATTTTCCCCATGTTCTTGTGGGAAACTATGAAGTCTTCCTGTATTTTAGCCAAAGGCCACCATAAATACCTTTTTCTAGGCTTGGTATATAATCTTTTCTCATTCGTAGCCTTATTTTCTATATCCTATTTCCTTCTTCCTAGCTCCTGGACTTTCTTTCTTTCCTTTTCTTTTATTCTTCCTCTCTCTCTTTCCCCTTAGATATTTTTATATGTGACCCCTTTTTATTTTTCATGTAGCATTTAGGGTTCAACCCTAAGAATAAGTTATAAGGTGAGTTATTTAATTTTTCTTCTAAGAATTATGATCCTATGATAAAAACAATATAATACTTTTGAATATTATTAATCTCTTGTCCATGTATTTGTCATTCATAAATTCTAAAACTGTTTTTAAGCAGCATTGTTTAAAGTGGTAGGGGCACATTGCAGGAAAAGCCAGACAGCCTCCATAATCTCAAGGAGCTTACCTTTTAATGGGAAAGACAGACTGTAAAACCACAAAAAAAGGTGTGTGGTGGTAATATATCAGGTGAAGGTACAGGCCATGAAAAGAAATAAAGTAGGGTGAAGGGTTAATTAGGAGGCTCTTTAGCCTTTGTGAGTTTTTGAGTCCTTTGACAGTCCGTTCAGCCCTTTACAAACAATGTTTTAAAATTTATAATGTAAAATATGTGTAGCTACAAAGGAGCAAATTTATTGATATGTAGTCAACAATTTAAAAATTATAATCATATATGTGATTCTTTATTGAAGTGTTGTTTAATAAAAATCTAGTGACAGATCTAATAAGTATTATAATTTTAAGGGAGCAATTAATATAAACCCAATATATAATACCTGAAATTGTGATTTAAGTTGAAATACATATATTTTTCTATTGGTGACAAAATCATAGATACTTTAGTACCATTATGTTCAGTTGCCCAGATTTATATTGGAATGAGATCTTAAATTTCAGTTAGTGGTGTGAAGATACAAATATGTTTTTGTGATTCATGTTCATAGATTGCCTAGTATGAAGAGTTAGGGGAGGGATGCTATTTTATGTAGTATGGTCAGAAAAGCCTTCTCAGATGAGGTGACATTTGAACAGAAACCTTAATTAAGTGAAGGGTGAGGTATAAAGACATTTGGGGAAAGAATATTTCATGTCGGGAATAGTAACTGCATTGTTTCTTAAGCAAAACAATGTTCAAACATATGGTTGTAGAAACTTCTATGATAGAAAGACAAAGACATTTAAGGAATGATAATATTTTTGTAGCTTATACCACTGATGATGAGAAATGTTTCTTGTTAGGTGATATGACTTGAAGATGCTGAGAGGAGAGAAGCTGGATTTTTACATGTATCTCACATTTTTCCATAGAAATTATAACGTGGTGGGTATGATCTTAGACTAGCTCCCCTAAACATACTTAGCCCACAGTGGATTGAAACTTACAACACTTAAATAACTACTTATTTTAGAACAGTTATATTAATTTCTCAGGCAGTCGCCTACATCTGTCAGTTATGTGTCCTGAAAATATTTTTGAAAGTTGAATCTGAAAGTCAAGTATCAGACTTACCTGAATATAGAAAAAATAAATAAATTCTCTAGTTATGAGTTTATAGGTGCTGCTTTCCTGAGCTTGGGTAGCCTTCACTGTTGTACAAGAGGAGACAGAGAGTGAAGAGAATGACTTCCTTCATACATTTCCTATCTTTTCTTTGACTTACATTCTGTGAGTGCTAATAAAGGGACTTTATATTTATAGGAGATAAAATTTATTTACATTCTTACATTAAAACACTTATACCCACTCCTTACTTACTGATATGGTTAGGTTCCAAAGACCAGGTCCTTATGTGAAAATCAGCATTATGTGAAAATGGATACTCTCCACATCAGATCACAGAATTAAGGATGACTACATCATTACGTAACTACCAAATCATATCATAACATAACTGCCAAAATATAGCATTATATAACTGCTAAACCACTGAGAATCATGGCACAACCAAGTTGACACATAACTTTAACCATCACAGCCAGCATTACTCTTGTGTTGCACTTTGGCATTCATTACTGCCGGGCATATGTCATTAATGTGCAAAGTAGTCATTTTACAATTGTTGTAAGTTTGGAATGTCGGAGAATGAGATAGATAATAATTGAGGAGTAGCTATATATGCTTTTCTGTATTTCTTCTCAAAGGAGCTAGTATTCCTGTTCTAGGATGATGAATAGGAGAAACCTTGAAGAGAAGAGAGAAAAGTGAAGAGTGGATATGGAAGCTTGAAGCATGTGGTGGGTTCGAACTGCTGATGTTTTGGTTAGCAGCTGAGCACTTAACCATTGTGTTATCAGTGCTTTTTTCTCCTCTACTTCCCCTCTACTTTGTAAAAAAAAAACAAAACAATAAGAGCAAGATATATATTTGGATGCTGGTTTCTTCCTCCATTTTGTAAACTTCCTCAGAATCGATGGTAAGATTACCATAATAACACAATTTCACACCTTGCAAATGATTTCATCATTTACCCAGTCTACAATCCAACATCAAACATTCTTTCTCTACACATAAAAGCATCTCCTTAATCTTGTTCATACTACCTGAGGAAAATCTCTCTAACATAACATTTTCTTTCCATCCCCACTGCTGTTTTGTTTGTCCATAATAATCTTTTTATCTTGACAATTATCATGGTTTATTTCCTTCCACTCTTATTCTTACTACTGCCAGAGTGATCTTTCTAATACATCATTGTACCTGATTTGGGATATAATATGTTAGATATTGATTCATCACACTTTTGAAATAAATTGTGTTTCCTATTTTTCTTAATTATTAACTCTTGGGCTCAATAATATATAATTTGGGAGAAATTGGAGCTATTTCAGGTGACATGTTTCATGTAATAAAACACCTGTGTGGAGTTCTGCAGTAAGTTTGAAACTATGATAAATGGACAGAGCTAATTAAATATGGCCACTGTTTAGTTCAACTCTTACAAAAGGAAAGAATGTATGTCCAGTGAAGGATCTTTACCTCTATCATTTATTTAGAGTCTATTAATTACTAGTATCCATTAATTACTAATATTTGGAAAAATGAGCTCCCACAATGTTTAGATTTGTATTTATTGTAAATTAAAATACATAATGGACTATGGAAGATGTTGTATAGGTAATATGCATGATCACTCCTTCCAACTGAGACCCAGAGCAACTAGGTAAAGCAGATACAAATTACGATACTGGAGTTATGAGCAACTAAGGAAGTTTGGTCAATCTATTTCTGTAGTGACACTGCCTCAGAAACCCAAGGATGGGTTCCGACTCAACAGCACATAACAATAACAACAACAAGGAGAAGATAAAGTATTAGATCCGGTAAAGAAAGACTGCAGGTTCAATGGCTGGGAAAAATAGGCAGGCCTGCCCAACTGGTGGCGATGAAGAGGAATCATTAGAAATACAAAAGAGATCGAGGAGGAAGGAAGGTAGAGAAGAAGAAGAAAAAAAAAAAAA
>NW_006921969.1:1586544-1602514 GCF_000298275.1 Orycteropus afer afer | reverse complement strand
TTCAAGATGAGCTGGGACTTTGAGAGGGAGTGAAGATCTTACTGGGAAACAAGTCAGGACCCTTCTAGAGGCTTGGGCTGCAGTGGAGTCTGGAGCAGAATGGGGGAAAGGGAGGAGAAGTGCCCTTCAAGTAGGTGGAGCCCTGGAAGGGTCTACATGGCAGTGGGTTTGGGCCCATCTCCTGGAAAACCTTTGTGGTTCAGATTGAATGTGTGTACTGGGTTTTTGAGGCGTGTTGGTCCACCCAGAGAGGGGTAACACTCTTTCCTTTGGGACTTCTCCTGTATTTCAACCACCAGTCTTTGACTGACAGCTGGGTGCCCTTTTCAACAGAGGCCCCGGAAAAAATCCAGGTTGCTCTGCCTACAATGCTGACTGAGTTATCTTGCCACAAATGCAGAAAACTCCTTCTGCCTCTTTATACTAGGGTTTGCTTCTGGAGGGTTTTTTTTTTCCCCCCCACTCTTTTTCTTTTTCTCCGTGCTTTGTTCAACACAAGAAGCTCTGGTGACTTAGTGGATAAGGCACTTTATTGCTAACTGGAAGGTCAGCTGTTCAAATCCACTAGCTGCTTCACAGAAGGAAGACTGGGCAATCTATTCTCATAAAGATTTACAGCCTTGTAAACCCAGTGGAGGTTGTTATGAGTCGGAAATGACTCATGGGCAATGAGTTTGGTTTTTTGGTTTTCTCATTCAGTAGGAGGAACATATCAAACTTCCACTAGGCAACTCTAGCTACTACACAGAACTCCTCACCCAATAGACTGGTAACACCAATAGCGCCTGCACCACTGGATCAACTGCAGATGGTAGACAACACCTTCTCATCCTAACACCAAATCCTATTCACTACAAACAGAGACCTGCACCAAATCCCCAACAGTGATTTACACCAACATAGAGCTGGAGAGTGAACCAGTACAGCTGAGTTAATAACCTAACAAGTACATCTGCTACACACTCCCAGATATGGTAAAATATAAAATCAGGGTGAAACAAATCAATCCATAACTAAGAATTAAAGACACTTTAATTCTTTAAAATGTCTAGGAAAAAACATACAACCTACATTCAAACAGAAAGACAGGTCAAGATAATAGAAACAAAAGCCCAGAGTAAAGAATGATGTGAGCCTGGTGAAACCCCTGAAACTATGGCCTTAGCTGCTCTTCAGGTCTGGAATTGAGCCCACTCTTGTGGCTTCTAGCCAAACAAAAGATAGACATATGAGCTGAACATTTACATGAGGAAGATACACTCCTTGGAGAGGTCAATCATGGGAGAATAGAAGAGCTGTGTATGTACAGAGAGATAGCTCAGGGACAGGAGTGCGTGGGAGGGAAGAACATGGGAGAGGTGACTATGGGGAAGAAGTGGGAAGAGAGCTGTTGCATTGTGGGAAATTTCAGTCATTTTCATGAGACAAAGTGTATATGAACTGCTGTATGGAAAATTAATTTGCTTTGTAAACTTTCACCCAAATCACAAGAAAAATTAAAAGAAATATATGTGTCTTAGAGGAAGAAGAAGCAATAGAACTATCTGGGAAAGAATTCAGATGGTGTGTGTGTGTGTGTGTGTGTATGACTTTCTAAGAGCTTGAGGAAACCATAAACAGAAACAATGAGAAGACAGACAGTACCCTGGAAGAATTCAGGAAAATCATTCAAGAATGAAACAACAAGATAAATACACAATTAGAACTCATACAAAAGCAGCAGTTAGAAATCTAGAAATCCAGAGATAGATGACATGGTGGAAGGACAAAATAATAGATTAGAACTGGCTGAAGAACACATTCCCCAGATAGAAGACAAATCCCTTGATGCCAGCCTGTATGAAGAAAAATCAGAACAAAGATTTTAAAAGAAATGAAAGAATCTAAGAATTATATGGGATGACATGAAAAGAAACAACATAAGCCTGATTGGAATACCAGAACAAGAAGGCAAAAAAAAAAAAGAAAAAGAAAGAAAGAAAAATTGTCAAAGACTTGCTAACAGAAAATTTCCCACATATCATGAAGAAAGAAAAGATATTCATCCAAGAAGCTCAATGAACCCTATACAGTTTATATCCCAAGAGAAAGCCACCAAGACATATCATAATCAAACTTAACAAAGCCAAAGACAAAGAAAGAATCTTGGGAGCAGCTCAGAAAAACAAAATGTCACATACAATGGATGACCAATAAGACTGAGTTCTGATTTCTCAGCAGAAACCATGCAGGCAAGAAGGCAGTGGGATGACTTATATAAAGCCATGAAGGAAAGGAATTGCCACCTAAGAATTAAATATCCAGCCAAACTGACTTTCAAATATAAGCATGAAATCAAGAAATTTTCAGACAAACAGAAATGAAGGGAATTTTTGAAAACCAGCCCAGCCCTATAAGAAATGCTAAAGGGAATACTTCCAATAGAGAATCCACAACAGAGAACAACAAATTAAAATCAAGACACTTGACATCATCATCTAGAAACCAAAGTAGGAAAAGATTCTCGAAATAAGCTCATAAGAAATGTGCATAGAGAAATAAGGGAGTCAATCTGCAGATGACACCAGCAACAAAGCAAAGAGAGGGAATAAAAGTTTCAATTACAAAACTTCCAAATGGAGAGGAAGACAGGACAATATCTTTATACAACAGATTGTTCCAGACTCAGGGACATAAGAGTTTACTTCAGGGTAACCACAAATTAATTACCAATCCTTCTAAGAAAACTCAGAAAAAAGAAAAATTTAAGGGTTTAGTAAAAGGAAAAAAACACTTGATAACAAAATGAACCCACAACAGAAAAATAGTTGGAACAAGGAATTCACTAACAACACAACAAAAAACACAATAGAATGATAGCTCCCAATAAATTCATACCTATCACTAATTACACTCAATGTGAATGGACTAAATGCACCAGCCAAGGGCAAGAGAGTGGAATATTGGATAAGAAAAGATCCATTGATAAGCTGCCTACAAGAAACCCACCATAGACACAAAGATAAAAATAAATGTTGTTGTTGTTGTTATGTGCCATTGAGTTGGACCCAACTCATAGTGACCCCTCCTTGGGTTTCCGAGGCAGTATCACTATGGAAGTAGATTGCCCAACCTTCCTTCTGAGGAGTGGCTGGTGGGTTTGAACCGCCAGCCTCCTGGTTACCAGTCAGGTTCCTTAGGCACTATGCTACAAGAGGTCCTAAAATTAAATATTAAGGGGTGGTAAAAAATATATCAAGCTAATGGCAACCAAAAAAGAGCAAGAGTAGTGCTATTGATTTCTGACAAAATAGACTTTAAGATGAAAAACAGCATAAGGGACAAAGAAGGACCTTGTATGATGCTAAAATGGTCAGTTGACCAAGAGGACATCATCATAATAAATAACTGTGAACCCAATGAGAAAGTTCCAAAACACATAAAGCAAATATTAACTGAATTGAAAGGGACAATAGAGAACTCTACAATAGTAGTAGGAAACTTTAACACACCACTTTAAAGGAGGGACAGAACAACTAGAAAAAAACAAAGATACAGAAGAGCTCAACAGCATAATCAACCAACTTGACCTCGGAGACATATGCAGAGCACTCCACCCAACAAAAACAGTACACATTCTTCTCCAGTGCATATGGATCATTTTCCAGAATAGACCATATGTTGGGACAGAAAGCAAACCTCAATAAGCTCAAAAACATTGAAAATACTATAAAGGATTTTCTTAGATCATAATGCTACAAAACTAGGAGCTCTGGTGGCATAGTGCCTAAGGCATTTTACTGCTAACCAGAAGGCTGATTGTTCAAAGTATAAAACTAGAAATCAATAATAGGAAGACCAAGGCAAAAAAAAAAAAAAATCAAATATGTGGAAATTGAATAATACCTGCTCAAAAACTACTAGGTAACAGAAGAAAGAAAAAGTGAAATAAAATAAGAAAAAACCCTAGAAACAAGTGAGAATGAAGATACAACTTACCAAAGCTTATGGGACTCAATGGAAGCAGTACTCAGAGGTTAATTTATAGCGGTAAATGCATGCATCAAAAAAGAGGAAAGAATCAAAATCAACATTTTAACTCAACAAGCCCAACAATTAGAAAAAGAGTAACAAAAGCAACCTATAATACCCAGAAGTAAGGAAATTACAAAGATCAGAGCAGAAATAAATGAAGCAGAAAATAATAATAATAATAATAGTGAAACTAAAACAAGAAGCTGTTCTTTGAAAAGATTAACAAAATTGATGAACTACTGGCAAATTTAACAAAGAAAGTGAAGATGCAAGTAACACAAATAATAAATGAAAAGGGCAACATCACAACTGAACCAACTGAATAAAAAAGATAATAGAATATTATGAAGAACTGTGCTTCAACAGATTTGAGAACCTAGAAGAAATGGACAAGTTTTAGAAACACAAGGCCTACCTAAATCATCCCAGTCAGAAATAGAATAGTTGAACAGACTCATAACAAAAGGAGAACTTGAGGAGATCATAGTAAAACTCCTTGCAAAAAAAAAGTCCTGGTCCAAATGGCTTCACTAGAGAATTCTACCAAATGTTTAGGGAAGAGTTGACACCTGTACTACTCAAACTATTCCAGAACATACAAAAAGATGGAATACTCCCAAATTCAGTCCATGAAGCAAGCATAACACTGATGCAAAAACCAGGAAAAGACACCACTAAAAAGGAAAACTACAGACCTATATCGCTCATGAATATAGATCCAAAACTATTGAAAATCCTAGCCAACAAGAATCCAACAACATATCAAAAAAAATAATACCTCATGACCAAGTGGGATTCATTCCAGGTATGCAAGAATGGTTCAACATCAGAAAAACCATCAGTTTAATCCACCACATAAACAAAATAAAAGAGCCATATGATCATATCAATTGATGCAGAAATGATTTTTGATAAAATCCAGTACCCATTCCTGTTCAAAACTCTCAGCAAAATAGGGGTAGAAGGGAAAATCCTCAACATAATAAATAGCATATATGCAAAACCAACAACCAATATTATTGTTAATGGAGAAGGACTCAAAGCATTCCTCTTGTGAACGGGAACCAGACAAGGATGCTCTCTTTCATCACTTCTATTCAACATTGTATTGGAAGTCCTAGCCAAGGCAATAAAGCAAGAAAAAGAAATAAAATGCATCCAAATTGGCAAAGAGGAAATAGCTATCTCTATTCACAAATGACATGATTCTGTATGAAGAAAACCCAAGACACTCAGGAGTAAAATTACTAGAACTAATAGAAAGGTTCAGCAAAGTGGCAGGATAATACAAAAATCAGTTGGATTCCTCAACATCAACAAAGAGGCCTTTGAAAAGGAAATCGGGAAACAATACCATTTACAATGGCTACTAAAAGATAAATTACTTAGGAATAAATCTTACCAGGAACCCAAAAGACCTATATAAAGAAAACTATGAAGCACCACTTCAAGAAAGTATAAGAGATCTGCATAAATGGAAGAACATACCATACTCATGAATGGAAAGATTGAACATTGTGAAAATATCATTACTATCCAGAGCAATCTACACATTCAATATGATCCTGATCCAGATTCTATCAACATTTTTTAAGGAAATGGAAAAACCAGTCACTGATTTCATAAGGAAAGGAAAGAGACCTCTGATAAGCAAAGCACTGCTGAAGATGAAAAACAAAGTAGGAGGTCTGAGTCTCCCAGAACTCAAAATCTACTATACAGCCAGAGTAGTCAAAATAGCATGGTATTGGTACAATGATCTAGAGATAGACCAATGGAACAGAATTGAAAACTCAGAAATAGACCCATCCATCTGTTCACACCTGATCTTTTACAAAGGCCCCAAACCCATTAAATGAGGGAGAGATAGCCTGTTTAAAAAATGGTGCTGGCAAAATTGGATATCCACTTGTAGAAAAATGAAACAAGAACCATATCTCACCCCATACACAAAAACAAACTCAAATTGAATCAAAGACTTAAATGTAAAACCCAAAACTATAAAGCTAATCAAAGATAAAATAGGGGCAAATTTTGGGCCCCTAATTATGGCATAAATAGACTATCAAGCATAACCCAAAATACACAGGCCACAGAAGAGAAACTAGATGACTGGGAGCTTTTAAAAATTAAAATTTAAAAATTAAATTCTAATGTGTATCTAAAAACTTCTCCAAAAGGGTAAAAAGAGAACAAATTGGGAAAAAATATTTGGCTGTGACATAACATTTGATTGTTAACCAGAAGGCTGGCAGTTCACACCCATCAGCCACTCCTGAGAAGGATGGTTGGGCAATCTACTTCTATGATACTGCCTCGGAAACCCAAAGAGGTGTCGCTATGAGTCGGATCTGACTCGATGGCAGTGGATTTGGTTTTGGTTTTTAACAGATAAGGGATTTATCTCCAAAATTTTTAGAAAACTGCAACAGCTCAACACCTAAAAGACAAACAGCCCAATTCAAAAATGTGCAAAGGAAATGGACAGATACTTCACTAAAGAGGATATAAGGTGGCCAACAAACACGTTAGGAAAGTCTCATGATCATTAGCCATTAAAACCAAAAAAAAATCACTATGGTCAATTAGAGAGACGCAAATCAAAACAACCATGAGATACCATCTCACCCCAGCAATAATAGCAAAGTTCAAAGACAGAAAATAACAAATACTGGCGAGGCCGTGGGGAGATTGGAACTTTCATATGCTGCTGGTGGGACTGCAAAATGGTACAACTATTTTGGGAAATGGTATGGCGTTTCCTTAAAAAAACCTGAAAACAGAAATACCATTTGATCCAGCAATTCCATTACTAGGAATATATCCTAAAGAGGTGAGATACAGGACACAGATAGACATATGCATGCCCATGTTCACTGAGGCACAATTCACTATCGCAAAGAGATGGAAACAACCTAAATGCCCATCAACAGATGATTGGATGACCAAACTGTGGTACACTCACACAATGGAATACTATGCAACATTAAAGAGTAATGAAGAGTATACGAATCATCTTGCAACATGGATGAATTTAGTGGACATTATGCTGAGTGAAATGACTCAATCACAGAAGGACAAAAAATGTATGAGTCTAAAAAAAAAAGTAAAAAGTCAAAATAAGTTTATTTCAGGTAAGGAAACTCACTTTGTTGGTTACTGGGGATGGGAAGGAAGGGGAGGGAACATCTTGGACTACTTGAGGGTGACATGTTGTTTTGAGTGAGGGGAGGAACGGTATGGAAAGAGTCTGTGACCAGCATGGTGACATTGGGGATAGGAAAGACACTGAAATGTGCACAAAAGATAGAGACAACAGAGGCAGATACCATTACATGCACAACACTGCAGTAGCACTAGCACCAAATACAAGGCTATGGATTAATGCATAGACTTGGGAGAAGAGTCGGGATAGGCAAACAGAAATACTCTCTACACCAAAGATAGATTTGGCTGAAGATAATCTTACATATGCACTTATTCTACAAAATTAGCCACATATAGTACAGAAGCAACAAGAGACAGGGTTAGAGTAACTTCTCAGAGACAACCAAACATTTTGTGAGAGGGAATCCCCAGGACTAGGGGCAAGGGAGCAGAGCTTTGGGGGACATCATGCTCCATTGGCACACATAGTTCATAAAAATTTTGTTCTACAACCTACTTTGATGAGTAGCTACTAGGGTCTTAAAAGCTTTTGAACAGCCATTTAAAATGCAACTATTGGTCTCCTCTAGTCTGGAGCAAAGAAGAGTGAAGAAGATCAAAGTCATCTGGAAACAGCAGTCCAAAGATAAGATGGACCACAAGGACCTCAGCCTTCATGAACCAAGACCAGAAGAACTAGATGGTGCCTGGCTACCAATGCCAACTGCTTGGAAAGGGATCAAATCTGGAGATCTTAGAGTGGGAAAAAAATGTGGAACAAAGTTCAAAACACAAAAATGACCAGAATTGCTGGTCAGAGAAGAGACTAGTGGAAAACCCAAGACTGTGGCCCTAGATTACCATTTGGGCCTAGAAATGGACTCACTTACTTGGACTGACTCAGCCAAACATTAGAAATACCTACATACAGAACACCTACCCCAGGTTGATGAACCCACCTACTATAGAGAGATGCACTCGTTGGATCAATCTGTGATTGTTGTTACCTAGTGCCACTCTGACAAGAATACACCACACAAATGGGATGGTCTTAACATACAGGAGTTTATTGTCTTATAGTTTGGAGACATTAAGTCCAGTTCAAAGTGCCAGGTTCTAGGGGCTGGGTGAAGCCCCTCAACCTTGGGCTTCAGCTCTGCCTCCGGCTCCCAGCCCACTGAAGCTGGAGGCTTTTCTTCACTCAGCTGCTGGCTGCAGAGGCGGACAAGCCCAAGTTTGTCAAGTAAAAAGGAGCAGTCCCAATGTTACCAAACTACATAGCAGGCCATTAATTCAAGTCCATTGAAAGTCCCAAGGTTGGCAGAGCATGGCAGGCTGCTGAACAATGACACATCTACATGCAGAGTTCAAGTGTGCCATAAACTAGAGATCATTCCCAAAGCTGTTTCTTATATACAGGAAGCAGACCACATGCCCAAAGCAGGTACTCAGCTGCTCTGATAGATTCCATCATGGAGTTAATTACCAGTCTCACCATGGGGAATATTTATATTCAGCTGCCCAGCCACTCAACCAGGCCCAGCCAAGTTGACACATAAACTTAACCACCACAGTGATGAAACAGCAGAGGGGTAGCAGTCACATAGAGGGGAAACTGGACAGACAGGAATGCATGGGTGAGAAGGTGGTCACATGGGGGGGAGAGGAGAGGAGAGTTTTTTAAGGTTGGGGATGGTAATTGGGGCCATGAAATCAGATGTGCAGTTTACTATGTAGATTTGCACCCAAAGCACAATAAAAATTTAGAAAATAATAATAAATTAAAACACCTAATAATTTAACATATCTAAATCTCATGTTTTATTTTGATTCAGAATATTTCACTGTAATTATGTATGAAAATGATTTTGAGTGCTTATACATCTTAAATTTTTATCAGCTCCTTAGAACTGGGGATACTTTTCTGATTTATAATGCTGCAGCAAGGACTTTATGTATATAATATTTCTGGTGGTTAATGTCTTAAGGCATTTGACTGCTAACTAGAAGGCTGAAGGTTCAAACATACCAGTCTTTCTTCAAAAGGAATATTGGACAATCTACTTCTGTAGAGATACCACCTCAGAAACCCAAGGAGAGGTCACTGTGAGTTGAATCAACTTGATGGTAGTGAGTTTCGTTTTTATTTTTTTGAAAAATAATTAAATTAATTTCTATATTTTTGTGTCTATATGTAATATCTGAGTATATCTTATTATATAATGTGTCAGGATAATTTGGAAGTATTGCTTGAAAAAACAGAAAATAAAGCACTTCTGTTTGAATTGTTTGTCAAGACACTTAAATATATCCTAATTTTTTTTTAAGTTTTTATTGTGATTTGAGTGAATGTTTACAAATTCATCTTCCATACAGCAGTTGAAATACTGTTTGTCTCATGATATTGACCGTAATCTCCCACTTCCTCCCCTTAGCCACCTCTTCCCTGTGTCCTTCCCTTCCCGGCATTCCTGCCCCCCGCACTATCTCCCTGTGCATAACAGACTATCTATTCTCCCATGATTGATCTCTCTGAGGAGTATATCTACCTAAAGTAAATGTTTAGCTCATGTGCCTGAGCTGTTTGGCTGGAAGCCACAGGTGTGGATTCAATTCCAGACCTGAATGGCCAGAGTTTCAGGAGTTCCACCGGCCTCTGTCAGACCAATCAGACCAGCAAACCTGGTCCTTTATTTTATTTTTTTTGGTGTGTGGGGGGGTAATTGTGACTTTTGTTCCACATTGTTCTCCCACTGTATCCAGGATCTCCTACATAGATCCCCCTCTGAGTGGTTGACAGTGGTAGCCAGGCACCATCTAGTTCTTCTGGTCTCATAGTCATATAGGCTGAGGGTCACATGGTGTACCAGTCCCTTGGACTATTCCATGTGTCTTTGGATTTCTTCATTTTTCTTTACTCTGGACGAGGAGAGACCCATTGTTGCATCTAGATGGCTTCTTGCAAGCTTTTAAGATCTCAGTCACTACTTACCAAATAGGATGTGGAACAATGTTTTTGTATAGTATATTACGCCAGTTGAGCTTGATGTCCCCTGCGACCATGATCTTGAGCCCACAGGTCCAACTCCTTGCTCCCTCTGGGTAGCTGGCTGTGGCCAATAAGTGACTACATGAAGAAGAGTGAAGAAAACCAAGAGCATTTGGAAACAATCAGCTCTAGGATATGATGGACCTTGAGACCAGAAGAACTAGATGGTGCCAGCTACCAATGCCAACCATTTGGGATGGGATCTAAACTGGAGATCCTGGATAGAATGGGAGGTAAAACATGGGACAAAATTCAAAAACACAATAAAGACCACAATTACTGGTTGGATGGGGCCTGGTGGAATCCCCAAGTCTGTGGCCCTGTGATACACTTTGGGCCTGGCATGGTACACTCTCCCAAGGACTGGCTTTCAGCACAACAGTAGAAAGACTTACACGCAGAACACCCAATCCAGCGAGATGTACCACTTAACTCTAAGGAGATACACCCCTTGGAGCAATTGGCCATGGGACACCAGTGGGACAACATTCACATCTAGGGAAAGCTGGACAAACAGGAATGCATAACTAAGAAGGGCACAGGAATGGGGGGCGTCAAAGGGAAGTGGAGGAGAGAGGGTTAGGGTTGGGGATGATAATCAGAGAGTAAAACCAAATGTATGCAAAATGTTTAATGTAAACAAATTCTGTTTGTTTTACCCAAAGAACATAAAAAAAAAAGTGACTATAACCTGTCCCTTGTCAGCTCTACTTCTTGTTGTTGTTATGTGCCATCAAGTTGTCTCTGACTCATAGTGACCTTATGTACAACAGAACAAAACACTGCCTGGTTCTTTGCCAGCCTCATGATCCCTACTATACTTGAGCCCATCGCTGCAGCCACCATGTCAATCCATCTTGTTGAGCGCCTTCCTATCTTAAGTTGACCCTCCACTTTACCAAGCATGATGTCTTTCTCCAGAAAATGGTCCTTTCTGACAACACAGCCAAAGTAGGTGACACCATGTCTGGCCATCCTCTCTTGCAAGAAGCACTCTCGCTGCACTTCTTCCAGGACAGATTTGTTAGTTCTTTTAGCAGTCCATGGTACTTTCAGGATTCTTTGCCAACACTGTGACTCAAAAGCATTAACTCTTCTTTGGTCTTCCTTATTCATTGTCCAGCTCTCAAATGCATAGGAAGCAACTGAAAATGCCATGGCTTGAGTTAGGCACATCTTAGTCTTCAAGGAGATATCTTTGCTCTTCAGTGCTTGAAAGAGGTCTTTTGCAACAGATTTGTCCAATACAATACATCATTTGATGTTTTGACTGCTGCTTCCACTGGCTTTGACTGTAGAACAAAGTAATATGAAGTCTTTGACACCTTCAATCTTTTCTCCATCTATCATGATGCCGCTTATTTGTCCAGTTTTGAGGATTTTTATTTTCTTTATGTTGAGGTGAAATCCATACTGTAGACTGTAGTCATTAATCTTCATCAGTAAGTACTCCAAGTCATCCTCACTTTCATCAAGCAAAGTTGTGCCGTCTGTGTATTTCAGGTTGTTAACAAGTCTTCCTCCAATCCTGATTCCACATTCTTCTTCATATAGTCCAGCTTCTCAGATTATTTGCTCAGCATACAGATTGAACAAGTATGGTGAAAGGATACAACCCTGACACACTCCCTTCCTGATTGTAAACCATGCAGTATCCCTTCGTTCTGTTTGAATGGCGGCCTCCTGGTCTACATTCAGGTTCCTCATGAGCACAATTAAGTGTTCTGGAATTCCCATTTTTCTCAATGTTATCCACAATTTGTTATGATCCACACAATTGAATGCTTTGCATAGCCAGTAAAACACAAGGAAACATCATTCTGGTATTTGCTTTGAGCCAAGATCCATCTGACATCAGCAATGATATCCCTCATTGCATGTCTTCTTCTGAATCCAGCTTGCATTTCTAGAAGTTCGCTGTCAATATACTGCAACCGTTTTTGAATTGTCTTCAGTAAAATTTTACTTGCATGTGATATCAGTGATACTGTTTGATAATTTCCACATTCTGTGAGATCATCTTTCTTTGCAGTGGGTACAAAAATGGATCTCTTCCAGTCAGTTGGCCAGGTAGCTGCCCTCCAGATCTCTTGGCATTGCTGAGTTTGTGCTTCCAGCACAACATCCATTTGTTGAAACATCTCAATGGGTATTCCATCAATTCCCAAAGCCTTGTTTTTTGCTGATTCCTTCAGTGCAGCTTCACTTCTTTCTTCAATACCATTGGTTCTTGATCATATGCCACCTCATGAAATAGATGATCATCTACCAATTCTTTTTGGTATAGTGGCTCTACTATATACCTGGAGATTCTTACAGAACATACATATACACTTGAAGAAACCTTGTCTGTCAGCCCTATCCATGGTCATGGGTACACACTTTCCTGCATAGACATACCTAATATTCAGCCTGTCCACCCATCTATCCACTCATATATCAATGTTTGCCATCACTGACAATGCAATACTGTGCGTGCAGAAGGGTTCATCTTTGTTGTGGGTACCTCCCATGCACCTCTTTGTCTTCCTCTTGATCACTCACATTTAGTACACTGACCTTCCCTTCACCTAAATCAATACTTGTCTCTACATATTCAGCAGTATTCCCTCCCCTCCCCTCCCATCCCTGGTAACCAACAAAGAAAATTTCCTTCCATATATAAACCTTTCCTTGACATTTTATGATAATGGACTAATACAATATTTGTCCTTCCATGATGACTTATTTCACTCAGCATAATGTCCTCCATGTTCATCCACATTATGTGATATTTTGTAGATTCTGTGTTATTCTTTAGGGTTGTGTTGTATTCCATTGTGTGTATGTACCATAGTTTGGTTATCTATTCTTCTGTTGATGGAGCACCTAGGCTTTTTCCATCTTTTGGCTATTGTAAATAGTGTTGCGATGAACATGGGTGTGCACATATCTGTTCTTGTCCTGGCTCTTGCTTCTTTAGGATATATACCTGATAAGGGAATCGCTGGGTCAAATGGTATTTCTAATTCCAACTTTTGAAGGAATCACCATATTGCTTTCCACAGTGGTTGTATCATTTTACAGTTCCACCAGCAGTGTATGAGAGTTCCAGGCTGTCCACATCCTTGCCAGCATTTGCTATTTTCTGTCTTGTTGAACTTTGCTACTGGTATGGGGAAACATGATATCTCATTGTTTTTTTGATTTGCATCTCTCTAATGGGTAATGATTGTGAAATTTTTTTATGTGTTTTTTGGCTGTCTGAATATCCTCTTTGGTGATTCATGTCTTCTCCCACTTTTTAATTGGATTATTTTTCTTTTTGTTGTTGAGGTGTTGGTATAAATTTTAGAGATAAGTCTCTTGACAGGTATTTCATTGCTAATTTTTTTCCCCCAATATGTAGGTTCTCTTTTTACTCTTTTGGAGAAGTCGTTGGAAGCACATGGAAATTTTGTTTTTAGAAGGTCCCATTTGTCTAATTTCTCTTCTGCTCTTTGTGCATTTTGGGTTATGGTTGATAGTCTGTTTATGCCATAAATGAGGGCCCCTAAATTTGCCCCTGTTTTTTCCTTGAGAAACTTTATTGTTTCATGTTTCATGTTTAAGTCTTTGATCCATCTGGAGTTAGTTTTTGTATTTGGGTGAGGTACAGATCTGGTTTCATTTTTCTGCAAATGGATATCCAGTTTTGCCAGCACCATTTGTTAAACAGACAATGTCTTTCCCATGTAATGGATTTCAGCCGTTTGTCAAAATCAGCTGACCATAGGTCGATGGATCTATTTCTGGGTTCTCAGTTCTGTTCCATTGGTCTTTGTGTCTCTTGTTGTACCAATACCAGGCAGTTTTGACTACTGTGACTGTATAGTAGGTTTTGAGATCTGGCAGTGTGAGACCTACTTTGTTCTTTTTCTTCAATAGTACTTTGCTTACCAGAAGAATTAGATAGTGCCCAGCTACCAATTCGAACCACTCCAGAAGGGATCCTGGAGATCCTGGAGATAACTGGAAATACTGGATAGAGTGGGAGAAAAAACATGGAACAATATCCAAAAATACAGTAATGACCAGAATTGCTGGTTGGATGGAGTCTAGTGGGACCCCCCAGGACTGTGGCTCTGATAGACACTTCGGGCCTGGGATAAAACTCACTCCTAAGGGCTAGCTCTCAGCCCAATAGTAAATAAGACTTACTTGCAGGACACTCAGCCCATGGTGATGCTCCTACCTACTGTGTGGAGATACATCCCTTGGAGTTGTTGGCCATGGGGCACCAGAGGAGCAACATTCACGAGGAGGAAACGCTGGACAAAGAGTGCATAACTAAGAAGGGCTCAGGGAGTGGGTGGTTACTGAGAAGGGAGAGGAGGAGAGTGGGTTAGGATTGGGGATGGTCATTGGGGAGTGAAGCCAAATATACACAAAATGTTAAATGTAAAAAAATATTCTGCTCTGTAAATTTGCACCTAAATTAACAACAACAACAACAACAAAAGTGCTTTGCTTATCTGAGATCTCTTTCCTTTCCATATAAAGTTAGTGATTGGTTTTTCTCTATCCTTAAAAAATGATGATGAGATCTGGACTGGGACTGCATTGAATGTATAGATTGCTTAGTAGAACTGACATTTTCACAATGTTCAGTCTTCCTATCCAGAAGCCTGATATATTCTTCCATTTATGGAGATCTCTTACGGTTTCTTAAAACAGTCTTTTGTAGTTTTCTTTCTACAGGTCCTTTGTGTCCCTGGTAAGATTTATTCCCAAATATTTTATTTTTTTTGGTAGCTATTATAAATGGCATACATTTATATTTCTTTGTAAATACTTATTTATACATTATTTGTAAATATAAATGGTATTGATCTCTTTATTTCTTTTTCAGCAATCTCTTTGCTGGTGTAGAGGAATATAACTGATTTTTGGTTGTTGATCTTGTATCCCAACACTGTGCTAAATATCTCAATTAGGTCCCATAGTTTTTTTACTGAGTCTCTTGGATTTTGTGTGTATAGGATCATATCACCAGCAAATAGGGATAGTTTGACTTCTTCCTTACCAATTTGGATGTCTTTGATTTCCCTTTCTTGCCTTACTGCCCTGGCTAGGACTTCCAATACAATGTTGAATAGAAGTGGTGGTAGAGGGCATCCTTGTCTGGTTCCTCTTTGCAAGGGGAATGGTTTCAGTCTCTCTCCATTGAGACTAATGTTGGCTGTTGGTTTTGCATAGATGCCCTTTATTATGCTGAGGAATATCCCTTTTATTCTTATTTTTCTGAGAGTTTTGATCAGCAATAGGTATATGATTTTATCAAATGATTTTTCTGTATCATTGATATGATCATGTGTTTCCTTTCCTTTGTTTTATTTATTTGGTGGATGATTTTGATTGTTTTTCTAATGTTGAACCATCCTTGCATACCTGATGTGAACCGCACTTGGTCATAATGAATTATTTTTTTTTTATATGTTGTTGGAACCTATTGGCTAGGATTTTGTTGAAGGTTTTTGCACTTATGTTCATGAGGGATATTGATGTGTAGTTTTCCTTTTTAGTGATGTCCTTGCCTAAAAATCTTGATTGTTTGGAAGAAAATAATTTCTACGTGAGTAGTTCACCTCCTCAGCAGAAGCTCCCATTCTGTGTTTCTTAACATCAGTGGGATAAAACCTTAATGGGATAAAGCATATGCTTCTACATTTTGTAAGACCCTGGTGCTGGGAAGAATATGCTTATAAGTTTAATCTTAACAAAAAAGTTAATTAAATAATT
>NW_006921969.1:1551223-1585798 GCF_000298275.1 Orycteropus afer afer | reverse complement strand
AGAGGTTTTAAAATGTAACTTCTTTATGTAAATATAGTCAGTCAATATATCTAGAACACTGGTAGCATAGTGCCTAAGTCACTTGTCTGCTAACCAGAAGGCTGGAGGTTCAAACCCACCAACCACTCCTTGGAAGGAAGATTGGACAGTCTACTTCCATAGTGATCTGACTTGGAAACCCAAAGAGTGGTTGCTATGATCCAACTTGATGGCAGTGAGTAAGTTATAAAGATGAAATTCCTATTTAGAAATTACATATTACCTGGAAACATTGTATTTAATGTTCCTCTCAATATTCTCTTTTAAGTGATGATGATATTTTTTTCTATTTTAGGAGATTCTAAGAAAAAGCTTTTATGTTCAGTGTGCAATAAAAAGTGTTCTTCAGCATTAAGCCTACAGGAACATAGAAAGGTCAGTAAGAAAGATTAATGACTGTGACAATACAACATCTTTGAGTTATTCCTGGTGTCTGACATATAAATTTTTAATTGATTTTTTTTTGTATTATAA
This sequence comes from Orycteropus afer afer, assembly GCF_000298275.1. Lineage (NCBI taxonomy): Eukaryota > Metazoa > Chordata > Mammalia > Tubulidentata > Orycteropodidae > Orycteropus > Orycteropus afer. The sequence goes on along the minus strand of NW_006921969.1, from coordinate 1,585,285 downwards.
AGACAGAGCTTTGTCATTCAGTGCTAGTATATAGTAGAATGCAAGACTAGTATGAAGAAAAGTAAACTACAAAATGATATTTTGAGTTGCTTATTATTGTTCAGATTTAGATTTCTTTTTTACAAAGTGCTGTGTCTAGCTGAGTCTTTCTCCTGTAGCACCTATGGTTTCAAGCTTTATCAGCTGATGATTGCTCAGGAAATGAAAATTAATAAGGAAGGTATATGTTTTTATTGTTTTATCTAATGTGCAGTGAGATAGCATTTAGTGTTTTAAGAAAAACATTTTGTAACTAGTCTCTCACAACAAAGATGGGAGCTCCATGATTTTGAAGAGCGAACAATAATGACATTTATTATCGAAGTTATGTTAGCAGAGATAAATGAATGTATTAGGAGAGAATAGATTTAATATAATTGGTAATAACTATAAAATTTACTAAGTAGTTATTTTGGTTTGAAAATTTAATCTGGAAAATAAATGGCAATTAATAACTATAACAACATTAGCAACTAGCTGATAAAATTCATAATAAAATAGATTTAGAATAGAATTTAGGTTTTCAATTGTATCATGAGAGATTCCAAAAAATTCATATTATATTATTATAAGCAAGACATAAAAGATCATTTCCTAATTTTACATATTGTTTTTTTTCAGAATATCTATGAGCATTTAACATTTAAAAAAAAAAAATTATTTATTTAGTGATTTACTACCAAAAAGGAAGGGAAATTGCACGAGTGAAAGTAAAATTTTATTTTTCCTGTGTGTTGATAAATGAGTTTTACCTCTTTGTCAATTATAAAAATATGTTACAAAATAACTTGACAAGCCTAAAATTCGTATGATATTTAATCTGTAGTTACAACCCATGTACTGTGGATTTAACCTAGTGTGTGAGATAGGTATACAGTATTGTGTTGGTATATCCTTGGTTATATCCTGGGTATTAAGTGATTTTGATCCCTAGGGAGGATAACAAGAGAGACCACTGTATTGAAAGTCAGCATGGTGACTTTTTTCTCCTCATATCAGTTAACTTCCATGTAACTTTGAGGCTCTGTTTTTTTATTTATGAAATAGGACATTGACCTGATAAATGTTTTTAGATTTGTTCTTTGGGTGCCACGAAATGACTTTTCAAAGAAGTGTTACACAGGGCTCCATACAGATGCCCCTTCTTTAGGCCTCTCTCCTTTTTCCTTCCCCCAAGCAGTCTTGTAGCTTCTGAAGCAGAACCCTTGTTTCTGAGACATGGAAATTAAATTCACTGGAATAAATTATTTCTCAACCTCCTTTTAGATTTTAAAAGTCTGATTACTTCATTGATCCATTTAATTCTCAGAGGTTAAATTTAAGATGTTCTACCAAATTGAAAAAAAGAGTGTGCCAGCAAAGATAGCTGTGGAGCCTTTTATGGGGAAAAAAAAATCTTTTTCCATTTATTTTCTTTACAATAAAATACATTTTTCTTGGAATAAATACCGTGGCAGATCAAAATCTTACTTCTTGTTGATAGAATACAGCAACTATAGCTTAGTACCTTCTGGGTGGTCGCTGCAGAATGTTAATAGCTTATTAGTTCAGTGTAACACTTCATACATTACCTTACAGCCTTTCAACTTAGTCTTTGTGAATCCATTAAAAAAAAAAAGAAGCCAAGCTCACTGCCATTGAGTTGATTCTAACTCATTGCTAGCCCCATTGGTTTTCTGAGGCTGTAAATCTTTACAGAAGTAGACTGTCCTATCTTCCTTCCCCAGAGTGGCTGGTGGGTTTGAACCACTGACCTTTTGGTTAGAAGCCAGATGCCTTGTCCACTGTGTCACCAGAGCTCTGAATCCATAGGCAGGTTTTACCAACTCTAATTTTGACTTTCTTCTTTCTCATATTTGGATATGTATAATATCTAATAAGCCCCTGGTAGGGCAATGGTTAAGACCTCAGCTAGTTACCAAAAGTTTGGCAGTCAAACTCACCAGTTGCGCCTTGGGAGAAAGATGTGACAGTCTGCTTCCATAAAGATTACAGCCTTGGAAACCCTATGGGGAAGTTCTACTCTGTCCTGTAGAGTCGCTATGAGTTGGAATTGATTCCACGGCAATGAGTTAATGTCTAATAGACTTCGGTTGTAGTATTATACCTTGCCGTTGGATGGGGCTTCACGACAATTCCAAATTACTTTCTAGTTGCTTTCTTTTTGTAGATTCTCAGTGATGGTGACCTACTGATAGGACAGAGTAGACTGCTCCATAGGGTTTCCAAGGCTGTAATCTTTACTGAAGCAGACTAAACCAAAACCAAACCAAACTCACTGCCGTCAAGTTGTATTTGACTCATAGTGACCCCTCATTGGGTTTCCAAAGCAATATCACTATGGAAGTAGATCACTCATTCTTCTTTCTGAGGAGTGGCTGGTGGATTTGAACCAGCTTTCTGGTTAGCAGTCATATGCCTTAGGCACTATGCCACCAGTGTGCCATCTCATAGTATAGTATATATTATATATGATTCTATATTATAGTAGATTATGTTATGAATCATCTTGAAAATTACTTAGTTTGGGGCTTCAAATTATAAATTATGGTTCAGAATGTTGTTTGTTGGAAATTTTATAAAACATGTTTGCTTATTAAAAACCCATTGCTGTCGAGTCAATTCTGACTCATAGTGATCTTATTGGACAGAATAGAACTCCATAGAGTTTCTAAGGCTGTAAGTATTTATAGAAGCAGACTGTTACATCTTTCTCCCATGGAGTGGCTGGTAGGTTTGAACCTCCAACCTTTTGCTTAGCAGCCTTTTGTTTTATGAGTGCTGCCAGAGCTCATTGGAGTTTGGAAAATAAGTTTGGCCTGAATTTCTCACTGTACATAATATGTTGTTGTTATGTGCCCTTGAGTCGGCCCTGACTCATAGCAACCCCTCCTTGGGTTTCTGAGGTGGTATCACTTCGGAAGTACATTGCCCAACCTTCCTTCCGAGGAGTGGCTGGTGTGTTTGAGCCTCCAGCCTTCTGATTAGCAGTCAAGTGCCTTAGGCACTACACTACCACAGCTCCTATAAATAATATAGTCAATGCAAAAATGCTCTCACATATAGTAAATACTCCATAATATTTGGAATGCCAATTCAGTTAAACTTTTACAAATGTTCTATGCTTCAGTAGCTATGAGAGTTAGTGAACCATTTTAAGTACTATTCTGTAGATTTTTATTTAATAGTTGCCACTTTGTATATGGAAAAGTGATTTTTTAACTTTTAAACAATATGAATTAAACATTAAAAATGAAAACAAATCAAGCATAAGCTTTTATTTATGGTTTAGAAGGCATATCATCCTTTCACACTATTGTTTGTCATTATCAAAATGAATTGTTCTTTGTTACAGAATTAAAGTTTGGGAGTATTTAATCTTCCCTTACTATTTAAAAAATAAGTTTTAAATGTCTATCATTGCTTTTCAAAACTTGATGTCCAATAGAAGCCACTTTGAGGGTCTTTGAGGGTTGAAGAGTGTCTCTGTCTCAGAAACGAGAGTTAGCGAGATGGGGAAAAATGGGCTTGCCTCCTAATGAATGACTGCCTTGGAATAGGATGCCTTTAAACTGTCTCAGGCCAAAAGTTTTTCTTCTGTACTGTAGGCTACTTGCACTTTTAGTGCTTGTGTAAGCAGTTTTGCAGAGTCCACACTGCTTTATGAGAACCTTGGGACTCTCTGGACTCCATATATCCCTTGGTCAAAACTAGATGTCGCTATATCTAGCAGGAATACAAGCCGGACTTAAACAGAATGTTGTCTTTCTGCTGCCTTTCTCCTGCTTTTTACAACCGAGTTTACCAGCTCACCAGGAATTAGATCTGACAGGAGCAGAAGGCGGGTTGGCAACTTCCGACCTGCCAGGTGGTTGGGGATAGAATTAAGGCACAGACTACAGACCTGGATCTTTTAGCTTTGCTTTTTTTTTTTTTTTTTAATAGCTTCTGTTCCCGTGCTTTCCTCCCTCTTTTTACCCTCCCTGCCTTGACTTCTTGCAGGGCCACCTAGACTATGGCAGGCTTCACTAGGGGATCTAGCCCGGCCCCATCTTCTACCCATTACTCATGTGCTGTACTAGTTCAGGGTCTTCCGTCTTGATCACTCACTCTTTGCTGTTTGTAGTTCTTCTGCAGGGATAACCCCAATATCTCTGCTTCTTGTAGAAAGGCCTTTACTTTCCTATGTTTTAGTATTGTGAGCTCTACCTTTAGTGAGGTTGAAGCAAAGATATGAGTTCACCAAAAACATTTTTTAATTTTTTTAAGGCTTCATGCAATATATTCCTGTTGAAATTATGTGCTATTTCAGATAATAAATCAGACTTCTACCTTTCATACTGCCAGTCTGAGTTAGTGTCTGGGAGGGAAAGAACTAAATTTATTATAAAAGTGTAATATTTATAGATAGTTTTTTGCTGAAGTTATATTAGCCCTCATTATAATGTTTTATTTATCTTTTTATTGTGGTCCTTCTAATGTGTGAGATTTTTACTGTAAGTTAAATGATATTTAGAAGCATATATCTTCTGCTCTGTCACTTAGTTGTTTTGTTTTATACTACCTACATTTAAGTTTAAAACATTGTTAGTTGTTACAAAGGAACATTATACCTGAAGATTACATATTTCCTAGTCTAAATTTGTGCATAAAAAAATAAGTAATATATATTAGATATAATTTTTACCAAAAGTGTGTATTTAACATGCATTACACAGGTCAGTTATGTTACATATTTAAATACTGCTCATTTTAATGATTTTTTTTTATGTTCACTATATTTTCAATTTACATAGAATGGTAAGAATCAATTAGAACAGAATTATATAGTTTAGGATATTTATGTAGCAAATGACTATATGTATATATTATTCCTTGAGCTTTATGTGATTTGTTAGATTTTGACAGTTGATTCAAATGTTCCTTTTGCAGATTCATGAGGTATTTGATTGTCAAGAATGTATGAAAAAATTTATTTCAGCTAATCAACTAAAACGTCATATGATCACCCACTCAGGTGAAATACATTCTTTTCCTTTATTTTGAATTCACTACAAAAGAGTCACTTTGTCATTTTTAGGACAAAAGAGTGGAAATCAGGAGACATGCCTATTTTCTAGCTTGACCATTAGTAGTGCTTAAGGCACTTAACCGCTAACCAGAAGGAAGTGATACCGCCTCAGAAACCCAAGGAGGGGTCTCTATGAGTTGGGGCCGACTCGACGCACATAACAACAACAACAACATAGTGATTTTTGACGTGTTACTCAACTTCTCTAAACCCCAGTTTATTTATAAAGAAAATAAGGCTTTACTAAATTATAGAAAATATCCTCAAAGTAACTGTTTAATTTGTCACTTCCTTCTCCATTAGCCTCAGTTTCTTTATTCTTCCTTGTATGTAATGGGATCCTGGTAGTGACCTTTCAGGATTGTGGTGAAGTCTGAATGAGATTGGTTATGTGGCTGGCAATTAGTTGGGATTCAGCAACTATAGTTTCTACTCATTTTCCTTATTCTATTATTTAAGAATATGGTAGTCACTTGAATAATTCAAGACCAAATTCCAGATATGTTGATTGTATAACTAAGGTACTAGTAAATGTCAGTAACAAAGTTATTATATATACATTTTGAGAATATTAGTTTTCAAAGCTATAGGTTTATTTTAAACAAGTTTGAATATGTCTGTTTTACTTAAACAGAGTTATCTCCGCTCATTTTTCACAGAAAAACGACCTTATAATTGTGAGATTTGTAATAAGTCTTTCAAGAGGCTTGATCAAGTGGGTGCTCACAAAGTAATACACAGTGAAGATAAACCTTACAAATGCAAGCTTTGTGGAAAGGGATTTGCCCACAGAAATGTTTATAAAAATCATAAGAAGGTAAAAACTTTTTTTTTTCTTTATAAATCAATTTGTTTATATGTTTACCATTACTTATCTTTTAAATAAAGGAGCTCTGGTGGCATAGTGGATAAGGCACTTGACTTCTAACCGAAGGTCAGCAGTTCAAACCCACCAGCTGCTCCACAGGAAGAAGATGGGGTGATTTACTTCCATAATGAAAATAAGTTTTTTGTATATTTGGGGCATGCTGTATGAAATGGAACAATTGGCATCTACTTTCTCACTATTCACTGAAGCCAGAACCTGTTTTAGTCTGTTTCCGCCTTCCTTTCTTTATTGATACTATTCTCTTTACCACCAAAGTATCATCCAGTGTTTTCTAGACTCTGAGCCACTAAAACAATTTAGTGGGTTGTAGAGCTGTACTAATTGCTAAATCTTCATTCTCTCCCTTTGCATAAAATTACCTTTTTGACATTCATCTTTGGTGTCCTTGTAGTATACTTGACTAGTTCCTCTGCAATTTGTTTGAACACTTCCTTGGTCTCTTCTCTCCTGAAGGGAGTATCATGTTATTCTGGATGCTACAGCTGTGGACCTAGTCTCTGTTCTCTCTAACTCAGAAATGTCGGCTACATCCGTGATTTTGGCTATCAGTGTTACACTGATGAGTTTTTTTTTTAACCCTAAGCTTCAAACCTCTATTTGTAACTATTACTCTTTTGACATAATGAATTAAATTACATTAAATTGACTGCTTCATTCTGTTTGCCCCAGATAACTTCTTTTTGGAGTTCCTAATTTCTGTTAATGACAAAAGCATATAATTATCCCAATCTCTTTCCTCAGCCTTAGCTGCTTTATTAGATTTCAAATCATAGATTCTACCTACTACATTATCTCATCGTCTTCACACATACTTCTTTACCATTCCGTTGTCTTGATGATGTCCCACCTAGATCATTTTAATACATATCTAATTAGGCTTTTTGCTTTATTCCATTACAATCCATTCTGTCAGTGTAGTTGTTCCAAAGCACAGTTCTGGCATATCACTCTCATGCTCTAACATCATTGGTAGATTTCTAATGCCAGTATAAGCTGTAGTACACATACCTTCCCCTTTAATTCATAGTTCTCTACACTGTGACCTCAACCTACTTTTTTCTAGCTTTCTATGCTGTTTTTCTCTTAATGAACCAAACTTAAAACAACTCGGTATTTGCCTTCACTCAGGGAGACCTCTCTACCTTCTCCTTCCTCTTTTGTCTTCAAGTTACAGTCTCTTATTTCCTCTGTTGATTTTTATTTGTGTTCTGACACTACTTTTACTGAAGTTTTGTTTCAGAATTTATTTGTCCTATCATACTTGCTTTGAGTAGATAATAAATCATGTTTGAAGTGAATTGAAATAATATTTTGTCCAAAGATACTCAATATCTTAGAAATGTATATAAAAATGTACTTGGGATGTGATAAATATCTGCATATTGATTTTGGTTGATATGTTTTATATTTTAGTATGCTATTAAAGTGACATGTATTTAGTATCTTTTAAAATAATTTTTTACTCATTTTTTCACTTTGAATGTTCCACTTGAATTAGTTATTTCAGTATTTATTGGTACTTTACAAAGACCTCACTTTTATCTGTTTTGAAATAATTTTTTTTAATTTTGATATTAATTTCATTAGTCTTCACATATTTTTTAGTCTAAAAAGGAAAATAAAGCAGATTTACCAAAGGGGAAACAGGATTGATTGTGTCCCAAATCATCTCTGCCTAGTGTCTTGCTGACTGTCCTTATTTTTAACTCAACCGTTGTATGTTCAGATGCAGGACCACATTCATGACTGCTGCTTTGCAATTACATGACTGTAAAAAAATATCTGGCTAGTTTCCTGCTCAGTCTCTGGAACCCTCTTGCTCCTTTCTTTGATGAAACTGATCTACCCACATTTACGAGTTTTTCACAGTTTGGCTTATGTTATATGCCATATGGGAATTTGGCACAGGATCTTTACACCATCTCTCATGCTTTCAGCCATAAATCATAAGAATGTAATAATGATGTCTTGGGAAGGATAGAAACAACGATGCCTGTAATTTCCAAAGTGGAAAGCACATTCAGTCCTTCTGCTGTAGACAAATGTGCTTCTCACTGTGTTATGATCTTAGCATGTGTTTGGTATGTTTATATGGAAATATTTGAAATATTCTCCAGACAGTCATGTTAAAAAAGCAAATCAACTTTTTCTGCTATCATTATTTATTAATGGCTACTTAAGAAACTGAAAAATAAAGATAAGCCAAGGGAAACAGGGAAAAAAAAAAAGCATTGAAAATCAGCCTGATCATCATTTTAGAGAGCATGCCCAATGGTTGTTATTTTGCCATGAATCAGCATCAATTCATCAATTGTTGCTGTTTAATTATTCTTCTAGACTTTGATTATGTAGCATATACATTTTTACTATACTTGTTTGACTTATTTTAGGTCAATTCTTTCCTTCTATCTTTTAGATTTACTGGATAAGGAAGTATCTTTCACTGTGGTGATGACAATCTACAATGAAAAGTTGAAGAGTTATATTTTCTTTTTAAAACTCAAGCTTTTCATGATCTTCCCAATTACCTAGTCTCCATAGGTCAAAATTAGTTGTTTTTTCCTTCATCCTTTGATCTGATTCATAGCTGTTATTTAAGAGCTGGCTACAATAAAGAGTGTTTGTCTGGATCCAACTATACTCTCATTCATTAAACCAGAATTTCAAAATTACAAGAGATGAAAACTGGTCAATTAGTCGTAACTCTCTCTCTGGTTCTCTGTCAAATTTAGTGCAAAGCAAAATTCAGATAAAACATAAAGTTCTTCCCTCTTCCTACTGTAGTATCCTTACTGACCTGGATGGTACAATTTTGGATCCTAGAGCTGGATGGAACCACTAGCTTGATGATGGCTATGAGTACGGGGGAATTTTTCCTGATGAAGTCATGAGTAAGTTCCTGTCAGGACAGATGGTATCTGTTTAAGTAAAGAACCTTTCCCTTGACTCTTTATATAACCTTCCAGGAAAGGAACTTTGAGGCCTATGAGAAAATCTAATCACAGATTCTAATGACCTATTTCCATTGACCTTTCTTAAGAAACTCTCATTCAGTGTTTTTTAAACTCTTGACCATGATCACTTTGTGGGTCTTCAAATCAATTTACTGGGTCATGAGTAGCCATTAAAATAGAAAATAAAAAGGGGTAAGTTTAACATGTTGTTGTTGTTGTTGTTGTTGTTGTTGTCATGTGCCATTGTAATACTTGTAATATTTGGATGTTACATTTAGATTTTTTAAAAAAATATTTCTTGTCATGGTCAAACAATTTGAGATACTGCAGATCAGACTTTGCCTAGGTGAAATTTTATCAGCCCTTAAAGAAAAGGACAAGGCTGTCCATAAATAGAGCATGGTCTCAAGTTCTAAAACTAGAATATAGAGCAAAAAATTCCACAGTGAAAAACAAAAAAAAAGTCTTTGAAAATCTCAAAGGAAGCTGCCAAGTTGGAGACTAAACGACAGTCAATAAATCCACCACAGCTACTTTTTCCTTCCTCTTTGGATCACATTCTACCCTAGACTGTTCTAATTTTCTGAACCATTTCCCGGCTCTGGGATAAATATTTGACGTGCAGTTCATTCACTGCCAAATCCATGATCGCTTTTTATTCTCTGACTTTAATAGAGGATCTTGCCTCTCAGAGTTCTTCCACTCTCCTCTACTCCCCCACCCCAAATGGTAATTTAAGAGCCATCAACTGAGGTCAGTAGATCCCTAGCTATAGAATTTATGAATCATATAGAAAGTTTATTGTACATTTTAATTGCTCCTGCTTAACTGCCTTCTGAAAAAGCTCTTTTTCCACTAGAAGTGTATGAGAGTGTGCCTGTATGTGTACTATCATCGACATTTGATACTATCAGTCTTTTTTATGTTTTCAGTCTGAGTATTGAAAGTGATACTTGATTGTATTTTAGTAGTGATGGGTGAGTCTGTGCTTCATATAAGTTTTATAAGTTTATTTTCTATTTCTGCTTTTGAGAAATGCCAGTATTTACTCTTTTCCCAATTTTTCTATTGAATTATCTGGATTTTTTTTATTGATTTGTAAGGTGAATATTAATCCATTGCTATTTTTTTCTTATTCTTCTTCCTATTTGCTAATCAATATCTTTTGAGTTAAGAAGTTTTACATTTTTCTGTAGTCAAATATGACTATTTTCCTTTATGACTTTTTGTCATAAAGTGAGTTTTTGTCTTGTTCCTTATTCCAATATTATACAGATATCCATCAGTGCTTTTTAAACTTGCCTTAGTTTCTTTTATATTAGCATTTTAATCCATGTATCATTCGTTTTTAAATATAGAGTGATATACTGATCCATAAAGCCATTGCTATCATGTTGCTGAATACTCACGTATGTCTGTTGGTGGCCTCTATTCTGTTCTACTTAATATGTTCCCATAGAATTAACATAGTTTTTAAAATAATTTCAGTTTATAATATGCTTTAATATTTGTTGGGCCAGATCTCTTTTGTAGTTTTCCCTTTTCAAAATTCTGTTAGATGGTTCTAGGCAGATTAGTACTTAAAAACACATTTCTAACCACTGTTTCATGTCAGGGGATCAATATCATATATTAGAAAACAACACCTTTTCACATTAATTCTTCATAGAAACACTTCTCCTTTTGAGAAATTTGATTTGGAAATGTTTGTTTCTGTTCTTTACTGGCAGAAAAAAACAGAATATTAAAGCAACTCATCTTCTTCTGCAATCACCAGATGTACCCTCCATTCCCAGTATATGTTATCACTGTGTGGTACATATGGTTAATGCACTCAGCTGCAAACTGCTAGGTTGTAGATTTGGGTTCATCAAGTCCACCTAGAGGTACCTTGGAAGAAAGGCCTGGTGATCTACTTACAAAAAGTCAGTAATCGAATACTGTGCTCTATGAAAAACCCTATGGAACACACATTTACACATGGGGTCTCCAGGAATTGAAGTTGACCCAATGGCAGCTGGTGGTGATGCCCAGTATATTTAAAATTTGTAATGGATTAAAACTTGCTATTTACTCCTAACATGGAGGCTCTTCCCTCATTACTTCACCTTTTGGTCGACCTAGAATTCTAACAAGCTTGGTTGACTCATTTACTAGATCACAATAACTATTAGAAGAAGACTGAGTGAAAGAGAAAAGATTGAAGTTGTCAAAGATTTCATATTACTTGGTTCCACAGTCAACACCAATGGAACCAGCAGTCAAAAAATCAATGTATTGCTCTGGGAAAATCTGCTGCAAAAGTACTGAAGAGCAAAATGTCTCTTTGAAGAGTAAGGCAAGCCATGGTATTTTCAGTGTCCTCATATTCATGTGAAAGCTGGACAGTGAGTAAGGAAGACTGAAGAATAGTTGATGATTTTGAGTTAAGGTGTTGGCAAAGAATACTGAAAGTATTCCTCTGCCAGAGGAAGTAACATATCTGTCCTGGAATTTCATCTCACCTACTTTGGTCATGTTGTGAAAAGGGACCATTCCTCAGAGAAGGATATCATGTTTGATAAAACGGAGGGTCAGCAAAAAAAGGGAAGGCACTCAACGAGATGGATTGACACAGTGGCTGGAATGATGGGCTCAGATAGCAAGAGTCATGAGGCTGGTGCAGGACTGGACAGTATTGCATTCTGTTGTACACAGGGTAGCTGTGAGTTCCAGCCGACTTGATGGCACCTAACAACAACAAGAAGTGCAAGAAAATTGAAAAACCTTAGATAGGTTAGCACTAACCAGATGATATGGCAATAGCTAGTCATAGACAAGAGAAGACAACTTTTCATCTCTACAGCTCACAGAGCTTAGCAAAAAATGGAAATTTAGTGTGAGGGCAAGAAGCATACTAGTAAGAACCCTCAATACGCAAGGTAATAAATTCAACTGACGTCAACAATCTTAGTGAATTGCTTTTGTTATTAGGTGCTATTGACTGAGCTCTGACTCTTAGCAACCCACACACAACAGAATGAAACAATGAAACACTGCCTGGTCCTGCTCCATCCTCACAGGATGCTTGAGCCCATCGTTGCAGCCACGGTGTCAATCCATTTCTTTCTTTTATTCAGTGACACTTTAGCCATCAGGATTATGTTCTCCAGGGACTGGTCGCTTCTAACAGCATGACCAAAGTAGGTGACAAGAAGTCTGGCCATTCTTGCTTGCAAGAAACATTCTGGCTGCATTTCTTCCAGGACAGATCTGTTTGTTCCTCTAGCAGTGCATGGTAGTTTTAGTATTCTTCGCCAGCACCACAATTCAAAGGTGTCAGCTCTTCTTCGATCTTCCTTATTCATTGTCCAGGTTTCACATGCATATGACACAATTGAAAATACCATGGATTGGGTCAGGTGCACCTTAGTCTTCAAAGTGACATCTTTGCTTCTGTAGTAGTTAAGGTTGTGTATCAACTTGGCTGGGCCTGATTGAGTGGTTGATCAACTGGATGTAGTTATTCCTCATGGAAAGATTGATAATTAACTCCATGGTGGAATTTACTGGAGCATCTGAGTAGCTGCTTTAGGGATGTGGTCTGTTTCCTGTGTATAAGGAGAAACCTTGGGGAATGGTCTCTAGCTTATGGCATGCTTGAACCCTGCATGAAGCCAAGTCATTGTTCAGTAGCCTGCCATGCTCTGCCGATCTTGGAATTTTTTCTGGACTTGAATTAGTGACCTGCCGTGTTGTTTGCTAATGTTGGGACTGTACCTTTTTACTTGTTGACCTTTGCTTTGTCAGCCTCAGCAGCCAGCCCCTGCCTGAGTGAAGAGACATCTGCAGCTTCAGTGGGCTGGGAGCAGGAAGCAGAGCTGAAGCCCAAGGTTGAGGGGCTTTCACCTAGCCCTTAGAGCCTGGCACTTTGAACTTGGACTTCTAGCCTCCCAAAACTGTAAGAATAAACTCCTATTTGTTAAAGCCATCCCATTTGTGGTCACTAGGTGACCAAAACAGCTTCTTTACAGTTTAAAGAAGTCTTTTACGACAGATTTGCCTAATGTGATATGGCACCTAATTTCTTGACTGCTGCTTCCATGGGTGTTAATTATGTATCCAGGTAAAATGAAATCCCTGACAACTCTAATCTTTTCTCCATTTATCGTAACGTTGGTTATTGGGCTAGTGGTGAGGACTTTATTTTCTTTATATTGAGGTGTAATCGATATTGAAGACTATAATCATTGATTTTCATCAGTAAATGCTTCAAGTCATCTTCATTTTCAGCAAGCATATGTGTCACATGCATATCACAGGTAATAATAACTACTCCTTCAGTCCTGATACCGTGTTATTCTTCATATTGTCCAGCTTCTCAGATTATTTGCTCAGCATACAGATTGAATAAATATAATGAAAGGACACAACCTTGACACAAACCTTTCCTGATTTCAAGCAATGCAGTATCCCTTTGTTCTGGTCAAATAACAGCCTTTTGGTTTATGTACAAGTTCCTCGTGAGCACAATTAAGTGTTCTGGAATTCTCATTCTGTGTACTGTTATCTATGATTTATAATGATCCACATAGTCAAATGCCTTTGCTTAGTCAATAAAACATAGGTAAATATATTACTGGTATTCTTTTCTTTGCTTAAGGCATTTGACTGCTAACCAGAAGTCTGACAGTTCAAACCCACCAGCCATTCCTCAGAAAGAAGGTTGGGCAATCTATTTCCATAGTGATAGAGCCTCAGAAACCCAAGGAGGGGTCACTATGAGTCGGATCTGACTTGACGGCAGTGTGTGTTTGCTTTCAGTCAAGATCAATCTGACATCAGCAATGATATCCCTCATTCTGCATCCTCTTCTGAATCCAGCTTGAATTTCTGGATGATCCCTGCCAATATACTTCTGCTACTGTTTTTGAATGATCTTCAGCAAAATTTTACTTACATGTGATATTAATAATATTGTTTGCTAATTTCCACATTCCATTGGATCAACTTTCTTTGGAATGGATAGAAATATGAATCTCTTCCAGTTGCTTGGACAGGCAGCTATCTTCCAAATTTCTTGGCATAAACACGTAAGCACCTCCAGTGCTGCATCTGTTTGTTGAGACATGTCAATGAATATTCCATCAATTCCTGGAGTCTTGTTTTTGGCCAATTCCTTCACTGCAGCTTGGACTTCTCCCTTCAATACCATTGGTTCTTGATCATATGCTACCTCCGGAGGTAGTTGAACATTGACCAATTCTTTTTTGTACAGTGATTTCCATCTTCTTTTGATGGTTCCTATGTCATTCAGTGGGAGCTCTGGTAGCATAGTGCCTAAGGCACTAGACTGCTAACCAGAAGGCTGGTGGTTCAAACCCACCAGCCACACCTCGGAAGGAAGATGGGACAATCAATTTCCGTAGTGATACTGCCTCGGAAACCCAAGGACGGGTCGCTATGAGTCGGGTCCAACTCCATGGCACGTAACAACAACAACAACAACATGTCATTCAGTATTATACCCAAACAGTCCTTCAGTATCGCAGCTCGAGGCTTGACTCCCCCACCCACCCAGTTCTTTCATCTTGAAAAATACTATGTGTGTTCTTCTATATAGTTTTTCTAACTCTTAGTCTGTGAACATTTCATTATAGTACTTACTTTGTCTTCTTGAGCTGCCCTTTGAAATCCTCTGTTCAGCTCTTTTATTTCATTATTTCTTCCATTTGCTTTAGTTACTGTCCATACAAGGGCAAGTTTGAGAGTTTCTTCTGACATCCATTTTGGTCTTTTCTTCCATTCCTATCTTGTTAATGACCTTTTGCTTTCTTCATGTATGATATTCTTGATCATCCACAACTCGTATAGTCTGGTCGTTAGTGTTCAGTGTGTCAAACCTGCTCTTCAGATGGTCTGAAAATTTAGGTAGGATATAATGGAGGTCATGTGTTGGCCTTGGGGACTTGTTTTAATTTTCTTCAGCTTGAGGTTGAACTTGCATATAAGCAATTGATGCTCTGTCCCACTGTTAGCCCTTAGCCTTGTTTTGACCAAAGATATTGAGCTTCTCCATCACTTCTTCCTACAGATATAATTGACCTGATTCCTGTGTATTCCATCGAGTGAGGTCCACATGTAAATTTGCTGCTTATGTTTTTTAAAAAAAAATGTAATTGTGATAGATAAGTAATTGGTCTGCAGAATTCAATCATGTGATCTCTAGCATCATTTCTATCACTAAGGCCATGTTTTCTAACTACAGAAGATTCTTTGTTTCTAACTTTCACATGCCAATCACCAATAATCATTATACCTTGCATATTTGGTCAATTTCAGACTGCAGAAGTAGGTAAAAATCTTCAGTTTCTTTTTCTTTGGCTTCAGTGGTTGGTGAGTAAATTTGAATGCTAGTAGTATTAACTGGTCTTCCTTATAGATATATGGTTATTTTCTTATCACTGACATCATTGTACTTCAGGAGTGATCTTGAAACATTCTTTTTGATGATGGATGTAATGTCATTCCTCTTCAATTTGTCATTCTTGGCATAGCAGACCCTATTATTTTCTGATTCAAAATGACCAATCATGTCTGTTTCATCTCATTAATGCCTAAAGCATGAATTTTTATTTTTTCCATTTCATTTTGACAACCTCCAATTTTCCTAGATTCGTATTTAATACATTTCAAGTTCTGATTATCAGTGAATGTTTGCAGCTGTTTCTTCCCATTTTGAGTCATGGCATATTAGCAAATGAAGGTTCTTAAAGCTTTACTCCATCTATATCATTCAGATTAATTCTACTTTTCAGAAGTAGCTCTTCCTCTGTCTTATTTTGATTACCTTCCAACTTGAGGGGCTCATCTTCTGGCCCTCTATCGGACATTGTTTCATGACTCTTCATAAAGTTTGCTAGTAATATATAGTGTTTCACTGCTATTCATATGTTTTCAGTGGCCAATTTTTTTTTAATTCCAAGACTAAGACAATAAATACATAATGTAATTTCAGAAGCCAAGTTAAATGAAATGGAAAATTAATACATTTTCAAGAATATGATACTCTTCTCTCTTAAATGATAGTTTGTATCAGTAGAAAATGACAGAAGTTAGAATCAAGGAAAAATAGAAATCTATAAATGAAAACTTTGTGTTATGATTAAAACATACCGAAGTGTTGTATTTTCAGTAGATAATAGGCTTTGAACTTAATTTCCCATCTTGTATGTTTTATATTTAAAAGTGACTATAAATTCTGGATCTTTGACTTTTGTTTACCACTGTTATTATCTTGAGAAATAGATTGGTCTTAGGAGGATTTCTTTGAGATTGTATCCTTTAGTGATGTTGAAATTTCACATAATTAGATGTTAGTTTAATGAAAATATTTTACCATGTATTTATTTATTTTGCCTAACCCAATATATGTCAAATGTTTGGAATCCTATTATCTGGTAAAATGCTAGGGTTTTATACTAGAGAAGTATTTCCTATCCAAGAACTGGCATTAAATTTCACAGTGTTGTTTTTGGACTGAAATTGCCACTGTTGTGTGTTTGTCTGTTTGTACTTTAAAAAGCTGTGCTTGCTTTTCTTTTTAATTTTTATTGTGATTTGGGTGTTTTCAGAGCAAATTCACTTTCTGTATAACAATTCATACACATTTGGTCTCATGACATTGATTGAATTTCCCAAATTGTAACAGCTCTCTTCCCACTTCTGCCACATAGCTACCTGTTCCCTGTATCTTTTCCTCCCATGCACTCCTGCCCCCCGCCCAGTTGTCTCCTTGTACACACACTGCCCTCCTATTCTCCCATGATTGATCTCTCCAAGGAGTCTATCTACCTAATGTAAATGTTCAGCTAATATGCCTATCTTTTATTTGACTGGAAGCCATAGGAGTGGGTTCAATTCCAGACCTGAAGGGCAACTAAGGTCCATAGTCTCAGGGGTTTCACCAGGTTCTATGAAACCAGCAACCTGGTCCTTTTTTTTTTCATGATTTTGAGTTTTGTTCCCCATTGTTCTCTCCCTCTATCCAGGATCTCCTACATAGATCCACCGCTGAGTGGTTGACAGTGGTAGATGGGCACCATCTAATTCTTCTGGTCATATAGTTCTCATGGTCATATAGGCTGAAGATCATGTAGTGTACCGATTCCTTGGACTAATTGTTTCCATGTGTCTTTGGTTTTCTTCATTCTTTTTTACTCTGGATGAGGAGATACCCATGGTTGCATCTAGATGGCTGCTTGCAAGCTTTTAAGATCCTAGTCGCTACTGATCAAAGTAGGCTATGGAAAAAATTTTTTGTGTAGTATGTTGTAGATTTTTGTAGTATGTTGAGCTTGATGTCCGCTGTGACCATGGTCCCGAGCCCACAGGTCCGAATACTTGCTCCCTCTGGGTAGCTGGCTGTGGTCATGTATTTGCTTTTCTTTGATGAGAAATTACCATCTTGCCTAGCAAACAAGTTATCCACTAGAACAGCTAGTATACCTTTTTTGAGTTGTTACATATGAGCTATTAAAACTAAGATGCCTATTTTTTTTTACAAGAAGTTTACTTAGTTAGTGTGATGAGTGTGGAAATTACATCTTTGTGGTTGAAACTATTGGTAGGTTCTGTTAACTGGACATTTCTATGAGGAGACAGAATGGCTGTGTCAATATATTCAAAGAGTACCAATGTACAAAAGAATAAACTTGTATGGCTCTAGGCCCATTTGTAATCAATTGTGATCTTGTAAAATGGTTTTAAATTAATGGTCAAATCAGGTAGCCTGGGAGGTCATATGGATATAGCTTCCCAGTGTAGCTATGAGTTTCCATGTCTTAGCAATGTTGTGGAAGAGAAAACTTCCTGAAGTAGAATCCAAGTTGCTGCTTTCCAAGGCTTCTTCTGAAAGTCTATGATTATTCCTTCTATTAGCAAATTCCCTTAGCCCTTAATCAAGGCTATACTTAATGCTGAGGGAACTTTGGTAGTTGGCTGTATGGGGTAATAGCTCTTTCTTTTGTACATGCAGTTGTCTCTCTCAAGCAGTGGAAAGGTAGGGATTGGTTATACAATGCTTGCCTGACAGTGCTGTGAAGTGCTTGGCTGCTAAGCAAAAGGTTGGTAATTCAGACACACTCTGTGACTCTGTAGCAGAAAGATCTCATGAACTGCTCCCATAAAGATTACAGCTTAACACCCTATGGGACAGTTCTACTCAGTCACGTAGGGTTGCTATGAGTCAAAAACTGACTCAACAGTACCTAACAAAAATATAGTTCTGTGGGAAAATCACTTAATTTTTTTTAACCGTCTCAATGTGGAATGAGCTACCCTTTCCTATACTCAGCTTACAGAAATATATTTTTCCAGTATCTCCCCAGGTTTCATTTATTTTTGTGAGGAAAAGGCCTTTTAAAGAAGCCAGTTGTAAAGCTGACAGTAAAAATTTAATCTGCATACCTTGTAAACAGCCCGATGGCACATATTTTGTGTGATGTGGATTTAGCATGTGGCCCAGTGGGACAGTAATGTACTTATGATGTAGACAACTGAAACCTCAGTAAGAAAGCTTTTTTTTTTTTTTTTTTAAAAGAACACTTCTAACAAACATATCTCTGGAATGTTTTCTCCAAACTTATTTTATCTTTACTTGTTTCACTTAAATTTATTATACTTTTCTTGCTTTACACATGACCACAGAAGAAATAAGATTTCCAATAAAATTCTGTTACTATGGAGTGACATATACTAATGACAGTCAAGATTATCAGTTTGTTAGTAGCCCTAATGAAATTTTAATTCTACTCTTATGAAATTAATATTTGATCTGAATGATAGAAATATGCTATTCAATATTTACTGTATTAAAAATAAGCCAAAAATTTTTTGAAGCGTGTTTGATGTGTATTGTTGTGGTTAGGTGTTATCAGGTGGCTCCAACTCATAGTGACCCTATGTACAACAGAAGGAAACACAGCCTGGTCCTGTGCCAGCCTCATAAATGTAACTATGCTTGAACCCATTGTTGCAGCCATTATTTATCCATCTCATTGAGTATCTTCCTCTTTTTTGCTGACCCTCTACTTCACTGAGCAGATGAAGTCTTGCCATCCACGCTTCTAAGGAGCCTTCTCGCTGTACTTGTTCCAAGATAGATTTGTTTGTACTTCGGGCAGCCTAGCATATGTTCGATAATCTTCACCAAAACCATGATTCAAAAGCACCGGTTCTTCTTCAGTCTTCCTTATTCACTGTACAAATTTCACATGCATATATGAGGCACTTGAAAAGACCGTGGCTTGGGGCAGGTACACCTTCGTCCTGAAGGTGACGTCTTTGCTCTTTAACATTTTGAAGAGGTCATTTATAGAAAATTTGCCTAATGCTGTGTCGTTTCATTTCTTGAATGCTGCTTTTGTGGACATCCATTGTGGATCCAAGTAAAATGGAATCCAACATCAATCTTTTCTCCATTTATCATGATGTTGCCTATTGGTCCAGTTGTCAGGATTTTTGTTTTCTTTATGTTGAGCTGTAATCCATACTGAGTGCTGTAGTCTTTGATTTTCAGCAGTAAGTGCTGCAAGTCCTCTTTGCTTTCAGCAAGCACTGTTGTACCATTTGCATATCACAGGCTGTTAATAAGTTTTCATCCAATCCTGATGGCACATTGTTCCTATCGTCCAGCTTTTCAGATTATTTGCTCAGTATGCAGTTTAAGTAAGTATGTTGAAAAGATATAACCTTGACACACACCTTTCCTGATTTTAAACCATTCAGTATCTCTTTGTTCTGGTGGAATAAGTGCCTCTTGGTCAATGTACAGGTCTGTCATGAACACAATTGAGTGTTCTGGAATTCCCATTCTTTGCAATGTTATCCATAACTTGTTATGATTCACTCAGTCTAACATCTTTGCAGTGTCACAAAAACACAAGTAAATATGTTTCTGATATTCTCTGCTTTCAGTCAAGATCCTTCAACATCAGGAATGATATCCCACTGAATCCAACTTGAATTTCTGGTGGTTACCTGTTGATGTACTTCTGCAACCATTTTATAAACACTGATGTTATTATTCAGTAATTTCCACGTTCTGTTGTATCCCATTTCTTTGGAATGGGTCCAAATATGGATACTTTCCAGTAGGGTGATCAGATAACTGTCTTCCAGATTTCTTGGCATAGAAGAGTGGGGGCTTTCAGCATTGCATTCATTTGTTGAAACATCTCAATTGGTATTCTTTGAATTCCTGGAGCCTTGTTTTTTTTTTTTTTTTTCCCCAATTCCATCAATACAGCTTGGACTTCTTTCAATAGCATTGGTTCTTGATGCACCATGATGCATTCTATTGAATGTCCTGTGAATCATTCCACTCATCTGCTCACAACTCTTTAGAGTTTTTGCATGTCTTTGAGATTGAAAGCAAAATTCCTAAAATGGCCTTCTAGGCCCTCTATGATTTGCTTCTCCTCCTTACCTTTTCCTATTTCTCTGACCTAACTGTCTAACTACTACCTAACTACCTCACCTCTTTGCCTCTTCCACTGGCTCCAATGACACTGACCTTCCTAGTATTTTCTTCCTAGATCATGTGGAAACCCATTCTTCTTCACTCACTCATTTCTTCTCTCAGACATCACCTTGACAGCTAGAAGTTCCTTGACCACCTACTTGAAAATATTATCTAATTCTCTACAACACTGGCTGTCTTCTTCACCTGATTTATTTTTCTCCATAGAATGCATCTCTTCCTAATATATTTTATTGTTTATTTGTTACCCATCTCCCTCTAGCATAAAAACTCCATGATGATAGCAGGCACTTTGTCTTTTTTGTTTACTGGTATATGCCAGGCATCTGAAATAGGACTGGCACATAGCAGACTGAAGTGCATAGCATGGGTCACAAACAAAATAAATTTATGTTTGAATTTTGAGGAGTCTCAGGGATGAGTCTTTTTCAGGGGGATGTTTTGATTTGTTTTGTTTTTGTTGTTGTTGTTTTAAGTTTTTGTGATTTGGGTTAAAGTTTACGGAGCAAACTGGTTTTCTATTCAACAATTAATACACATTTTGATTCGTGAGATTGTTTGCAATCCATAAAAAGTAACAGCACTCTTCCCACTTCCTCCTTTTGTTGACAGTTACAGTTCATCCTTCTTTCCTATCCCTTCCTGGTTTCTTACCTATATCCCTGAGCAAATGCTACCCATTTTATCTTGTATGATTGGTTGTTTTAAGGAGTGAGTACCTCCCTGATGTTATTGTTCACCTTATAGGCTTGAATATTATTTGGCTGAAAGTTTACCTATGGAGGTGAGTTCAGTTCCAGGCTTGAAGGATGACTGAGGGTCATATTTTCAGGGTTTCCACCAGTCTTTATCAGACCAGTAAGCCTGGTCTCTTTTATGATTTTGAGTTTTTTCCCTATTTTTCTCCCATTCTATCCAGGACTTCCTATCGTGATCTCTTTCAGGGTAGTCTACAGTTGTAGCTGGGCACCATCTACTTCTGGTCTCAAGTTTATGGAAGTTGGGATTTGCATGGTCTATCAGTCCTTTGGACTAATTGTTTCCTTACATCTTTGATTTTCCTCACTCTTCTTTGCTCCAGGTGGGAAGAGACCAGTAGTTATATCTTAGATGGCTGCTTGCAAGCTTTTAAGACCCCAATGACTACTCACCAATGCAGGATGTAGAACATTGTCTTTGTGGACCATAATGTCTCTTGAGGCTATGGTCTTGAGTCCCTAGGCCCATCAACTCAGTCCATCTAGGTGTTTGGTTATGACTAGGAAGTTTTTATAACTTTACCTCCTGTAACCTCTACTATATACATGGATATATTTGCAATAATAAACACATATGTAGAAATAATCCTCTTTCAAACCTGTATATATTTGTGATTGTACTCCCATTTTCTTTTCACTTCTGTTGAGCTTACATATCTTATCAATTGTGTTAGACTGGGTTCTCTAGAGAAACAAAACCAGTAAAGCTTATAGAGAGAGAGAGAGAGAGAAATTTATCTTAGAAAAATGGCTCACACACTTATAGAAGCTGGCAAGTCCAAAGTTCTTGGATCAAACGTCAAGCTGGAGGCTTTTCCCGATTCTTGCAACTGCAGGGGCTGAGGAGCTCAAGATTAGCAGGCAGTTTACTGGCTGTTGACTCCAACGAATGACGAATCCAAGATCTCCAGGCCGAATGGTGAATTGTTTCCTCACAAACAGTTAATGGGTAGCACAATAGATTCCCGATCCACAAAAGAATGTCTCTTTTTTTCCCAGGATGTCCTTGGATATACTGGAAGCAGGCCACACCCCTAGGGAAACTCCCTTTCAACAGATTGGCTGCTCAAAACATATTCATCTGATCCCATCATGGGAATAACCATATCACAACAGCTTAAACCACACAGAATTGTGGTCCAGCCAAGTTGACACACAGCTCCAACTATCACATCAATATATCAATTTATAGATTACTTTTATTAGTATTTTTGCCAGATTCTCTTGTCTTTAGCTTTGTGCCTTTCCCATTGTCTTCCTATGCCTTGATCATTTTGTACTGACCTCTTTCGTATTACATATTACCTTTCCTTTCATCAAAATGAATATGTCTAATTTCTAGTTAGTGATTTACCCTCCCTACTCCTCCCTCCCCAGTAGCCTTCAAACGATTTTTCTTTCTGTGTATAACCTTTTGTTGACTTTTTATAACAGTACTTCCATACAATATGTGTTCTTTTGTGATTGACTAATTTCATTCAGCCTAATGTCCTTCATATCCATGTTATGAGGTGTTCTATATAGCTTCATCATTATTTTTTAAAGTTGCATAATATTCCATTGTTTGTATGCACTGTATTTTGTTTATTCATTCGCTCATTGATGGGCACTTGGGTTTTGCCATCTTTTTTGTCATTTTGAATAATTCAGAATAATGAAAGGAACCCTATGGCTGTACCTACTTTTTCTTTGATAATCTTTATTGTTTGAGGTTTTACATTAAGTGTCTGATTCATCTTTAGATTAGTTTTTGCATATGGTGTATATAGTGAGTAATATGGGCCCTTTTTCATTTCTCTGCATGCAGATACACAGTTTTACCAACTTCCATTGTTGAAGAGACTACCTCTTCCCCATTTAATGGGTTATGGCCCTTTTCCAAATATTAGCTGTCTATAGGTGGCTGGATTTACTTCTAGACAATCAAATCTGTTCCACTGGTTTGTGTGTCCATCATTATACCAATATTAAGCTCTTTTGACTACTGTCGTTGTGGTAGGTTTTGAGATCGAGAGGTATGAGGCCTCATACTTTGTTCTTCTTCTTTAGTAATGCTTTGCTTATTTGAGGTCTCTTTTCTCTCCATATAAAGTTGGTGGTTACATTTTCTGTCTCTTTACAGAATGATGCTGGAATATGGATCGGCATTACATTATATTGGTAGGTCACTTTGGATAGTATCTCTATTTTTACAATGTTAAATCTTCCTATCCATGTTGTAGTCATTGTTGTTAGATGCCAGGAACTCAACTCTGACTCATTGTGACCTTATGTACAACAGAGTGAAACACCGCCCAATCCTGCGCCATGCTCTCAATCTTTGCTGTGCTTGAGCTCATCGTCACAGGCACTATGTCAATCCATTTCCTTGAGGGTCTTCCCTTTTTTCACTGATCCTCTACTTTACCAAGCATGGTATCCTTCTTGAGGGACTGGTCCCTTCTGACATCATGACCAGAGTACCTCAGACAAAGTCTGGCCCTTCTCCGTTCTAATGAGCATTATGGATGTACTTCTTCCAAGACAGATTTACTTGTTCTTCTGACAGTCTATGGTATTTTCAGTATTCTTTGCCAACACCACAATTCAAATATATCAGTTCTTCTTTGTTCTTCTCTATTCATTGCCCAACTTTCACATGCATATGAGATGATTAAAATTACCCTGGCCTGGATCAGACATCTTTGGCTTCAAAGTAACGTCTTTGCTTTTTAACACTTTAAAGAGGTCTTTTACAACAGATTTGCCCACGCAATACATCCTGTGATTTTTTGACTGCTGTTTCATGGGCATTGTTTGTGGATCTAAGTAAAATGAAATTCCTGACAACTTCAATCTATTCTCCATTTATAGTTGCTTATTGATACATGTGTGAGGATTTTTGTTTTCTTTATGTTGAGGTATAATCCATACTGAAGTCTGGAGACATTGATCTTCATCAGTAAGTCCTTCAAGTCATCTGTACTTTCAGCAAGAAAGGATGTGTCAGCTCATATCATATGTTATAAATGAGTCTTCCTCCAACCTTAATGATGTTTTCATTTTCATATAGTACAGATTCTTGGACCTTTAGTGCCTAAAGGCATTTGACTGCTAACAAGAAGGCTGGCAGTCCAAACCTACCAGCCACTCCTTGGAAGGAAGATTGGACAATCTACTTCTGTAGTGATATTGCCTCAGAAACCCAAAGAGGGGTCATTATGAGTCAGATCTGAATCACCAGCAGTGGGTTTTGATGATATTAATAATATTTTTTTTATAATTTGCACGTTGTAATTAATCACCTTTCTTTGGAATGGGCACAAGTATGGATATCTTCCAGTTGGCTGGCCAGATAGCAGTCTTCCAAATTTCTTGGCATAAGTCAGTACATGCCGCCAGCACTGCATCCATTTATTGAGGCATCTCAGTGGATATTTCTCAATTCCTGGAGCTGTTTTTTCTGCCACATCCTTCACAGAAGCTTGGATTTCTTCCTTCAGTACCATTGGTTTTTGATCATATTCTACCTCCTGAAATGGTTGGATATTGACCAGTTCTTTTTGGTACAGTGAGTCAGTGTATTCTTTGCAACTTGTTTTGATACTTTCTGCAATGTTCAATATTATGCCCATAGAATCCTTCAGTATTGATACTTGAGTCTTCAATTTTTTCTTCAGTTCATTCAGCTTGAGAAATGCTGAGAAATCTTCTTTCCTTTTGGTTTTCTAATTCCAGGTCTTTGTAGATTTCATTATAATACTTTACTTGTCTTCTGTGACCTTCTTTTGATCATTTTCTCCATTTGCTTTAGTTATTCTGCATTCAAGAGCAAGTTTCAGAGTCTCTTCTGACATTCATTTTGGTCTTTTCATGTCTTTCTAGTGACTTTTTTCAAGTATGAAATTCTTGATGTTACCCCACAATTCACCTGGTCATCAGTGTTCTGGTGTTCAGTGTGTCAGATATTTTCTCCAGATGGTCTCTAATTTCATGTGGGATGTAATCAAGGTAGAATTTTAGCTCTTGTGGGCTTGTTTTAATTTTCCTTTGCTTCAACTTTAACTTGGATATAAGCAATTGATTGTCTATTCCATACTCATCTCCTTGCCTTATTCTGACTGATAATATTGAGCTTTTCCATCATCTCTTTCCACAGATGTAGTCTGTTTGATTCTTGTGTATTACTTCTGGTGAGATCCATGTTTGTAGTCACTGTTTTTGTTATTGAAAAATGATATTTACTTGCAAAATTTTACTATGAAACCTCTGGCGTTATTCCTATTACCAAAGCCTTATTTTCCAACTCCAGCTATAGTGGCTTTAAGGGGTGGCCTGGAAGCAGAGCCGGGTGCCAAGATCTTTTAGAAGTGGCTTTAAGAGACAACCTGGAAGCAAAGCTGGGCTCCAGGGCTTTTGGAAGCGGCTTTAAGGGGTGGCCCAGAAGGGGAGCCTGACACTGGAGGCTTTTGGAAGTGACTTTAAGGGGCAGCCAGGAATGGGTACCAGACACAGGGTTTGGAGCAGCTTTTAAAGGAAGCCAGGAAGTGAGAGGAGTGGTTTGGATCAGCTAAGGGAGATAGATTTGTCTGTCAGTTTGTCATCCGGTGGTGGTGTGCATGTTACTGTGAGGCTAGAGGATGGAGGTGCTACAAATGCCTGCAGGGTTACCCATGGTAGACAGGTTTCAAGAGAGCCTCCAGACTAGGACAGACTCGGAAGAAGGAAGAGGCCATCCACGTCTCAAAGAATTGGCCAGTGAAAACCTTATGAATAGCAGTGAAACCTTGTCTGATATATTATTGAAAATCTTTGTGAATAGCCCTGAAACTTTGTCTGATATAATGCCAGAAGATGAGCCCCTCAGGTTGGAAGGAACTCAAAATACGACTGGGGAAGTGTTGCCTACTCAGAATAGAGCTGACCTTAATGATATGGATGGAATAAAGCTTTCGGGACCTCCATTTGCTGATGTATCATGGCCCAATGTGATAGGAGCAGCTGCACACGTCCATTAATAATCGGAACATAGAATGCATGCAGTATGAATCTAGGGAAATTGGAAGTTGTCAAAAATGGAATGGAACATATAAAGATCCTAGGCATTAGTGAGCTGAAATGGACTAGTTAGGGCCATTTTTGAATCAGAAAACCATATAGTCTACTATGCTGGGAATGACACATTTAAGGGTAATGGTATGGCATTCATCATCACAAAGAATGTTTCAAGATCTGTCATGAAGTACAGTGCTGTCAGTGATAGGATGATATCCATTCATCTGCAAGGAAAACCAGTTAATACTACTATTATTCAAATATATGTACCAACCAGCAAAGTCAAAGATGATGAAATTGAAGACTTTTACCAACTTCTTCAGTCTGAAATTGACCAAACATGCAATCAAGGTGTGTTGCTTATCACTGGTGATTGAAGTGCAAAAGTTGGAAACAAGAAAAATCACCAGGAGTTGGAAAATTCAGCCTTGGTGATAGAAATAAAGCTGGAGATCACATGGATAGAATTTTGCAAGACCAACAATGTATTCATTGCAAATACACTTTTTCAACAACACAAATGGCAGCTATACATGTGGACTTTGCTAGATGGAGTACACAGGAATCAGACTGACTACATCTGTGGCAAGAGGCAATGGAGAATCTCAATGTCTTCAGCCAAAACAAGGCCAGGAGCTGATTATGGAACAGACCATCAACTGCTCATATGAAACTTCAAGCTGAAATTGAAGGTAATTAAAAGATGTCCATGAGAGCCAAGGAGTCAGCAGAGGCAGGTATCCAGGAAAGGCCAGGGACCCAGGCCACAGCCCTCCCAGCAGCGGGAAAGCAGAGAAAAAGCTGGGGATGAGAGAGCCAGGGCAGAGTGAGAAAACAGTGGAAAGGATCGAGGTAAGGCTGGGGACCTAAGCCATGGCCCTCCCAAGCAGTGGAAAAGCAGATAAAAGCTGTGGGGGGAGGGACCAGGACCGAGCAAGAAGCAGAGGTAGGGATCCAAGTAAGGCCAGGGACCCAGGCCACGCCCCTCCCTAGAGATGGGAAAGAGGCAGGGATCTATGCAAGGGAAGGGTAGGGAGGGTGGAGAGGTTTTGAATAGCTAAGGGAGACAAACTTGTCTGTCAGTTTGTCCTACTGTGGTGGCGGGTTGCTGTGAGTCTTGAGGCTGTGCCACCAGGGTCTCATACCCAGTAGGGTTGCACATGGTCCACAGGTTTCAACAGCTTACAGACTGCTACTGGCTAGGAGGAAGGAGGAGGCCATCCACTTCACAAAGAATTGGCCAGGAAAATCCTTAGGAATAGCAGAGAAACACTGTCTGATACATTACTGTGAAACTTTATGAGTAGCCTGGAAAATTGTCCGATACAGTCTAGAAGGATAAGCCACTTAGGCTGGAAGACTCTCAAAATAGGACCAGGAAAGAGCTGCATCACCAGAGTAGAACCAGCCTTAATAATATGGATAAGGTAAAGCTTTTGAGACCTTCATATGCTGATGTGGCACCACTCAAATTGAGGACAAACAGCTGCAAACATTCATTAATAATCAGAACATGGAATGTATGAAGCATAAACCTAGGAAAATTGGAAGTTGTCAAAAATGAAATAGAGCACATAAAGATTGATATCCTGGGCATCAGTGAGCTGAAATGGACTGGTTTTGGACATTTTGAATCAGACCACCATGTGGTCTACTATGCTGAGAATGACAATTTGAAGAGAAATGGTATGGTGTTCATCATCACAAAAGATGTTTCAAGATCTGTCCTGAAGTACAATGCTGTCAGTGATAGGATAATATCCATATGCCTACAAGGAAGACAAATTAATGTGACTATTATTCAAATTCATGCACAATTACCAAAGCCAAAGATGAGGAAATGAAAGATTTTTATCAACTTCTGTAGTCTGAAATTGACTGAATATGCAATCAGAATATGTTAATTGTTACTGGTGACTGGAATGCAAAAGTTGGAAACTAAGAAGAATCACCAATAGTTGGAAAATTTGGCCTTGATGACAGAAATGATGCTGCAAATTTCATGATAGAATTTTGCAAGACCATCAACTTACTCATTGCAAATACTTTTTTTCAACAACACAAAAGGCAGGTATACACATGGACTTCACCAGAGGGAGTACACAGAAATCAGATTGACTACATCTGTGGTAAGAGGCAAAGGAGAAGCTCAATCTCTTCAGCCAAAACCAGGCCTGGAGCTGATTGTGAAACAATCAACTGCTCATGTGCAAGTTCAACTTGAAGTTAAAGGCACTTAAAACAAGTCCATGAGAGATAAAATAGGATCTTGAATATATTCCTCTTGAATTTAGAGACCATCTAAAGAAGAGATTTGATGCATTGAACACCAGTGACCAATAGCCAGAAGAATTGTGGGATGCCATCAGGAACATCATCCACGAAGAAATGAAGAGGTCACTAAAAAGACGAGGAAAGAAGAAAAGGTCAAAATGGGTGACAGAAGAGACTCTGAAACTTGCCCTTGAGCAGAGAGTAGCTAAAGCAAATAGAAGAAATAAAAAGATAAAAGAGCTGAACAGAAGATTTCAAAGAGCAGCTCCAGCAGTCAAAGCCAATTACTATAATGAAATGTGCAAAGACCTGGAGTTACAAACCAAAAAGGAAGAAAGGGCTTGGCATTTGTCAAGGTGAAAGAACTGAAGAAAAAATTTTAGCCTCCAGTTGCAATACTGAAAGAATCTATGGGCAAAATATTGAATGATGCAGGAAACATCAAACGAAGATGGAAGGAATACACAGAGTCACTATACCAAAAAGAACTGGTCAATGTTCATCCATTTCAGGAGGTGCCATATGATCAAGAACCAGTAGTACTGAAGGAAGAAGTCCAATCTGCACTGAAGGAATTGGCAAAGAACAAGGCTCCAGGAATTGACGGAATACCCATTGAGATGTTTCAACAAACAGATGCCCCACTGGAGGCACTCACTAGGTTATGCCAAGAGATTTGTAAAACAGCTACCAGGCCAACTGACTGGAAGAGATCCACATTTGTACCCATTCCAAAGAAAGGTGATCCCACAGAATGTGGAAATTATCAAACAATATCCTTAATATTGCATGCAAGTAAGATCTTACTGAAGATAATTAAAAAACGGTTGCAGCAGTATATTGACCGAGAACTTCCAGAGGTGCAAGCTGGATTCAGAAGAGAATGTGGAACAGGGGATATCATAGCTGCTGTCAGATGGCTCAAAGCAAACAATACCAGAAAGATGTTTACTTGTGTTTGATTGACTGTGCAAAGGAATTTGATTGTGTGGATCATAACAAATTGTGGATGACATTGAGAAGAATGGGAATTCCAGAACACTTGTTCATGCTCATGAGGAACCTGCATGTTGACCAGGAGGCTGTTTTAGGAACAGAACAAAGGGACACTGCGTGGTTTAAAATCAAGAAGGGAGTGTGTCAGGGTTGTATCATTTCCCCATACTTATTCAATCTATATGCCGAGCAAAAAATCTGAGAAACTGGATTATATGTAGAGAAATGTGGCATCAGGATTGGAGGAGGAATCATTAACAACCTGCGATACGCTGATGATACAACTTTGCTTGCTGAAAGTGAGGATGATTTGAGGCACTTACTGATGAAGATTGAAGAATACAGTCTGCAGTATGGATTACATGTCAATATAAAGAAAACAAAAATCCTCACAACTGGACCTTTTAGCAGCATCACAATAAATGGAGAAAAGATTGAAGTTGTCAAAACTTCACATTGGTTGGTTCTACAATTGATACCAATGGAAGCATCAGTCAGGACATTAGACAACATAGATCACTGGGCAAGTTGGCTGCAAGGGTCCTCTTTCAAATGCTGAGGAAGGATGTCTCCTTGAGGACTAAGGTGCACCTGACACAAGCCCTGATATTTTCAGTTGCCTCATATGCATGTGAGAGCTGGACATTGAATAAGGAAGACCAAAGAAGAATTGATGCTGTTGAGTTGTGGTGCTGGCATAGAATTGTGAAAGTACAGTGGACTACTTTAAGAACTAACACATCTGTCCTCAAGTAAGTGCAGCCAGAATGCTCCTTGGAAGTGATAATGGCCAGACTTTGTCTCACCTACTTTGGTCATGTTTTCAGAAGGGACCATTCTCTGGAGAAGAATGTCATGCTTGGTTAGGTGGAGGGTTGATGAAAGAGGGGAAGGCCCTCAAAGAGATGGATTGACACAGTGGCTCCGATGATGGGCTCAAGTATAGCAAGGATCATGGTGCTGGCACGGGACCTGGTGGTGTTTGTTCTGGTATGCATAGGGTCACTATGAGTCAGATACGACTTGACGGCACCTGACAACAACAAATGAGAGCCAAAATATGACCTTGATTATAATCTCGTGAAATTAGAGACCATGTAAAGAACAGATTTGATGCATTGTACACCAATGACTGAAACCTGAGAAATTAAGAGATGACATCAAGAACATCATCCATGAGGAAAACAACAGGTCTTTACAAAGACAGGAAAGGAAGAAGAGACTACAATGGATGTCAGAAGGGACTCTGAAACTTGCCCTTGAATGGAGAGTAGCTAAAGCAAATGGAAGAATTGATAAGAAAAGAGCAGAACAGAAGATTTCAAGAGCAACTCAAAGCCAATTTTTGTAATGTAATGTGCAATGACCTGGAGTTGGAAAACCAATAGGTAAGAACATTCTCGGCATTTTGCAAGGTGAAAGAATTGAAGAAAAAAATTAAGCTTTGAGGTCCAGTATTGAAAGATTCTATGGGCAAAATATTGAATGATGCAGAAAATATCAAAACAAGATGGAAAGAATGCATGGAGTTACTGTACCAAAAAGAATTGGTTGACGTTCATCCATGTCATGAGTTGACATATGGTTAAGAACCAATGGTATTGAAGGAAGAAGTCCAGGCTGCACTGAAGGAATTAGTGAAAATCAAGGCTCTAGGAATAGATGAAATACCCATTGAGATATTTCAACAAATGTTGAGTGCCATGTTGGAGGTACTCACTCAGCTATGCCAAGAGGTTTGGAAGAAAGCTACTTGGCCAACTTACTGGAAGAGACCCGTATTTGTACGCATTCCAAAGAAAGGTGATCCCACAGAATGGGGAAATTATTGAATAATATCATTAATATCACCACATTCAAGTAAAATTTTACTGAAGATAATTCAAAAATGGCTTCAGCAGTATATTGACAGAGAACTTCCAGAAATGTAAGCTGGATTCAGAAGAGGATGTGGAATGAGGGATATCATTGCTGATGTCAAATGGATCTTGACTAAAAACAAAGAATTCCAGGAAGATGTTTACTTTTGTTTTATTGACTATGCAAAAGCAATCAGTTGTGTGGACCATAACAAATTGTGGGTAACATTGAGAAGAATGGCAATCCCAGAACACTTAATTGTACTCGTGAGGAGCTTGTACATAGACCAGGAGGCTTTCCTTTGAATAGAACAATGGGATGCTGCGTGGCTTAAAATCAAAAAGGGAGTGCATCAGGGTGGTATCCTTTCACCATTCTTATTCAATCTGTATGCTGAACAATAATCTGAGAAGCTGGATTATGTGAAGAGCTTGGCATCAGGATCAGAGGAAGGCTTATTAACAACTTGCGATACATAGACGACACAACTTTGCTTGCTGAAAATGAGGATGATTTGAAGCACTTACTGATGAAGATTGAAGATTACAGTCTGCAATATGGATTACACCTCAATGTAAAGAAAACAAAAATCCTCACAACTGGACCAATAAACAGCAATAAATGGAGGAAATATTGAAGTTGTCAAAGACTTCATATTACTTGGTTCTACAATCAACACTAATGCAAGCAGCAGTTAAGGCATCAGACAATGTATTCCACTGGGCACATCTGCTGCAAAAGAACTCTTTCAGGTGCTGAAGAGCAAAGATGTCTCTTTGAAGACTAAGGTGTGCCTAACCCAAGCCATGGTATTTTCAGTCACCTCTTAATGCATGTGAGAGCTGAACAGTGAACAAGTAAGACTGAATAAGAGTTGATTCTTTTCAGTTGTGGTGTTGATGAAGAATGATGGGAGTGCTATGGACTGCTAAAAGAACTAACAAATCTGTCCTGGAATGCTCCTTGGAAGTGACAATGGCCAGACTTCGTCTCACCTACTTTGGTCATGTTGTCAGAAGGAACCATTCCCTGGAGAAGGATATCATGCTTGGTAAAGTGGAGGGTCAACAAAAAAGGGGAAGGCCCTCAACAAGTTGGATTGACACAGTGGTTGCAACGATGGGCTCAGGTATAGCAAGGGTTGTGAAGATGGCACAGGACCCAGCATTATTGTGTTGTTATACATAAGATTGCTATGAGTTGTAGACAACTTGACAGCGCCTATCAACAACAACACAGGTGTTTCTTCTTTGTTTCTAACTTTTCATTCCAATCACCAGTAATTATCAATACATCTTGATTGTATATTTGGTCAATTTCAGACTGTAGAAGTTTATAAAATTTTTCACTTTTTTCATCTTTGGCTTTAGTAGTTGGTGCATGATTTAGAATAATAGTAGGAATATCTAGTCTTCATTTTAGGCATGTGGATATTATCCTATCACTGATAGCATTGTACTTCAGGATGGATCTTGTAATGTTCTTTTTGATGATGAATGCAACACTATTCCTTTTCAATTTGTCATTCCTGGCATAGTAGACAGTATGATTGTCTGATTCAAAATGGCCAATTCCAGTCCATTTCAGCTCACTGATGCCTAGGATATTGATCTTTAAGCATTCCATTTCACTTTCTGGACAACTTCCAATTTTCTTAGATTCATACTTCATACATTCCATATTCTGATTATTAATAGATGTTTGCAGCTGTTTGTTCTCATTTTCTGTCATGGCACACTAGTAAGTGAAGGTTCTCAAAGCTTTACTCCAGCCACATCATTAAGGTCGACTCTACTTTTAGGAGGCAGCTCTTCCACAGTCATATTTTGGGTACATTCCAACCTGAGTGGCTCTTCTGGCACTGTTATCAGACAGTTTTCACTGTTATTCATAACATTTTCCAGGAATATATAAGACATTGTTTCATTGCTATTCATATGGTTTTCTGTGTCCAGTTTTTTCAAAAATGGATGGAACAGGCCTTCTTCCAAATCTGTCTTAGTCTGGAAGCTCCTCTGAAAGCTGTCTACCCTGGGTGACTCTGCTGGTATTTGAAATACCTGTGGCATAGCTTCCAGAACCACAGCAACACAGAAGTCACCACAGTATGACAAACTGGGAGAAGAGTAGTGGTCTTATCCATGAGCATGGTATATCCTTCCATTTATCTAGGTTTCTGTAGGTTTCTTTTTATAGGTCTTTTGTATCTCTGGTAAGATTTATTCTCAAGCACTTCACCTTTTGGGTGTCTGTTGTAAATGGTATTGGTTTCCTGGTTTCCTTTCCAGCATTCTCTTTGTTAGTGTAGAGGAAATTGACTGATTTTTCTATGTTAATCTTGTACCCTGGCACTATACTGAATCCTTCTGCTAGTTCCAGCAGTTTTCTTGTTGTGTTTCTGGAATTTTCTATATGTATAGGATCATATCATCTGCAAATAGAGACAGTTTTACTTCTTCTTTGCCAATTAGGATGTCTTTTATTTTCCTTTCTTGCATTTTTGCTTTTGGTGGGACTTCTAGTACAATATCGAGTAAGACTTATGATAAAGAGCATCCTTGTCTGTTTTTTATTCACAAGGGGAATGCTTTCAGTCTTTTCACTGAGACTAATATTGTCCATTAATTTTGTGTATAAGCCCTTAATTATGTTGAGGAATTTCCATT
>NW_006921969.1:1508443-1550578 GCF_000298275.1 Orycteropus afer afer | reverse complement strand
ATGTGCCGTCGAGTCGGCCCCGACTCATAGCGACCCCTCCTTGGGTTTCCGAGGCAGTATCACTACGGAAGTAGGATTGCCCAACCTTCCTTCCGAAGACAAAAGTAGGTGAGACAAAGTCCAGCCATTCTCACTTCCAAGGAGCATTCTGGCTGCCGTTCCTCCAGGACAGTTTTGCTGCTTCTTCTGGGAGTCCATGGTACTTTCAGTATTCTTCCCTAACATGACACTCAAGAGAGTCAACTCTTCTTCAGTCTTCCTTATTCATTGTACAGCTTTCACATGCAAATGAGGTGATCTAAGATACCATGGCTTGGGTTAGGCACACCTTAGTCTTCAAAGAGACATCTTTGCTCTTCAGCACTTAAAAAAAGTCTTTTCAAGGTGAAGCACCCACATACTCTATGGAGATGTATCCCTTGGAGCAATCTACCACAGGGCACCAGAGGGGCAACATTCACATGGAGGAACCAGGATCTACAGGAGTGCATAACAATGGGGGGGTGTTACTGAGCAGGGAGGGGAGGAGAGTGGGTTAGGGTTGGGGATGGTAATTGGAGAGTGAAACCAAGCATACACCAAATGTTGAATGTGAAACAAACTGTGCTCTCTAAACTTGCACCTAAAGCACAATAAAAATAAAATAAAGAGGCCTTTTGCAGCAGATATGCTCAGTGCAATGCATCATCTGATTTCTTGACTGCTGCTTCCATTGGTGTTGATTGTCGAAACAAGTAATATAAAGTCTTTGACAACTTCAGTCTTTTCTGCATTTATCATGATGCTGCTTATTGGTCCAGTTGTGAGGATTTTTGTTTTCTTTATGTTCAGGTGTAATCCATACTGCGGATTATAGTCTAATTTTCATCACTAAATGCTCCAAGTCATCTTCTCTTTTAGCAAGCAAGGTTGTGTTCTCTGCATATCGCAGGTTGTTACTGAGTCTTCCTCCAATCCTGATGCTGTGTTCTTCATCATGTTATCCCGCTTCTTGGATTATTTGCTCAGCATACAGATTGAATAAGTATTGTGAAAGAATACAACCCTGACACACTCCCTCCTGATTTTATACCATGTAGTATCCCCTTGTTCCATTAAAATGACAGCCTCTTGGTCTGTGTACTGGTTCCTCATGAGCACAGTTAAATGTTCTGGAATTCTCATTCTTCTCAATCTTATTCATAATTTGTTATGATCCACAAAGTCGAACGCTTTTGCATAGTCAATTAAACACAAGTAAACATCTTTCTGGTATTCTTTGCTTTTGGCCGAAATCCATCTGACATCAACAATGATATCCCTCATTCTACATTCTCTTCTGAATCTAGATTGCATTTCTGGAACTTCCCTGTCAATATACTGCTGCAACCATTGTTGAATTATCTTGAGCAAGATTTTACTTGCATGTGACATTAACGATATTCATTGATAATTTCCACATTCTGCTGGATCACCTTTCTTTGAAATTGGTACACATATGGTTCTCTTCCAGTCAGTTGGCTAGGTAGCTGTTTTCCAAATTTCTTGGTATATATGAGTGAGTGCCACTAGTGCAGAATCTGTTTGTTGAAACATCTCAGTGGATATTCTTTCAATTCCTGGAGCCTGTTTTTCTCCAATTCCATCAGTGCAGCTTTGACTTCTTCCTTTAATTGGTGCATAATCACATGCCACCTCCTGAAATAGAGGAACATGGACCAGTTCTTTATGGTACAGTGACTCTGTGATTCCTTCCATCTTCTTTTGATGTTTCCTGCATAATTTAATATTTTGCCAATAGAATCTTTCAGTATTGCAACATGAGGCTTGAATTTTTTCTTTAGTTCTTTCAGCCTAGTGTGCTCTTCCCTTTTGGTTTCCTAACTCTGGGTTTTTGCACATTTCAGTATAATAATTGACTTTGTCTTCTCAAGCTGTTCTTTGAAATCTTCTTTTCCACTCTTATCTTGTAATTTTTTCCATTTGCTTTAGCTACTCTCCCTCCAAGAGCAAGTTTCAGAGTCTCTTCTCAGATTCATTTTGATCTTTTCTTCCTCTCCTGTCTTTTAAATGACCTTTTGCTTTCTTCACCTATGATGTTCTTGATGTCATCCTACATTTCATCAGGTTTTCGGTCATTGGTGTTCAGTGCATCAAATCTATTCTTGAATTGGTCTCTAAATTCATATGCGATATAATCAAGGTCATATTTTGGCTCTCGTGGACTTGTTTTAATTGCCTTCAGCTTCAGTTTGAACTTGCATATAAACAGTTGATGATCTGTTACACAGTCAGCTCCTGGCTTTGTTTTGGCTTAAGATAATTGAGCTTCTCCATCTCCTTTTTCTACAATTGGAGTTGATCTGATTCCTGTGTATTTTATCTAGTGAGGTCCATGTGTATAGCCGCTGTTTATGTTGTTGAAAAAAGATATTTGCAGTGAATAAGTCCTTGGTCTTGCAAAATTCTATCAATGTGATCTCTGGCATCATTTCTCTCACCTCTGCCATATTTTTCAAATACCGGTCATTCTTCTTTGTTTCCAACTTTCACATTCCAGTCACCAGCAATAATCAATATATTTTGCACATTGCACATATGGTCAATTTCAGACTGCAGAAGTTGATAAAAATCTTCAATTTCCTCATCTTTAGCTTTGATGGTTTGGGTGTAAATGTGAATAATAGTGATAGTAACTGTCTTCTTTGTAGGCGTATGGATATCATCCTATCACTGACAGCATTGCACTTCAGGATAGATCTTGAAACGTTCTTTGTGATGATAACTGTGACACCATTCCTCTTCAGTTTGTCATTCCCAGCATAGTAGATCATGATCGCCTGATTCAGATTGGCCAAGTTTAGTCCGTTTCAGCTCACTGACGCATAGGATGTTGATCTGGATGCATTCCATTTAATTTTTGTCAACTTCCAATTTTCCTAGATTCATACTCCATACATTCCATGTTCTGATTATTAATGGATGTTGGCGGCTGTTTCTCCCCATTTTGCATCGTCCCACATCAACAAATGGTGGTCCTGAAAGCTTTACTCCAGCCACGTCATTAAGGTCAACTCTACTTTGAGGAGGCAGCTCTTCCCCAGTTGTATTTTGAGTGCCTTCCGACCTGAGGGCCTCATCTGCCAGCACTATATCATGCAGTGTTTCAGGGTTATTCATTAAGTTTTCCAGTGATATATGAGACAGTGTTTAACTGCTAATCATATTATTTTCACTGGCCAGTTCTTTGAGATGTAGATGACCCTTTCCTTCTTCTGTGTCTGTCTTAATCTGGAAGCACTGCTGAAACCTGTCCACCATGGGTGGCCCTACTTGTTGTATTTGAAATACTGGTGGTATAGCCTCCAGCCTCTCAGCAATGCTGCAAGCCACCATAGTACAACAAACTGACAGATGAGTGGTGGAGAAAGAGTAAGTGTAAGAATAGGAGTAACAGTAAGAGTAAGAGTAGAGTAAGAGTAAAGTGTAGTGGAATATGAGTAGAGCTGGTGTCAATTCTTTTCTGAATGTTTGGTAGAATTTGCTAAGGAAGTCATCTAGGCCAGGAGTTTTTTGTTGAACATATTTTAAATAACCTGTTCAGTTTCTTCCATTGTGATGTGTCTGATAAGATTTTCTACCTCATATTTTGTTAGTTTGGGTACTTAGCATGTTTCTGGAAATTTGTCCATTTCTTTTAAATTTTCAAATTTGTTGGAGTACAGTTCTTCATATTATTCTACTATTATTATTTTTATTTCAGTTGGTTCTGTTGTGACATTGCATGTTTCATTTCTTATTTGTATTATTTGCTCCTTCTCCTCCTTTTTGTTTGTTAAATTTGCAACAGTTTTGCCAGTTTTATTCATCTTATCAAAGAAACAACTTCTGGTCTCATTAATGCTCTGTTGTTTATCTGTTTTCCATTTCATTTCCTTCCCCTCTAATATTTATCATTTTCTTTCTTCTGGTGAATGCTGGCCTTTTTTTTTTTTTACTGCACTTTTTGTAAGTAATCAAGATATTTGTTTAAAATAGATTTTTGGTATGTTATGTTTTCTTCAAGGTTTTATAATAATTTTAATAATAACTTTTATAATAATTTTATTTTTAATTCATGTTTTATTTCTTCTATTACCGAGTAAGGAGCCCTGGTGGGGCTATCATTAGAGCATTGGCAGTCATTGGCCCAAACCCACCAGTCATTCTGCAGGAGCAAAATGAGGCAATCTACAGCTGTAAAGATTTACAGATTTGGAAACCCTATGGCCAATTTTAGGAGCTCGGGTAGCATAGTGCCTAAGGCACTTGACTGCTCACCCGAAGGCTGGCAGTTCAAACCCACCAGCCACTCCTCGGAAGGAAGGTTGGGCAATCCTACTTCCGTAGTGATACTGCCTCGGAAACCCAAGGAGGGGTCGCTATGAGTCGGGGGCCGACTCGATGGCAAACAACAACAACAACAACATGGCCAATTTTACTCTGTCCTACAGGATCACTCTGACTCCTAAATGACTCAATCGCATTGGGTGTGGTTTGGTTTATTACCCAGTAGTTTTTAAGCAAGATAATATTCTAGTTTTTATTTATTGATTGATCTCCTTGTTGTTGATTTCTAATTTTATAGAAAATTTTTGTGATCTGGGAAGATTCTATGTAATAGTTCAGTGCTTTTTAAATTTTGAGACTAGCTTTGTGGCCTAAATTTGGTATATTCTGGAGAAGGTTTCATATGCACTGGAAAAGAATGCATTTTGTACTGTTGTTGAGTGGAGTGTTCTATATATATATATATATATATATATATATGAGTATGAGGTCAAGTTGGTTGATTGTGTGGTTTAAATCTTCTGTATCTTTCTGTCACTGAGTGGATTCTGACTCATAGCAACCCCCATTGGGTTTCTGAGGTGATAAATCTTTACGGAAATAGATTGCCAAGACTTCGTTTTGTGGAGTGACTGGTGGGTTTGAACCACCAGCCTTATGGTTGGCAGTCAAATGCCTTAGGCACTGACCACCAGAGCCTTTTTTTTTTTTTTTCTTTGTCTGTACATTCGTTGATTTCTCTCTAATTGTTTTCTCGTTCATCAAATGTGGTATATTTTCAATTCTGTGAAATTTAGATTTATGTATTTGGGGGCTCTTTCCTTGGGTGCATAGAGGTTTATTATGGTTATGTCTTCTTGTCACGTTGACCCTTTAATCATTATATAATGTCCTTCCTTGTCTGTTTTGCTAGTTTTTGCCTTAAAGTCTATTGTGTCAAAAATTATTATCACCTCTCCTGTCTTTTTTGGTTGCCATTTGCTTGATTTATGTTTTTCCATTATTTAATTTTTAGTTTATTTTTGGCCATTTTATTTGGAGTTTTAGCTTTTTATTGTTCCATAAATGTTTATATGCTCAATATTAAACTTCTGTGTTATGTAGTGCTTTTTTTGGTCACCAAAAAATTTAAATTTAATTATCTCTCATTTGAATGATTCAGTGTCTGTTATGCTTAGAATGGCTTTTCCCACTCAAAAATTATCTAAAACTTCACCCATATTTTCTTCTAGTTATTTATATCTTTAGTTTTTCACTTTTAGAGCACCACCTGTATTGATCTGGAATTTTCTTTATAATAAGTAGTGAAAATGGATCCATTTTCCTAAATGTCTCAACATTTAGCTCAAAACTATTTACTAATATTTCCACTGTTCCCACCAATTTGAAATGGCTTGTTATCCTATACTAGGTATTTGTATATTTTAAGAAATAAAATTTTTATGTTTGTTTTATTAATTTGTTTATTCCTGTGTTATAATATGACTTTAATTTCTGTGGCTGATTAGCATTTTTGGATAGATACAAAGTATTCTGACTATTAAATATCTTCCCATCCATTTTTTTCCATATATTTAACAACTGAAAACAAGTGTGATAATCCCTTTCTCACCATCATTATATTAAGAGAGAATACTTGGCACTTGAACATTATAATGTCCTTTAAGCTAAGAAAACATGTAAAATCTACATGCTATGGATAAAGTTAATTTCCTTTTAATTATCCCCTTTATTTTTATATCCCATGTATTTTAAAAATACTTGTATGGTTTATATTATTGTGATATGAGAACATAGTTAAGCTTATCTAGATTTTTTTTTTTTTTTAAATATTT
Source organism: Orycteropus afer afer (assembly GCF_000298275.1). NCBI lineage: Eukaryota > Metazoa > Chordata > Mammalia > Tubulidentata > Orycteropodidae > Orycteropus > Orycteropus afer. Next base: position 1,544,435 of record NW_006921969.1, on the reverse strand, counting down.
ATAAGCCTGTTATTTTGCCAAGACTTGTATATTTTCCTTGGAAGGAAGGTTGGGCAATCTACTTCTGTAATGATACCGCCTTGGAAACCCAAGGAGGGGTCACTATCAGTTGGATCCCGCTTGATGCCAGTGAGTTTGTTCTTTTTTTTTTTTTTGTATATTTTATTCACTGTACTAACATATGATAAAAAACAGAATGTGATCAAGCTTACTGTTTTTGAAGAAATTGGCAAAAAAACAAGGTTCCAGGAATTAATAGAATACTTATTGAGATGTTTTAACAAATAATTGCAACTTTGGAAGCACACACTCATCTACGTCAAGAAAATTTGAAGACAGCAACCTAGCCAACCTAGTGGAAGGGATCCATATTTGTGTCTATTCCAAAGAAAAGTGATCCAGAAAAGCATGAAAATTATCAAACAATATAATTAATAACATACTGAAGTAAAATTTTGCTGGTTATTATTCAAAAGTATATCTACAGGAAACTCACAGAAATCCAAGCCTGATTCTGAAGAGGTCGTGGAACGAGGGATATCATTCCTGATGTCAGATAGATCTTGGCTGAAAGCAAAGATTATCAGGAAAAAAAAAAAAAAAAAAAACTACTTATGCTTTATGGACTATGCAGAAGCATTCAACTCTGTGGATCATAACTAATTATGTTTAACATTGTGGAAAAATAGGTATTCCAGAACACTTTATTGTGTTTATGGGAAACTTGTACATAGACCAATAGGCAGTCAGTCATTTGAATACAGCAAGGGGATACTGTGTGGTTTAAAATCAGGAAAGGTTTTCATCAGTGTTGTATAGTTGCAAAATACTTATTCAATCTGTATGTTTAGCAGATAATCCAAGAAGCTGGACTACATGAAGAAGAATGCAAAATTGGAAATCAAGGGAGATCTTTTATCAACATCACTATGTTGAAGAAGATCAAGGACTACAGCTTTACGTATGGATTACTTGTCATCATAAAGAGAACAAAATGCTTACAGCTGGACCCATAAGCAACATCATGATAAATAGGCAAAATGTTGAAGTTGTCAAAGATTTTATTTTACTTCATTCCACAATCAATGCCCATGGAAGAGAAGTAGCCAAGAAATCAAGTGATAGATTGACAATGAGCAAATCTTCTGCAAAAGACCTCTTTAAAGTGTTCAGAGGCAAACTTTTCACTTTGAAATGCAAAGGTTTTCCAGACCCAGGCTCAGGGTATTTTTAGTTACCTCATATAAGTGTGAAAGCTGGACAGTAATATGGAAGACTGAAGAATAATTCATGTATTTGAATTATGGTGTTGGTGAAGAGTATTGGATGTACCATAGACTTCCTGAGAAACAAACAAATTTGTCTTAGAAGAATTACAGCCAGAATGCTCCTAGATAAGGAGGATGGTGAAATTTTGTCTCATGTAATTTGGACATGTTTTCAGGAGAAACCAGTTTCTGGAGAAGGACATTGTGCTTGGTCCTTAGAGTAGAAGGCCAGAGTAAAAGAGGAATTCCCTCAGTGAGATGGATTGATACAGTGGCTTCAACACTGGGCTCAAGCATAGTGAATATTGTATGAATGGTGCAGTACAAGGCAGTGTTTCAATTTTTTGTACATAGAGTTTCTGTGAGATGGAACCAACTTAATGGTACCTAACAAGAACAGCAGTTTATCAATATATTTCTGTTTGCCATATACCATATTGCTTAGTAGTGCTGGTTTTATACTCTGAGAAATTATTTAACATTTTGAGACTTAATGTTCTTATATGTAAAATGGACAAAATAATGGTATTTTATTCATAGAGTTACTGTTAGAATTTAATGAAATAATCATGTAAAGTTTTTTGGCTAGGACTGACACAAAATAGCATTTACTGAATGTTACCTTACTATTTGATATGATTAAGTGTTCTAGTCTAATTTTGGGTCAAAAGCAGAACCCAGGACTAAAAATTATGTGGAATTATTCTCTGTTGTTGACAAAAAGGGTCATACAGTCTCCCTCCATTTTTATCTTTTCCTTCCTATATGCTGAAATGTGGTACCCGCTGTCTAAAGCTTGCCCAGTGATGGAGGATTTTTCACTTCTGAGAAATGCCATACCATGTCATTCTGCAAAGTAGATCCTGTGAAAGTTCAGTTCTACTCAGTTAATATTTTAAAATAAGAGGAACAAAATCCTTTATTATTTGTCATTTTTTATTTAATGTGAAAATTTAAAAATACAGTTGTTTTTCTTTTATGAACACAGCATTTTTGTCTTTTCCAAATGGAAAATATAAACATCAGAAGCAAGATATTGTCCACCTTCCTATCTTTCCTGTTTGACATCATGAAGCCAAGAAACTCCGTATGGTATTGACTAGTTCATTCTTGATCTCCTGACTTACAGTTTCTTTCATCTGCAGACCCATTCTGAAGAGAGACCCTTCCAGTGTGAGGAATGTAAAGCTTTGTTCCGGACCCCATTTTCTTTGCAGAGACACCTGCTAATACATAACAGTAAGTCACCATTCAGGGATGTGAGGACTAAAAGAATTATCTCACACTTTGTTCTCATAATCTTTGAAAACATAGCCATCATTATAGTGCCTCTCCCTTGCTCTTCCTTTATCATTACTTATTTTCTGCAGTAAGATTAATTATTTTGTGAGATATTTTATTTTATATCATTTCATCCCATTATTTAATATCTGTATGTGAAAATAGTTAATAATGTCACTAAGATATATTTGAGCTGTTTTGAAATGGAGATTTTACTCCCTTTTAAATTTAAAGGTTAAGGAAATGTGTGACTTCTCAAAACATTCACATGTCTAGCATGATTTTGTTAACTCACAGACTTTTAATATTGGAAAATACTAGAGTACACATCAAATTTAATTACTTAATGTGAGAAAATTGAGGCTTGGAGAAGGACTCACAGTTTCATAGTGCTAGAGTAGCACTGTAGTCTCAAATAGCCAGGTATTTTTCCTACTTACTATACTGCTTCTAGGAGCTCTGGTGGCATAGTGCCTAAGACATTTGACTGCTAACCAGAGGCTGGTGGTTCTAACCCACCAGCCACTCCTCGGGAGGACTATGGGGCAATCTACTTCCATAGAGATACCTCCTTGGAAATTCAAGGAGAGGTCTCTGTAGGTTGAATCGACTCAACGGGAGTGAGTTTTTGTTTTGTTTTGTTTTTACTGCTTATGATTTCTTACCTCTGTTGTTGTTGTTGTTATGTGCCGTTGAGTCGGACCCTACTCATAGCGACCCCTCCTTGGGTTTCCAAGGCAGTATCACCACAGAAGTAGATGCCCCATCTTCCTTCCAAGGAGTGGCTGGATTTGTTCCTTTTGGAATAGGTTCTACAAAAGCACTTCATGATTATCTGTCTAAATTTACATTCATAGCTTTTTTTGTGTGTGTGATTTGTGTAAAAGTTTGCAGAGCAAATTCACTTTCTATATAGCATTCACACACATGTTGTCTCATGACGTTGGCTACAATTTATCCCAATGCAACAGCTCCCCTCCCACTTCCTCCCCATAGTTACCTCTTCCCGGTGTCCATCCCTTCATGCACTTCTGCCTCCTGAACTGTCTCCTTGTGCATAAACAGCCCTTCTTTCTCCCATGATTGTTCTCTCCAAGGAGTGTATCTACCTCAGGTAAATGTTCAGCTCATATGCCTGTCTTTTGTTTGGCTGGAAGGAACAGGTGTGGGTTCAATTCCAAACCTGAAGGGCAGCTAGGGAGCATAGTCTCAGTGGTTCCACCAGGCTCTATCAGACTAGCAAGCCTAGTCCCCCCTTTTTTTTTCCCCCAAATGATTTTGAGTTTTGTTCCATATTTTCCATCTCTATCCAGGATCCTCTACATAGATCCCCCTTCAAATAGTTGACAGTGATAGCCAGTCACCATCTAGTTCTTTTGATATCATTGTCATATAGGCTGCAGATAGCATGGTGTACCAGTTGCTAGGACTAATTGTTTCCATGAATCTTTGATTTTCAGAGCTATTTTTATATTACCACATAATTTATAGACACATTGCTGAAGGACATCCTTTTATTTAGGAGCAGAAAATGTTATTCCTACACTAAATTTTTAAAGTGGATTCTCTGACTATTGAAGCTGTCATTCAGGAATTGAAATAACCAAAGACTGACTTCACTGCTGTGTCCTAAAACTTTTAAAAATTGTATACCATGAGTAATATTTATTTTTTTTACTTTTAATTTGAGTTGTTTAATCATTAGAATGTCCTCTATACCAACAAAGTTCCTGTTGCTGCTTAATTTTTTTTTTGGCATTTAGTATTTGATGTTTATTTATTAATTGTGATTTGGGTCAAAAGTTTAAAGAGCAAATTGGTTTTCTATCAAACAATCCATGTATGTTCTATTTTGTATCTTTACTGCAATTCACATACTGTAACAGCATTTTTACCTCTCCCTCTCTGTGCCTACTCCTTCCCTTTGTCCTTGTTTTCCATCCTTTTCTGTCTTCCTAGCTGTATCCCTAAGGAGCTCTGATAGCATAGTGCTTGAGGCATTTGACTGCTAACTAGAAGGCTGGCGGTTTAAACCCACTAGCCGCTCCTCAGAAGGAAGGTTGGGCAAGCTACTATCATAGTGATACTGCCGTAGAAACCCAAAGAGGGGTCACTATGACTCGGGGCCAACTTGATGGCAAAATAACAGCAACAGCTGTATCCCTGGGTAAATACTGTCCTCTTGATTTCATATGATTGATTGTTCCACTGAGTGTATGTTGTTGTTGTTGTTGTTATGTGCCGTCGATATACTGAGTGTATACCCTTCTGGTATTACTGTTCACCTTATAGGCTTGTGTATTGATTGGCTGACAGTTGAGCTGGGGTTGAGTTCATTTCCTATCTTGAAGGATATCTAAAGACCATAACCTTGGAGATTCTACAAGTCTTTATCTGACCAGTAAACTTAATCTTTTTCATCATTTTAAATTTTGTTTCACATTTTTCTCCCATTCTATCTGGGACTTCCTATTGTGATCCCTTTCAGAGCCCCTGACGCCAGAAGAACTAGATGGTGCCTTGCTACCTCTGCTAAAATTTTAAATATTTCTGAGGAAATCACAATAATCACTCAGTTTTGGAAACTGGTTTTATAGAATATATAGGAAGATATTTTCTCAAGTTGTAGTGGTTATACTGCAAAATAATGAAGATGTTAAGGTTTTTATAAATACTGAGTGATAACGATTTTGATGAAACTAAATTCACTTCCTGTAGAAAAACATGAAGTAGTATGATTTCATTCCATTATACATTATTAACCTTAAAGTTCTGGAGAGGTTGTTAGGACAATTTCATGTTTTCTTTATAAAGAACAGTTATGTGTTTAAAAATGAAATTGGTCATGAAGCAAGAATTTTTATCCTGGTTCACATTCATATTGATAATGATAAATAACCAGTAGAAGATGAATGGATTTTAGAATAGGGATTTAGACACATGAATTTCATATGGCTAAACTTGACCTGCTGCTCAGAATTTTTTTTTTTTTCCTTTTTGGGAAAGTGTGACTTTGTTTTGAATAACAGCGGGGTACTTTTAATAGAAGGAATATACAAAACCAAAACCAAACTCACTGCCATGGAGTTGATCTGACTCACAGCAACCCCTTCGTGGGTTTTTGAGGCGGTATCACTATGGAAATAGATTGCTCAACTTTCCTTCTGAGGAGTGGCTGATGGGCTTGAACCACCTCTGGTTAGCAATCACATGTCTTCGGCACTACGCCACCAGAGCTGCCAGAAGGAATATAGTTCTTTAGATCTCAGCTCATTGTTTCATCAGATTGACAGATAGGTCTGAAATGATTGAATGTAGAGAGTGCCTGTCCATTCAATATATACCATGATCAGCACATTCATCAGTGGCTTTATGTGGCTGTATATAAAGACATTTAACCAGGAAAATAAACTATGGCAATTAGTTAAGTGAGTAATGAGCTATTTAAGGAAAGGCTCTTGTTGTTTTTTTTAGGTGCCTTCAAGTTGGTTCCATCACATAGCAAAATACAACAGAGTGAAACACTGCCCAGTCTTGTACCATCCTTACATCTGTTGCTATGTTTGAGTCCATTGTTGCAGCCACTGTGTCTGTCATAATTGAACATCTTTCTCTCTTGAGATGACCCTCCATATACCAAGCATGATGGCCTTCTCCAGGGACTGATCCCTCCTGATAATGTGTCCATACTCACCATACTCCCTTCTTAAAAGCTTTCTGACTGTACTTCTTCCAAGACAGATTTTTTTTATTCTTCTGGAAGTCCACGGTATATTAAATTTTCTTCACCAACATCATAATTGAAGTGACTCAATTCATCTTAGGAGCTCTGGTAGCGTAGTGCCTAAGGCACTTGACTGCTAACCAGAAGGCTGGCAGTTCAAAGCCATCAGCCACTCCTTGGAAGGAAGGTTGGGCAATCTACTTCCATAGTGATAACGCCTTGGAACCCCAAGGAGGGGTCTCTATGAGTCGGGTCCGACTTGACGGCAAATAACAACAACAGCAATTCATCTTTGTTGTCCTTATTCATTTTCCAGCTTTTGTATGCATATGACGCAATTAAAAATACTATGGTTTGAACCACGCCAACTTTAGTCCTCAAAGTGACAGATTTCCTTCTTAATACTTCAAAGAGAACTTTTGTAGCAGATTTCCCCAATACAATACATCCTTTGATTTCTTGATTGCTATTCCATGGACATTGATTGTGGATCCAAGTAAAATGAAATCCTTGACAAATTCAATATTTTGTCCATTTGTCATGATGTGATTTCTTGGTTTTCCTTCACTGCTATCAGTTCATGATCATATTCTACCTCCTGAAACAGTGGTATGTCGACCAATTTTTTTCGGTACAATCACAGCATGTATTCCTTCCATCTTCTTTTGATGTTTGCTGCATCTTTCAATATTTTGCCCATGTTGTTGCTGTTGTGAGGTGCTGTCAAACTGGTTCTCACTCATAGTAATCCTGTGTACACCTGAACAAAACAATAACTGGTCCTGTTCCCATAGAGTCCTTCAATCTTCATTATTACAAATCGACATTTGAATTTTTCTTCAGTTCCTTCAGCTTGAGAAATGCCAAGTGTGTTTTTCCCCTTTGGTTTTCTAACTCCAGATCTTTGGACCTTTTGTTATAATATTTTTCTTTGTCTTCTTGAGTCTCACTTTGAAATCTTCCACCAAGCTCTTTTACTTTGTCATTTCTTACATTAACTACTCTCTGTTGAAAGTGAATTTCAGAGTCTCTTCTGACATCCATTTTGACCTTTTCTTTTTTCCTTCCTTTTTAATGACCTTTTGCATCCTTCATGTAGAATGTCATCCCACAGCTCATCTGGTCTTTGGTCATTCATGATTAGTGTATCAAAACTGTTCTTGAGATTTCTCTAGATTCAGGTGGGATATACTCAAAATTGTAGTTTGGCTCTCACGTACTTATTTTAATTTACTTCAACTTCATTTGAGCAACTGATGGTCAGCCCTTGGCTTTCTTCTGACTGATGATATTGAGGTTCTCCATCATCTCTTTCCACAGATATAGTTTATTTGTTTCATGTGTGTTCTATCTGATGAGATCCATGTGTATGGTCACCATTTATGTTGTTGAAAAAAGATATTTGCCTCAAATAAGTCATTGTTCTTGCAAAATTCGAGCATGCATTGTCTGACGTTTCTATCACCAAGGACACATGTTCCACCTCCTGATCCTTCTACTTCATTTCCAACTTTTGTTTTCAAATTAGCAATAATTATCAAGGCATCTTGACTACATATTTGATCAATTTCAGACTATGGAAGTTGGTAAAAATCTTCAGTTTCTTCATCTTTGGCTTTAGTGGTTGGTGCATATATTTGAAAAATAGTTGTATTAACTAGTCTTCCTTGCAGGTGTGTGGCTATTACCCTATCACTGACAACATTATCTTTCAGAATAGTTATTTTCTTTTCTGACAAGGAATGAAACAGTGTTCCCTTTTACTTTATTATTCTGAGCCTAGTAGACTCTATGATTGTTTGATATAAAATACCCTATACCCAATCTACTTCCGTAGTGATACTGCCTTGGGAACCCAAGGAGGGGTCTCTATGCGTTGGGTCCGACTCGACAGCACATAACAACAACAACATACCAGTTATGTGTCCCTTTTCATTTTTGACATCTTCCAATTTTCCCAGATTCAAATTTTGTATGGTCCATGCTGCAATTATAAATATAAAGTTAAAGCTAACATCAGTTATTGCCACTGAGCTAAAATGATTGAAAACTAGAATTGGCCAAAATAGAGAAGACAGAGTTCTTGTTCTTGTCTTATATAATAGATAAATTAAACATGCTCAACTTCAAATTTTATGGGCTGTTACTACAAACATACATAAGCACATATAAAGAAAAACTTGTCAAAATTATTTGAGTTTCTAGTGTTTCCTAATAAGTTGAAAATCCTAAGACAAGTTGCTAGCTATGTTCTTTATTTTAAAAATTAGAACTGTGTTTATATAAAGATATCTTTAATGAAATGTATAATTAGATGATGGTATAAAACAGTGATTTTTTTCCTTCAATAGCTTCCTTAATGTAACAGAATGGATTTATTGAGTACTTTAAAAAATTATGATAATAGAAGTTAAAGAAATCTGGAATTAAAATATTAATGAGGAGAGATAAGTTGTCATTAAGGACTTCTCTGGTATATTTATGAGACTTTTGTACAACGACCAACATTTTGATTCACTTGATGGTTTAATGAAAATACTTTGATATGAGCAATGTTGGGTAATTTTCCTTGTACTTTCTAAAACTCTTACTCAAAAAGATTTGGTATTATTAGCATTTGTCATTGTTAACATGATCTGAGTAGATTTCATATTATTAATACTTATAATCTTACCTCAACTGATATTTTCTTTTACTACCAATTGAAAATAAAAATAAATTATTTAAACTTAAAAAAAGAGGTATAGAAATAAACTTGTTTACAACAATAACACCTGACCACAAAAATACACAAAAGGAGAACAAAAAAGTAAAGCTCTCAGAATCTATACAATATGTGGCATGCTTTAGATGTGACTTTGGTTCAAGCATTACATTTTAGCAAGACCTTAATTTAAGAGACTTTAAGTTACAAAGACATATTTGGTTTGAAAAGACAAAGGGAAGGTGATTTTTCTTTTCTTGTTGGTTTCTGGACATCCTTATTTACTTATTTTTTTGCCTTCCTCACTTCTTTCCTTCCTTAAATTTGATATGAAGAAATAATAAGATCTTTGCATATGTAGATTTAAATGGAGGGGAGGGAAGTTAGAAGAGCTTTGTTGAAATTAAGTCTCTTATTGAGATAGAAAGTTAGTTATCTCTGTATTTTTCTTCCTAGCAAATCGTTGTTATTGTTATATGCCATTGAGTCAGACTCGAGTCATAGCGACCCCTCGTTGGGTTTCCGAGGCAGTATCACTATGGAAGTAGATTGCCTCATCTTCCTTTCAAGGAGTGGCTGGTGGGTTTGAACCACCAGCCTTCTGGTTAGCAGTCAAGTGCCTTAGGCACTATGTTACCAGAACTCCCCCTTACAAATAGGGCATGTAAATTTATAGATAGTGCAAAAGGTGAAGCTCTCAACTATTAGCTGAAAGTATCGTGTTATGAACCCAGCCAGAGTCTCCTTAGAAGACAGTTGATCTGCTTCCAAAAGGTCACAGCCTTGGAAACTCTATGGAGTAGTTCTACTCTGCACAAATGGGATCACCATGAATCGTAATTGATTTCATGGCAGCTAACAGTAACAACATGCTAATCTAATTATTCTCTAAAAAGGGAACATATGTTCAAATACTAGTTTATCTTATCCATGTAGTCATGTGCTACATGTTATCTGTAATGTAATCAGAGATCAGTATCTTCTAATGATATACGTTTATTGCTGAAAATACATTTTAAATAGATGACTAGAAGTTAAATAGACTTACGTTTTAAGAAATATTACAGAAATAGTGTTCCCCATCTTCCTTCTGCAGAGCAGCTGGTGGGTTTGAACTACCAACCTTCTGTTATTGTTGTTATGTGCTGTCGAGTCAGCTCCGACTCATAGTGACCCCTCCTTGGATTTCTGAGGCAGTATCACTATGGAAGTAGATTGCTCCATCTTCCTTCCGAGGAGTGGCTGGTAGATTTGAACCACCAGCCTTCTGGTTAGCAGTCAAGTGCCTTAGGCACTATGCTACCAGAGCTCCCACCAACCTTCTGGTAGCATACAAATGCCTTAGGTATTATACCACCTAAGTTTCTTATGAAAGCTAATGAGTACTATAAAATCTCTCAATGTGGTTTCCGGAGTTGCTGCCTTTTCAGGCCTAGGCTATATAATGAAAAGAAACTGAGAATCTTCTCAGGTGCTTAGGGCCTTTAAAGGAGAAAATGGCAGCAATTACACTGGGTGCCCCAACTCCAGTCCAGTCCCACTTTCTTTCTGAGAGCCTGGGAATTTGAGCCCTTCACCAGCTCCTTCACAGGAGACCAAGTGCCACATCAAGGAGCCTCCAGGCCAGGTTTCTGGGACAGTGCTGAGGAATGAAGAGAGTATTGTATCTCTCTCTCTACTCCAGAATGAGAGGGCCTCCTTGATGCTTTCCTGGTTACCCTAAGAGGTTTCCCTCCCAGCCTGCTACCTGTGACCCAGTTCTGCCTATGATCTATCTGCTGGAAGCTGTAGAAACAATGGTACGATTTGAGGGGAGGTTTGGAGGGTCCCCAGAAACAACTCAGTCTGCTTGACAGAGGTCTTGTGTCACCACAAAAATCTACTTGCCTCAACCAACCCCCAGCTTCTGTGCTAAGAATATAACTTTAAGGCTACATTTAGAGAGTTAACTAATTCAATCTCTAAATTTCCAGTTAAGAGTGAGAAGATATAAGAAAGTTAAATGACTTCCCCCTGGTCATACAGTGCATTAACAAATATAGAACTGAAATTTGTTGTGGAAAAATAGCTTTTAAAGTCAGTATGAGAAATTCTTGCAATTATAAGGCTTACTTCTCAGAGAAAACAACACTAAATCCAACAGTAAACAACAGTAATGCATGGATGAGAGTCACCATTAAGAATCCTGCTGTTGCATCTTATGTATCTCTTATGTGGCTTGTTTTATTTCCAAGGTGAGAGGACTTTCAAATGTCATCACTGTGAGGCTACCTTTAAAAGGAAGGATACCTTAAATGTTCATGTCCAGGTGGTCCATGAAAGACACAAGAAATACAGATGTGAGCTATGTAATAAGGCATTTGTTACACCTTCAGTGCTTAGAAGTCATAAGAAAGTAAGTAGATGCCTAATGTTAGTTTGCATGGATTATCTATTTAAGTAATGTGGTTATTAACTATCATATGATGATCAATTTCATATTAATTTATCAACCTATTTACCCAAAATGACAAGAAAGGAATGCATAATTATTATCATCTCTTCATAAAATGTAATTTTTCTTCATTTTTTTGAGTCAACTTTTTTTTTTTTTTTTTCATGACAGAGAGCCTCAGAATTAGATATAGATTCTACACGGGACTTAACTATGCAGATACCTTGGCAATACAAATTATTACATGTGTGGGAGCTTATCTGTTTTAATATGCTTTTGGATTAATTCAGTAGTTTTTTGTAATGTGAGTAATGATTTGGTAGTTTTATTTTTCAAAGCTAATTCAAATGTTTAATAATGAGTTATTAGACTGAGCTCTTCAAGGCTTGGAATGATGCTTTGTTTTTGCATTGCTAGGGCCTAGAGAAATTTCTGGTGCAGAGCAAGGACTTGATAAATATTACGTCAACTTAAAAACAACAGTGCTCATATGTATTGTGATTTGGAAAATAGCTTTGTTTTATTATGCTAATTGGATAATTACCTGAAGCAAATAAATAGTTTTTTTAAGTGTATTTTTAAAATAAAATTCATATTGTAACAAACACACTTATTTTGCTTACTACTGACTTAGAAAGGACTTTGAAGGCTAATTTTCTTCCAGTTAGCGTGAGCTGCTGAATGAATGTGAAGAAATTACTCCACCTCAATGTGACTTAATTTTGTACTTATCGTTAATATAGTTGTGTCCAAAAGACTGAATTGAGTAACTTTTCTTTTCCTGTGTTTTTAATGATAAGTAATAATGTTATTCTCTCCCTTTTAAAGATCTCTGAATAGAATAGTCTTTCAACATTTTTATTTTAATTCACTTTTTTTGTCTGAATGTAATATATTTTTGCTGTTTTAATACATGAGGTAAAAGTATAGTGAGTTTTTAAGTTATAAAGTATAGTGAGTTTTAATAACAAATTATCATGTAGTATTTTTGCAGTGCATTGTTCTATATTTTTCCATACATTTCTCCAATATTTTTCTTATAAGCTATTTCCAGGCTTTCTTATTAATATTCAAAATATTTTAATATACCTTAGATATCTCTTAAAACACCTTAACCAAATTTTTTATCTAAAGCATAAACATTATTTCTGAATTAAACCTAAGAAATAGTTTAATTCTTTTCATAAATGTAACCTTAATATCTTCTACATCAAAACTTTTCCACTTAATTTTCTTTAGCAAATAACTTAGGTCATATATATAAGCAATGAAATAGTTATTTACCAACAAAAAAATCCTGTGGATTTTATTAAAATATTACAAGTTGGTTGATCATTGTCAGTTTGAAATAAGGTGACGTTGTAATAATAGATGTATTAAATTTCTGAATGATCTTACACTACTAATCAAAAAAGATTTGTTATATTTAACCCTTCTGTCAAAGAATGAGAATACAATATGTTTGTTACATGTTAAAATGTTGTATGTTCACTTTAAATTGAAGCATAATGTGGACCAAGTAAAAGCTCTTACTGAGGTATAAAGAATGTGTAACTGTTTTGTATAAGAAAGTGCAGTGAAAATGGAAAATTAAGTGTCTGCCAAATACAGCATCCTGGAGATGCGTGTTTCACAGAGTGTCATTGGTCAGCATGGCAGTTGATTTAGAGCATGTTTCTCACACTTGGGTATAATATAAATTCTTTAAAGGGAAAAAATTCTAAAGGCCACTGATGTTGACTAAGATGCTTAGTTTATAGCTCTTCCCAAATTATAAATGTGATAGTATATATACAAATATACAATACAAATATGCAGATTTACAAATGAAATATTAATAAAAGTATATAGAAAATGATATTAAAACTGCAAATAATTTAATATGGAAAGTAAAATCTTTCACTCTGTAGGTGTTGCTTTGTGATTGTGAGGGGATGAAGTTATTCCTCTCCCCATTCCCCCTTTTTCTCTCTCCAGGTAGTGTCTTTCTTATATTGTACAGTGATTTTTTGGCCTTTGGAGTATATATCAATATTATGAAAATTATTCTGTTCTTTTTTCTTTTGCCTATAGCAATTTGAATAATAAGACTTGCTAATAATATGCATAAAACCAAATGTCAATGCAGGCCCTGTGAGCTTTATTTTGAGATGGTCATCCAGAACATCCACAATCTACTTTGATTAGTGTTTAGATTATCATTGAAATGAAAGCACTAATTTTAAAAAACAGTCTCATCAAAAATGTGCTGATACGTAAATCATCCCATCTGGTAGTGCAGTGGTTAAGGCATTTGGCTGCTAACTGAAGGACTCGTGGTGTGAACCCATTGGCTGCTCTGCAGAGTGATAAGGCACTCTGCTGCTGTGAAGATTTACAGCTTTGGGAACCTTATGGGGCAGTTGTACTCTGTCCTGGAGAGTTGTTATGAGTCAGTATCAATTTGAGGGCAGTGGGTTTGGATTTTTTTTTTTTTTTTCCTTCATTATTTTACCTTTCACCTAAGTTTGAGAAGTAATGAGACTTGAGAAATACTCTGGCCCCTTATTTATTGCAGTTATGGTTTTGATATTGTTAGAATAGCTGGTCTCATAATGAGATTGTGAGAACACTTTAAAATGATGTGTTTGCCTCCTCTTTTTGGAGGTGTCACTGAATATAACCTCTTTTTCCTTTGAATTCTCCATCATTTTATTCAAACTCCCTTTTGATGACACCCATTCATCCTTCCTCCTGTGGTTGTTTTATGCTTCGATTAAAGGTATTTGGAGAGCAGAGCTGTTCTTTCAAATTGACTGCTCAGTAAACATCTGCTGATTTTAAAGGTCAAATCAGATTTATATTCCTTTTTGCTATGTAATACAGTGAAATCAGTCTGGGCAGACAAGCATAATGCAAGTAACAGATCACTTTATTGAGATTAATTCCATCCTCAAGAGTTAAATACACACTAAAAATGAGAAAATGTTTCTAAGAAAATTTTTCTTGGCAGCAGTCAAGGGCAGCTGTAGCCCCATTTTGATGCTGTCATTTTGTTAGCATATACTGGTTTCATAGGAGTTAATCATCTGTAGGTGGGGGCTCAATACAGGCTTAAAAGGTAAACTGTACAATTATTTTTAAATTAACACTAATGCATGATTCTAAGGTTTTTTGAACCAGTGGGGATATCCATGATAAATTGTTTAAAATCTCATTGTGATATTAAATCATTTTAATGAAACATAATCCTGGAAAAAAGGATTTACCATTGTCAGAAGCACTTAATCATCTTGCCCTAATTCTTTATACTTGTCCTCAACCCTTTTTATTCCTTTCCATGTAGACACATACAGGAGAAAAGGAGAAAATCTGCCCATATTGTGGCCAGAAGTTTGCCAGCAGTGGGACACTGAGAGTCCATATCCGGAGCCACACAGGTATGTATGTTGTAACCGGTGATGAAAACAATATTCCATGACAAGGAATATCATAATATTGCAAACAAATATCCCTCAGAGTGGGCATTAATCTTGGTTATTTTCCCTCCCTTAAAGTATTGTAAAATCCAGTTTCTTTCTCTAGCAGAATTTTGAGTAAGTGTGTTTTCCTAAACTTAGTAAAATATGTGAGGTTGTATTAATTTGATTAGTGTTTCCTTTTGATATAACTGTGATTTATTTTATATACTATGCTAATAGGTGAAATAGGGAATAGCAGTTTTACTCTTTATAGAAGGCTGAGAATCTCCTTTTAAAATTCCTCTTGTAACTTACATCAAATGTGGCCTTTATAAATTTAAAAAGTCCTTGATGTGTTGTTTGAGTGCCATAGAATTTTTTGGATACAAGGTGAGTTGATCATAATATCTATCATAATATAGATTGCAACTTAAGGGCCCCTTTTCTTACTACTTCCTGTGCAATTTTTTCCAATGAAAGAAGGCTGCCTCAATACAGAATGGATGAATAACTGTCTGGATTTTACCATGTAGATAAGTACTTGAAAAGTCATGAAAAAAAAATACTCTTAATTTTAATAGCTAGATGATTACACATTAATGTTTTAAAAAAAAACTAGTCACTGGAAGATATTTATATAGTAAACTATGTAATTAGATTATACAAAACCACAAAAAAATCAAACCCACTGTCCTTGGGTCAATTCTGACTCGTAATGACCCTCATTGTGTTCTGAGCCAGTAAATCTTTACAGAAATAGATTGCCCAGTCTTGCTTCTGCAAAGCTGCTGGTGGATTTGAACCACCAATCTTCTGTTTAGCAGTCAAATGCCTTAAGCACTGTGCCACTAGAGCACCTTTAAATTATACAGCAAACCTTTATATGAAATACTATTCATTTCTAGTATTTCACTTTCTTTGCCATTGTGTCCTTGAACATAGTACAGTGCCTAGCACAGTAGCTATGTTCTGATTGAGGAATGTTAGTTTAAGTAGGCCAGGGAATCAGAACTGTGACAGTTATACATAATGTACAGGGAAGTACAGCAATGGAGCAATTTTTTTTTCTCATTTTGAAATTTTGTGACTAAAGCTAAAAGGCATAAGGTTAACCTAGCATTTGTTATTTTAGAATAAACAAGTATCTTACCTTTTACTTAACATTTACAAATACTTTAAATATAAGTAAATGCACAACCAAGAAAAGGTAAAGGTATGATGACTGGAAAAGTATGTACCTTAAAAAAAGAAAGAAAGGTCTTGATTAGATGAATCAGTACAAAGTAAGTTTTCAGAAAACAGTAAAGAAGTCTGATGGAAGCAGAGAGCAACAAAAAGTAGAGAGAAACTATAGGAAATGAGCAGCAGAGAGCTGTACTGATGATAGGTGTACTTAAAATAGTTCCAGAGGCTGTTGGCACCAAGTATTGATTGTGCAGAAGAAGCAAGTCCACGTTGAAGAGACAAGATAGATAGTTCTGAATTCTAGGGCTAGCCCCTGCACTCTAGAGACATTAGGCATCTTTATGGAATTAGATATCACTCTCTTATGTGTACTTGTGGCATGTAGAGTATGGGCAGGAATTAATTCAACAGCTTTGCATTCTATATCTCAGTAATTCTTGAAAGAGATCTTTATGACACATTGAAAATACAACCTCCAGTTTGTTAGGCAAATTTCCTATCTTTGTTGCTGCATATAATTTGTTTATGGGGAGGGGGTAAGTAGAGAATAGAGAAAATGTGATGTATCTGCATCTTCTAGTAAAAAGTGGATTAATATGTCCCTAAGATAACATGATGCAATTGGATTATGTTTGGCTTAGTTCTTATAATGCAGTGACTTATTGTTAAACATTTATTATATTATAAGATCCAGCACAGAAAAGTTGAATTTAACCATGTAGAACACTTGGTTATTCAAAATATTTCTATGCTTAAGAATTCTGTTTGCCTACATTTTTTTTTACTTAGGAAGAATGGGAATTAGAGAAAAATAAAGCATTTATAATAATATTTGCCACTAAAATTTTATTATTACCCACTTCAAAGTTATAATAATAATAATATTTTTGGATTTTAGGTCCAGGAATTCTCTCTGATAAAAATAGTAGATATATGTAAGGTTTTGTTTTTGTTGATGTATATTATCACATTTTGAATAACTCTCTAAAGACTATACTAAACTCAAATAATTGTACTTGGATTTGGATACTTTGTGTGCTCTGTGCCAAATGTAGTGTTGACTCTGGCCTATTGTATGTAGCTATTGATTAAGAGCTCTGGCCATCTATGTTGAGACAAAAATGCTGAATACAGTCAGCTAATGTACAGTGTGTGTGTTTATATCTACATAATTAATTTCATAAGTATTTATGTAGTATTTTTTAACTAGATGTTTCTGTTTAAAACTCATTTTACTTTCATATTTTATAATCATCTGTACTATTTTGATGTCAAACAATGTGCTTTAAAGAACTGCCTAGTAGCTGGATATTTTCCAGACCAAAAATCATGTGCTAAGAAAAGTGATGGTGTTTTACATTTTTGAAAATCAATTTCATTTCTGATATGAGAGGAAACAGTTGGTTTCTTATATCTGTATCTTCATTCATCCTTCTGCAGTATGTTCCTTTGGTGGCAGTATATAGAGAAAACCTGGCCTCAGACAGATGGGTATAGTAAGAAGAGGAGAATATTTTAATAGCCTTTTCTGGGTAATTTTGAACATTATTTGATACTACATTAGAACTCAAAAAGTGTTAGGTCTTTAAAAAGTTTGTCATAATATGGAACTTAAAATCATATAAATGAATGTTTCCTATTTTGCTATATTAAAATCCATTGATCTGTCTTGCACTCTGAATGATCTTTTACCCATGCATGATTTTGTAACATGACACATAGGTAATTTGGAAAATATTGGCTCACTGAATTATTCACATCTTATTCATTTGTAATATCATTACTGATTTCATCAGACATGCCTAACTATTCAGAAGCTTTCAAGCACATAGTGATGTAGATCCAAGTTTTCCAAAATTCTAATCTTTGCTTGACTGTTCTAATATTTGGAAATAATGATATATAATTTTTTTGAGGTAATTGATTCCTTTTAGTTTTGAAAAAGTGTTCACCAGATATCTAAGACTAAAACTAAATACAAACCTATTACCATTGAGTAGATACTGAGTAATAAGAGTTTCTGGTCTGAAAAACCATAAATTGTCTGTCAGTCTTTTTTTTTTAAGTGGAAATGGCCTTCCATCAAAAATGCCTCCAGTTGAGCTTGCAGATCAATTATACATGTGCTTTACTTTGAGACTACTTTCATACGTTAGTATGCAGACAAGTGGTTTATGCTTATTCTTTCTATTTTATTGCAAAGAATATTAAAAATAGGGTCTTTAAGAGGGTAGATTTAATGAAATTAATAACATTTACTTCATCAAAGACATTTTGTTATATTTATATTATTTTGGTTAAAAATATACACAGCAGAACATATACCCATTCAACAGTTTCAACCATTCAGTGACATTAGTAAAATTCTTTACATTTTGTAAAGAGAGAGATGTGGCAGTCTGCTTCCACAAAGTTTACAGCCTTGGGAAATGTATAGGGTATCTACTCCACCATATAGTGCTGCTAGTAGTCAAAAGTTGACTCCACAGCAATGGTTAGGTAGTAGTAGTGGGTCTGTCTACAGCAGCAGTTCCCAAAATGTGGGATCTCTACTCATATTTTTAAACGACCACTGACTTAGATTCACTGCCTCCTAAACTTTTAAACTATGCTTTAGAGTTACTATTTTTACTTGACCTCCTATAGATAATGCTTTAAAAGACCTCAGTGCTCAGAGAGAACATTCTTTACTAATTCATCTAAACTTTGCTTACTTTTGAGATGATTTCAGGGGATAGTTTCAGTTCAAAGTTTAAATATTTTCTCATGGCAGTAGATTCAAGGATTTCTCCAGTAAGTCTAGATTTTGTAAGGATTTGAAATTCTCTTCCTTATGTTTCCCCTTTTGATCAGGATTCATCCATTGAGCCCATCAAGGACATTCTTAATGAAACTGCCATTCATTTCTACTGTAAGTGGCTGTAAAGAATACAATGACAACTAGTACAATTTTGATTCATAGCAAAGCACCAGATTTACTGACCATTGTTTTTGTACCCTTAGTGCAGATGTCAGCACAGTGAAAAAGGCAAATAAGAATATCATTATGAAAGTACTTTTGATCTTGCAGATGCTATGAAAGGGTCTTGGGGACCCATAGGAATATATAGATCACATTTTGGAAACTGCTGCTATAGATAGACCTACTACTACTACCTACCCATTGCTGTGGGGTCAACTTTGGACTCCTAGCAGCACTATAGAGTAGAGTAGATACCCTATACATTTCCCAAGGCTGTAAACTTTATGGAAGCAGACTGCCACATCTTTCTCTTTATGAGTGGCTGATGGGTTTGAACTACAACCTTTTAGTTAGCAGTCGAGCACTTAACCACTTTGCAACCAGGCTCCTTTGACAAACCCTTTGGTAAGTGACAAATACCTGGCGGGGGGTGGGGGGGGACGGGGAACAGTGTGTGCATGTGTGTCAGGGAAAGTAGAAAGTAGGATGGAGGAGGCAGAGGGAAACATATTGACCCATGAACAAAAGGGAATCAGCTGACCAAGACTACATCATTTATACTGTTATCAGTTCTTTCCCCTGCCTTTTTAGACTGATGCTACTTCTACTTGGTCCTCTGATCTTCTTGATAAATTCTCAAGCTTCTGCTGCTGTTCTTGAGACATATTAATGTCCGTTGCCATTGTACATGTTAGAATCTAGACTTCAAAAAGCCTAGTGATGGGTAGAAGTTTGCCAAATACAACCACTTTTGGAGAAACTGTTGACTTGTGGGGTGATAATGTTATGCTTATAATTATAAAGAGAAAAACGTTTATGCATATTTGTAGACTTACTTCAGAACTTACTTCTTCAGTTTGCTTGCAGATAGCAAAAGATTGGACCTTGTTCAAAGATTATCCTATTAGTAAGTTAGTAACTGATACTTAAAATCATTTAGTTAGGGTTTAGAGTAGGCTAGGCGATATCACTACAGAAGCAGATTGCCCAACCTTGCTCCCGAGGAGTGGCTGGTGGGTTTGAACTGCCAGCCTTCTGGTTAGCAGTCAAATGCCTTAGGCACTATGCCGCCAGAGCTCCTGTAATTGTAATGAGATTAAATCACTTTCCCATCTGGAAAGTAGCCTTACTTAGTGAAGGCAACGTGTCCATGTGCTTCTTACTATACCTTCCTACTATGGCTGTTGTTGTTGTTATTTGCCCTCCAGTCGGCCCTGACTCATAGCGACCCCTCCTTGGGTTTCCGGGGCAGTGTCACGGTGGAAGTAGATTGCCCCATCTTCCTTCTGAGGAGTGGCTGGTGGGTAAGCAGCCTTATATGATGGAAAGAGCAAGGACTTTGATGTCAGGCTGACTTGAATTCAAATCCTGGTCCTCATCACTTACTAGTTGTGTATCATTGAGCAAATTAGTTAACCTCTCTGAATCTCAGTTTACATATTTTATCTAATAAGTTCTTTTTGAAGAACAAATGAAATAATGTCTGTAAAATACTTAATATTTTCCATAGTAGATGGTCACTTAATGTTGTCATAAGAAAAATCTCTGAGTTTCTTCTGTAATATTGCTACACTTCTTAAGTTAAATGCACCTTTGTTCATTAACATTGGGTTGCAAAACTTTATTGAATAATGTAATTTGTTACGTTTTCGTTTCCTACACTGTCCATTTAGGTTTTTTTCTATAGTATATCATACAGAGAATTTTATCTTACTATGTTTTTTCTCTTCCTTCATTTAACTTTATCATGATATAAAATTGTTGAACATGCTGAAATTTTTATAACTTGGTTTTAAAAACATAATCTTAGTTGACTGATGATAAGGAGCTGATTTAATATCATGGTAGTTGGCATAATTATAATCATGGGGTTTCCTTAATGTATTACCTTTTAAAACAATGTGTTTTACATATCTATGCTCCTGATTAGCTAAATCTTTTTTTATTTTAATAGTAAATGTTCAAAGGAAAACATAATTGAAAAAAAATCACTTTTGGTGGTATTTTAAATTCTAAACTATGTGTGTCCTACTGATTTCTTTCTTGAAATTAAACCATGATGACTTCCTAAATAACCTTTTATAAGTTTATTTTGTCTTTTCACACAAACATGTCCTTGGCTCTTTAAATTAGTATTGCCTCCTTAATTAGACATACATTGAAAATAAGCTTGATTTCTGAGATCAAATATGTATCTAAATGACCATGTTTGTTTTAAAAAAACAACATATTAGCACATTGTCCTGTTTAAAAACTGTTTATAATAGCAAAAAAGTGGAGCCTACATTTAGCCTACATTTACAGCATTGAAGTATTCTTTAATTTATGACATATACCTAAACAAATATGTAGATAAAAAAGATACTGTAGAACTATATTAATTAGCATGCAAAGAAATGGGAAAAACATGTTATAAATGCATAAACATTTTTATGAGGACAAAATATTTGAATATTGAGGTCTTGAAGGTTATATTTTTAATTATTGAATGTCATTTCTGTCAAAGGCAAATGTGGAAAATTTTCATTTCTTCATGGTTTTCTGTATTTTCCAATTTTTAATCATAAAAATTTTTCTTACAGGATAAAATATATTTAAAATGTATTACCTTATGTAGGATTATTATGCCAGTGACTATTATTATAACATTCACAGAGAACTATTTGTCATCTGGGACGAACTTTCAAAAGAGCCAGCAAAAAAAGTGCATATAAAAAATATATGTTGATAAAGAGACAAATGATAATGAGAATGTGAGAATGAGAAGCAAACGTGGTGAAAGGTTAACAAACATTGTATCTAAGTGAAGGTTTATTGTATTTATTGTATTATTTCATTTTTATGTATGTTTGAAAGTTCTCATAATTAAAAATAAGCAGAGGTGTTTTATTCTGATGAGAACAACTGAATGGATTCAGATGCCGTCCACATGCGTCTGAGAACTGTTTTCCTGACTGCAGCTTCATAGGTTAGTTCTTTTTCACATTTCTGATTCCATCTACAGGAACACAAGTTTCTAAAGTATAAATAAGTTTTTTGTTGCTGTTATTGTTGTTGCTTATTGTTGTTTTGCTTAGAAAATACTCAAAATCTTCTGAAGAGGTTGAGTATCATTGATTACTTCATCCTTAATCTTTCTTAAGGATGCTAGAATCAGATTAAAAAGGAATTCTATGAAATTCTCATGAATTTTCAGAAGTTTTCTTTGAAATGTAGTACAGAAGCTGGTAGGGTCAAATTGCCAACCTTTCAATTAGCAGTGGAGTGCTTAATCACTTTACCACAAGGGCTGCTGTATTCTTTATAAAAGAAGATGTAATGAATTGATAAGGCTCACCCAGTCATGATCTTATCTTACTTAAAACCTTTCAGTGGCTACCTCTTCCTTGTCCATAATTTCCTTACTATCTCATGAGATTTGTCAATTATTGTCCCCTTCCTGCCCCTCCCTCACTTTACCTTCTAGGCTCACTTCCTGGCTTTCTTTTATTTCTCTGGAGTCTCCAATTAGTTATTACTTTCTCCATCATGTGTTGCTTGTCCCATCCCCTGTCTTTATCATGTTAGGTCATCATACCTTCTATTTCTTGTAACACACAGAACTCTTCTGATTGCTTGCTCTCTGTGGTCTTTTCCAGTAAACAGTAGTTTTTTTGTTCCCTGAGAGCAGTACACATATCTGATCTGGCTATTTTATCATTCAGTGCAATTCCTGACATAGAGAAAGGGCTTAGTAAATGCTTGTTGAATGAATAAAAGAACTACAAATAGGTTGTGGTACCTATTGAATACTGAAAAGTATACTTACTCCAAAATATGAAGTCCTAGATTTGAATCCAAATTTAATTGATCATATTTTTTCATATAGTATCTATAAAAATCTGTGGAGTTTACTTCTAGAAATGCTAACATAAAGAAAAATGAGTGCTAAATTTCACAAGCAGTGAGTTGGGTCCAATCACAATAACAAGTTGGGCTCTTTGCTTTCCTTTCTATTCTTTATACTTTAAATTCGGCATGCAGCTGGGGGAAATAGAGCGTGTAACAAATAATGTTAATAACCTGCTTCAAGATCTATCTCACCAATGCCTATGAGGTTATAGTACTTATGAAGGTCAACCAGCACCCAATCTTATTGTGACTGCTGTCAGCTTGGAGTTGCCCAGTTGTTTTTATCCTCCTTAGAAAGATAGAAGAAATGGGCTGTGACCAGTCGCAGCTATTTTGTTTCATGACATTGAGTCTCTGTTAAGTGAACTGGGATAATAACAAACATGCATGCAGTCCACTGCATAGTGTCTCATTTAGTAGAGATTTGAGTATCCTGTTGTTCATTATATATAAATATCCCTTCTCAGTTACATTGTACTTAGGTTTTCTGTGTCCATGAGTAGATTCTAAGCTAAAGAATAGAACACCAGGCCAGTGTCATAAGCCAAGTTTGTAAAAGGAGGAAAACTCTGTCAGATATAGTATCTAAGTTACTCTTTCACAGCCAGTGTGATAGGTTTCTAAGACAATTCTCATTTTCTAGATAAGGAAGCTGAGATTCAGAGATGCAAATGACCTATCCAGTGTCAAGGTAATGAGATCCAAAATAATTCTGACTTCTAATTTTATTTTGCTTGTGTTATCTCTCTCTCTCTCTTTTTTTTTTTTTTGCTAGACAGCTATCATAATTACAATGATAGAAATTCTCTTAGTTCCCCAGAGTAAAAGATGAGGAATGAAATCTTAAGTCTTTTATTAGTCCAGTTCTATAAAGGCTTTATGCTTTAAAGTCAAATGGAAGAAGTTTTGATTTTTTGTTGTTGTTGTCATTAAGTATTCTCATGCTCACTTACTCCCCAGTCATCTTTATACTGGCTGGTAACATACAGAGAAAAGGATGACTAAATTTGATTTCACCAGATACCTTTTTTAATTTCTAGGAAATACTTATTAAGTGGTAGTTGTACCTTTTAATGTGGTGGATGTATAGTTGAATACACTGCCATGTGATTAAATTTTTATGGCTTTGATTGTTTTTTGTTTTCCCAACATGGTGAAGGAATCACTTTCACTTTGTTTTCACAGTATTCAAACTGTCCATCAACAATTTGAGAAATCAATTTTCTTTTTAACAACATCAGGTAACACTAAGTTTTATGGAGAGGAAATATGACCCTAGTTTGTGTTCCTTATCATCTTCAGTTGATATCTTTCACCATTTCCTATCAAATATAGTTACAGTATTGTTTTCATGTAGCATTACAGGCAGTATCCTTCGTATAAATTTTCTTAGAACAGGTCCTTTTTTTTCACTGGTTTATAATTAATGGTTATGCTAGTTATGGATTAGGAGCTCTGGTAGCATAGTGCCTAAGGCACTTGCCTGCTAACCAGAAGGCTGACGGTTCAAACCCACCAGCCACTCCTCGGAAGGAAGATGGAGCAATCTACTTCCATAGTGATACCGCCTAGGAAACCCAAGGAAGGCTTGCTGAGTCGGGATCTGACTTGATGACACATAACAGCAACTACAACAATGTCTTTCAGAATCCTAACTTTTCACTATTTGATTGATTTTGTCCTTTATTACCTTAAATAACCAACCAGTTTCATATGTTTTTCAACAGTTTTCTTCCCCACCCATTCTTTCTGCCTCCATTCTTCCCATTGTGTACTTCTGGAGTGAAACTTCACAGGATCTATTGAGTTTGAAGTGTTACTTTTCATAAATCTTCTATCCACTTTCTAAAGTTCACTGATTTTTCAAATGAGATGATTAGAATAAGGACATGGCAAGTGCACACAATAAATCTGTTTTATATCATTGACATTTTGAATAGAAAGGAATTTCAGAAATCATCCATTTCAAGCCTCTTATTTGAACTAATACCTAGCAAAATGTGGTGATTTGCTTAATTTCTTTTAACTTGTATCTGGGTCATCTAGAACTAAACCAAGGCTTGTACTTTTTCCAGTATATCACATTCTTTAATATACCTGTTAACCTTTATTTTACCCTTGAACTTTCCATAGCATTACATACTTTCATAATGTTTGATGATCTTTTTGTGCTCTTGTAGCAACCAATTGAAAACAATAATTTAAAGGGCTGTCATTGGCTATCTGTGGACTAATTGTTTACTTCCAGATATGAAAGAAACTTTCCCATAACTAAATCAGCTATCTGTAATAATTTATCATTTACTACCTTGCTCATATTCAAAGCATGGATCCTGGAGTCAATTTTCACGCTTTTAAACTCCATTTTCATTTATTTTCCTCCTTTTGTAATACTAAGTATGTTGCTTAACTCTTCAAAGCTTATTTTTATTATCTGAAAAAGAGGAATAATAACAGTACCATCTTCATAGCATTGTTGTGAGTATACATGAAGAAAAAAAAAAAAATCACTGCCCTGGAGTCAGATCTGACTTATAGCGACCCCCCCTTGGGTTTCTGAGGCGGTATCACTACAGAAGTAGATTGCCCCATCTCCCTTCTGAGGAGTGGCTGGTGGGTTTGAACCGCCAGCCTTTTGGTTAGCAGTCAGATGCCTTAGGCATACATGAAGGCATGTATAAAGAACTTTACTTAGTGCCTGACACAATAAAAGCCTATAATAAATGTAACTGTAACCTGTTGTTGATTCTGATAGTGTGCCTAAGGCATTTGACTGCTAATAAGAAGGGGGGTGGTTCAGACTTACCAGCCACTCCTCAGAAGGAAGATGGGGCAATCTACTTCTAGTGATACCACCTCAGAAACCCAAGGAAGGGGTCGCTGTGAGGTGGAAGTGACTCGACGGGATTGAGTTTGGTTGTGACCTGCATTTAATCACAGATATTCATACTCCCTTGATATGTTGCTTGACACTCTATTCCCAATATTATCATGCTCATCTTTTTTATAAGCTTTAGCACCAGAATATAGATGAGGGTTAAAAGTGTATCACATTGCTGTCAAAACACGGCTGGTTTGGGGTGAGGAAAGGTGCATGGACAGTGTGTGGCTGTCACCGTCAGTGAAGGTGAATGTTTAGGTCTGTGCCTGGCAGGCAGCTCTGTAATTTATCATCTGGGTTTCTCTGCCGGAATGACAGAGACAGCACTCTGTGGGTCAGCTGAAATAGTAGAGCACATTCTCCTGTTGGTTTATAGCTTCTCAGGGTCAGTGAGAGCTGGGGTTAATTCAGCAAGGGAATCTGTGGACTGTGACATGAATTCCATCGGTTGTTCATAAATTATGAAAGAAATTCTAGGAACTGCTTTTGGGGTTTTAAAATTCTGGGCCAGAAGGTTAATTACTTGCCTATAATTCCAACCAACTTTCCATGTTAATAGGTACCGGCTGTGTTGACCCTTCTGTTTTAGGCTTGCTTGCACACTGTCATTTGAATGTAGCAATAAATCATTGTGTCTTAGGAAATATTTAATTTTTTTTCAGTAGGTACCTGTGATCAGCTTAGAAATAAAGGATTAGTACATTATAATGTGGCTCTACTTGGATTTTAGCCACTGTTTTTCTTTCTTCTCTAATACTTTGTCTAAGAGTTCATAATTTTTAGACTCTTTGTTCAAAGGTATAAAAATATTGAGAATAAGAAATTGTGAGTAATTATAAAGCAATAATGGCAATTATAAACAAAAAGAGACAAATTAATTATAAAAGTAAATGAAATATTAAAGTGTTTTTTCACAATTTTTAAGATAAAAGTTAGTTGACCTCCAGATGTTGAAAAAGAGTTTCTTTCACTATATTTATTTTCTAAGTGGCTTGTCATTATCAAATCAAATGTTCTGTTTCCTGATGTAATCTGTGAGATAACAGAATAGTTGAATATAGGAACTGCATAGAAATAAAAGATTTCCTTAGGATCAATCTTTAACAGCTTCAGGTGTTCCTCTAAAAAATGTAACAAAGGTCTTTTACACACTGGTTGGCTTTAGCCAGAAGCATCTCAAGTAGGGGATCTTGTACATCCTCTTCCAAGCAAAAATTCTTCTTATTCATTGGTAAAGTGTTGAACTGCAAGGTTCTTGTTTTCTCAGTGATGTTTTGACACTTCCAATAATTTCTAGTGACCAATCACATCAAGAGGATGTGCCATTTTTTCCTCTTTTTATTCTGCTGTACTCTGTTCCTATCCAGTTGACTTTGGGTTAGTGACAAGCATATATTAACAACTTAAGAGAGAGCTATTCATTTTCACTTTTATTAACCAAAAAAAACCCCAAAATCATGGCCATCGAGTTGATTCTGACTCATAGCGACCCCCTTTGGGTTCTGAGGCCGTAAATCTTTACAGAAGTAGATTGGTCAGTCTTCCCTTTCGCATGGCTTTTATTAATAGTATAATAATATAGTTTATCTTCTTTTTAAAAATATATCAAAGACCCCAACTTCCTAAGGCAAAAATTATAGTGCTTGTGTGTGTCAAGGTTTGTCATGGGCTCAGAGATGGGCACAGAGGGGAGTCACATAAGTCCTAGAATACAGTGTTAAGACAAATCACCATTTGAGTTTATAGTATGCTCTTAGAGACTCTCATAAGATGGATTATTTAAAATATACCAGTTTTTTTGTATCTGTATTTTTATTATTTCTTCTTCTCCCCTCTCCCTTTTTTGGTAATATATTAGTTAAGACCCTCAAAAATGGAAGTGGCCTAAATAACAGTTTTTATCAACAGTATTTCTACAGCTTTGTTGATGGGTAATTTATTAGATCATGTTATTAACAGACACACCTATTAAATGCAGACATTTTCTTTCAGTTTAGGAAAACTAAAGGAGATTTATCTTCTTCTGATAATAGTCTTTCTCCTGCGTTATAACCAGGGTTTCCCCTCAACAACCATTCGCTGGGTATTATTGCTCTGCAGCTCTGAATTATGCTTCAAGGCTGGGGAAAGTTTTATAGCTTCTCTAATTTTAGAGAAAAGAATCATTTCTGGGTTCCTTGATGCTCAGAGGTATGTACTCATGATTCTTCCTTGCTCGTACTATTCACAGAAAAATCCTCTGAATGCCTCTGTGGCTTATTGCTTAATCATTTCGTGATCATTTTTCACTAACTGTGCTTGTAAATACTGAATTAAATGGTGAATTAAAATTGTGGTAGAAATTATTAAAAATGTGAAACTTTTGGTGAAAGGATTATGATTTCCTTACCAAAGTCTGACTCCCTAAGAGCAAAACCAAATCAGTAATTAAGGATGTTCCGACCTTGCCCTAAATTTTCCCTTTTCAAATTATGAGATATTTTCTGATTTCTCCTATCCTTTGTAATTCTGCACCTCATATTCTGTTTGTTTGTTTGTTTTAAATAATAAAACTCAGTTTTTGTTTTATAAGGTTTTGTTTTGCTTCAATTAGTAAATTGATTTGTCTCTTTATTATTTTAGACTGGAAAGTAAGTGGACACATGGCTCAACTTTTTTTTCCTTATTCTCAAGTGCCTCACCTCATTTGATTTGGCATTATTTTCACACATACGGGAGAAATATTCTATCTGCAAGATTCTGTGGAAAAGGGTCCATATTTTGCATTTTTTGTAGCTTCTATAGAACCTTGCATTAAAAAAAGAAAGAGAGAGAGAGAGACGATTTCTTGTAGTTCAGGTAACAAAAGTATTTTGAGAAGTAATAAAGTTCTAAGTCAGATACTTTTTTACATTTTACTACCCCCTTGAAATAGTTTCCTTAAGCCTTTAAAAGTACAGTGTCTTTTAAATATCCAAGGAGTAAACTTCAAGTTCAAGTTTTTGTTATTTTTCTTTTAGTGTGGTGTCCTTGGGTTCAACTTCTTTAGATCAAATGGGATCCTCAGGGTTTGATTAATGGGAGCATTTCAAATGAGTAATAATATGGGGTTCAGTGAGGTCAGTGGGGTTCCATGCCTCTTTTTGCTGAAGGAAGAAGAAAAAAAAAAAAAAACAGCATTTCAATTCACAGAAAGGTGCCAAGAATGAACTTGAGCTACTTCCATTTGTCAGTGTAGCATTTCAGTCCTCTCTGTGGTGGACTTCTAATTCATTAGATGTTCCATAAGTTGAGGTGATGGAAATTGGGGAACTAGAAAATTGATCAAGTGGTTTCACACTAATATTTTGGGGCTTAATTTTCATTAAAAATGAGAAAGTGTGTTGTTTTGTAAGTTTTCTTAGTCCATCAAGGAAAAATAAGCCAGTTCCCTAAAATTTGTGGAATACAGTGTAAAATTCTTTTAAAGAATTCATATATAATTTATACATACTGTATGTATTTTTAAAGTTCAACTATATAGAATCATCTCAGAGAGTTTTATATGAAACAAAAACATTTGGAATTTACTTTTTTTTTTATGATGAAAATGTTGTCATCTCCAAAACTCAGTTTTATTAGAAAAATCAAAGTGAAAATATGGCTCTAAACCTTTATATCCTCATGTTAAGTTGGATTCATTCATTGAAAATAAATGATGGTTTGACCTTATTATATGTTAAATTACATACTCTCTGTGTGTTTTCTTTAATCTTTTTGTGCAGAATTATAAGTCTGAAATTTACATAGATTTTTTTTTCAATGTGTGTGATAAATATATATGTAACAAGTCATTTGCTATTTTAGCATTTGACCCATGTGCAATTCAGTCACATTAGTTATGTTTATCATGTTCAACCATTGCCATTATCTGTTTTCACACTTACCCATTACCTTTAATAGAAGTGCAGTATCCTCTAAGTGGTGAGTATCCCTTCTCGCCTCTCTCCCCCA
The DNA here is from genome assembly GCF_000298275.1 of Orycteropus afer afer. NCBI lineage: Eukaryota > Metazoa > Chordata > Mammalia > Tubulidentata > Orycteropodidae > Orycteropus > Orycteropus afer. The sequence goes on along the minus strand of NW_006921969.1, from coordinate 1,514,693 downwards.
ACCCTGGTAATCACTAATAAACTCTGGTGTCTATACACTTGCCTATCCAAGGTATTTCATAATATCCAAGATATTTCATATATGTGGAGTCATATACTGTTTGTTCCTTTGTGACTGCTTTATTTCACTCAGCATATTTTCAAAGCTCATCTATGTTGTAGCATGTATCAGGTATTAATACATGTAGATGTATTAATTTCTTGTTATGAGTGAGTAATATTCCATTGTAATATTAAGCACATTTTATTTATCCATTTATCTTTTGATGGAAGAACTCTGGTGGCTCAGTGCCTAAGGCATTTGACTGCTAACCAGGAGCTTGGCAGTTCAAACCCCATAGATAATTCATGGAAGGAAGATGGGGTAATCAACTTCTTTAAAGATTTCCCTCCTGGGATACCTAACAGGTTGCTGTGAGTTGGAATTGACTCAATGACAGTGAGTTTCGATTTTTGGTTTTCTCTTGATGGATATTTAGTCTGTTTCCACTTTTTGGCTATTGTGAATACTTCTACAGTAAACATTGGTATACATGTATTTGTTTATGTTCCTGAATTCAATTATTTTGGTTACCTAGGAGTGCAATCGCTAGATTATATGGTAATTCTATGTTTAACTTTTTGAGGAACCACCCAACTATTTTACACAGTAATTGTACCCTGTTTTTTCAGTTCCACCAGCAATAGATGAGGATTCCAATTTCTTCACATACTTGCCAACACCTCTTGTTTTCTGTTCTTTTAATTACAGACATTTTATTAAAGATTGGAGCTTTGGAAACCCTATGGGACAGTTCTACTCTGTCCTGTAGGGATGTTATGAGTCAGAATCAACTTAATGGCAGTGAGTTTGGTTTGGAATAAGGTTGAGAGGAGCTCTGGTAGCGTAGTGCCTAAGGCACTTGACTACTAACGAGAAGGCTGGCGGTTCAAACCCACCAACCACTCCTCAGAAGGAAGGTTGGGCAATCTACTTCTGTAGTAATATCACCTCGGAAACCCAGAGAGGGGTCGCTATGAGTCGGATCCGACTCAATGGCACGAAACAACCACAATGAGGGTGAATATCTTCTCATATGCTATTTGGCCATTTGTATTTCTTCTTTGGTGAAATGTCTATTCAGTTCCTTTGCCTGTGTTTTGATTCAGTGGTTTGTCTTGTTGTTAATTATCAAATCTGATTCATAGCAACCCCTCCATGGGTTTCTGAGGCATTATCTCTACAGAAGTAGATTGCCCAATCTTCCTTCCGAGGAGTGGCTGGTAGGTTTGAGCCACCAGCTTTCTGGTTAACAGTCAAATACCTTAGGCACTGTGCCACCAGATCTCCCTTGTTAAGCCATGTATATGTACATATAGGCTCTGTCAACTCTTCTGCTAACCAGAAGGTTATCTGTTCAAACCCATCAGCTGCTCCATGGAAGGAAGATGGGGTAATCTACTCCCTTAAAGATTTACCACCTTAGAAACCCAATGGGGGTCGCTATGAAGCAGAAACGACTCTATGGCAATGAATTTGGTTTTTGGTTTAGTATATATATATAAACACTTCTCTCAGTCTGTAGTTTGTCTCTTCACTTTATCAAAGTCTTTCGATGAACAGTTTTTTTTTATTTTTTTTATTTTGATGAGGTCACATTTCTCTATTTTACTTTTGTTGCATGTTCTTTTCTTGTCATACCCAAGAATCTGTTGATTAAAAAGTGGGTCTCGAAACCTTCTATGATCCTATAGGAGTGTTAGGGTTTTAGTTCTTGCATTTAAGTCTTTGATCCATTTTAGTTTTTGTATATGGTGTGAGTTATAGGCCCAGACTTATTCTTTTGCATGTGGAAATTCAAGTGTTCCTGCACCATTTATTAGAGATTATTCTTTCCCCATTGAATGGACTTAGCACCCTTATGAAAATCTATTGTCCTTGCATCTACAGGTTGATTTTAGAACTTTCAGTACTATTCCATTTGCCTATATATCTACCATTGTACCGGTACAGCCTGTTTTGATTACTATAGCTTTGTAATATGTTTTAATATCAGAAGCATGAATCCCCCTGCTTTATTCTTCTTTTTCAAGATTGCTTCAGTTATTCGAGATTTTTCACTATGCCATATATATATTTGAGGATTGGCTTTACCATTTCTGCAAAGAAGGCTGTTGAAATTTTGAAGGGTATTGCATTAAATGTATAGATTACTTCTTTGCATAGGCTTTTTTTTCTGGAAAATATACAAAATAATCAAATAAAAGTTAAAATTATTATTAAAATGCTTTATGAAAATTTTTAAAAACAAAATCTCCATAACTATATTTATTAAATACTAGCCTTTCTTCCTCATTCATAAAATTTTTCAAAGTATAAAACATATTGACTTGTACACTTCTTAATCTTCAGGATTGGTTATGATTTTTATTACCAAATCCATTGCATTCAGTGTATTTAGTAGCATTAACTAAAACTTGAACTCTGAGCCCTCTGATAGAGTGACCAAATACATTTTTTAAATTAAATCCCTGTAAATACTGGATTAAATATGTTCATGGTCTAATCAATTTGAATATTCTCTGACATCTGTAATTTAAATAATGGCTTCTCAGTGTCTAAAGATTGAGAGTTATTACCATGAAAATTATGCATATATTTTGTCAATAAGGCCTAGAAAATATGTTTGTATCAAGATTAAAGTGGTCTGCAAGATTTAAAATAGACCTTTAGGAAAGGATTTGTATCAAGATTTTGAACATTAAAGTGGTCATATAGCAATAGACAGATATTCAGTGATATAGAGGCTTTAAGTTTCTTTTATCATGAAGATGCATACATACTAGCCTAAACTCTCTTCATAGATTTTCTTAAGATACTGTTCTAATGTTAGCATATTAATTCTTTGCTGAAGGCAAGAGGTCTTGTAATATCTTTATTTAAAATTACATTTGAACGTGTAATGCTAACACCAATGGCATGTGTTAGACCAGTATGTGATATTTTACCCATGGTTTTAGTCACTGTGCCAGTGGGTGGCTGTGGTCATAATGACTTTTCTTTGTCAAAGATTCAAGTAACTCCTGGGGGTCAGGCTAGACTCTGGTAAGGTGCTCCATGAGGCATCCAGATGTTCCTTTTCATTACCACTGACTGCCTGTGAAAAAAGGAGCTCTGGTAGCAGTAGTGATTAACACATGTGGCTGCTAAAGAAAAGCTCAGTAGTTTGAACCAACTTGGCCACTCTGTAGGAGAAAGGTGAGGCAGTCTGCTTCTGTAAACATTGTTGTTGTTGTGGTTGTTATGTGCCGTTGAGTCGTCCCAACTCATAGTGACCCCTCCTTGGGTTTCCGAGGCAGTATCACTACAGAAGTAGGATTGCCCAACCTTCCTTCCGAAGAGTGGCTGGTGGGTTTGAACCGCCAGCCTTCTGGTTAGCAGTCAAGTGCTTTAGCCACTATGCTACCAGAGCTCCTTCTGTAAAGATTACAGCCTTGGAAACCCTAGGGGGAAGTTCTACTCTGTCTCATAGTGTTGCTGTGAGTTGAGATTGACTTCATGGCAGTGGGTTTAGTTTTTTGGGGGCCTTTGAAAGACCATTTCCAGTTCCTAACACTGCTCCCACATATCAAATACTTTTTAAGCCACTATCATCTCAGGTGTGCCAGCAATGAGAATTTGGAGGCATTTATATCAAGCACAATAATCTAAAATACTTCTAGTTCAAAGATGCAGAACTACCAAAAAAAAAAAAAAAGTGTGATTGAATAATATTAAATCAACAACAAGGAGCTGCACTCATTCAATTCATTTGCCTTTCCTAATGACCTCGGGAGCTCTGGTAGCATAGTGCCTAAGGCACTTGACTGCTAACCAGAGGCTGGCAGTTCAAACCCACCAGCCACTCCTCAGAAGGAAGATGGAGCAATCTACTTCCATAGTGATACTCCCTTGGCAACCCAGGGAGGGGTCTCTATGAGTCGGTCCGACTCAGCACATAACAACAACAATGACCTTAGGGAATTCCTGAACCTTCCCACTCCCCAGCCCAGGGGTCTGTCTTAAACTCATTTCCTTGTTTTATTTTCTTCATTTATTTTATCATTATCTAAAATTATCTTACGTATTTCTTAACTTTTTCTTGTCTTTCTCATATTACTAGTAAAATTGAAGAGGCAATGATTTTGTGGCTCTATTCGCAACTGCATTCCCAAAGCCCAGGACAGTAACTAGAAGATGGTATGTGCTCAAAAAAATACCTATTTCATAAATGAATAAATTAGCTTTATGCAGTATCCACTTTGTGGCACCTTGTTATATTTGCTATTATGTTCCTGTTTGTTCCTTGGTCTGTTCATAGAGAACACAAGGGGATTTTAATGTCATTCAGTGTCAGAATATAATTTGAAGAAATGGATGCAAAGAACACATTTGCTTCCCATAATTAAATGGAAAATAGTTTGCTTTTAAGTACACTTCAATATCATTTATTTTGCTATGTGCAGGAGCTTGGTGGTGTAGTGCCTAAAGCATTTGACTGATAAACAGAAGGCTGGAGGTTCAAATCCACCAGCCAATCCTCATTAGGAAGGTTGGGCAATCAACTTCCGTAGAGATACTGCCTCAGAAACCCAAGGAGGAGTCACTATGAGTCGGATCTGACTCGGGGCAGTGAGTTTGTTTTTTTTGATTTATTAAATCTGTTAAACCTCATAGTATAGTATGTGATACTTGCCAATACTATATTTCCCTTCTAAAATGTTGAAGATGGTTACCTACAATGCACACTACCCACTGTATAAGATAGTTCTCTAGGTACAATTCAGTGTTATCTCAGTATTTCTATTCCTTTGGGAACTGCTGTCAGATACACATATTTCCAACCTGTTCCTTCCTCTTTTCTTCTGATGAGCTTTGATAACTAAAAGAAAATTTGAATCTACCAGCCAGAGGATCTTATTAATGTTAAGTATTGTGTGAAGCATGTTTTTAAATAACTTTAAGAAGTGTAATCCAGTTTACACAAAATATTAGCCATGTTACTAGTTTATATGATAGCATAGGAGATAATAATGGGTTCAGGTTCTGATTTTGTCATGTTGTTGTTGTGTCATCTTGAATAAATTATCTTTTTTCTTTCTTTGTATTAAGTTTCCTCATTTATAAACTAGGATACCAGTGCCTATATCATAATGGCTTTACAAGAATTAAAATTTCTGATATATGTAAAGTATTCTGAACAATTTAATAGGAGGCTCTATATGTTTTTGCTATTGTTGTTACTATTATTTCCATATAGATTGGTATTTACCCACATTTTTAAAGCTAAATTTCAAACTAACTAATGTTCCTATTAGTCAGAATATGAACACTGTGAATAGTTTAAGTGGAAAAAAAAAAAAAAAGGTAGTGTCTAAATCTACCTGAGATATTAAAAAATAATAGTTATTAACACTTGGACCACATTGTACATCAGATCCTGTGTACTGGAAAGTTAAAAAAAAAAAAAAAAAAAGATATGTAATCTTAGAGTTAATTAAAATTGAAAGTTAGTTGCTATATACACTATGGTAATTTTGTGTGTAGACAAAATTTTTTTGTAGAAACATACTTTCACAATAATTTGAACTAATGAAGAAAGTAATATATGCATAATCTGAAAATAACCTAAGAGTAATAGCTTGTTTCAATATGCAAATGACTGCAATAGTTAAGGTAAGCCTCTGTTTCAGATTGTGTGGAATAGCAGATGCCTTTGTTTTTGAGTTTAAGAAAGTCATTGTTTCCCTAAACAAGCTTTAACCAAAAGGAAAGAAAGGGTAGCAGTTTAATGTGAGACTCTAGTCTGATTTGCAAGTTGCACATTCTGCTTGTCAAATAAATCCTATTAACCAAAGCCATTTACTCCGTAATGTTCTTTAAAACTGGTGTTATATTCTGGATAGTAGAATGGAACAGTGAACTTGAACATAGTCAAACTTCCCAACATGTCAACTCATCCATTATTCACTGGCTCCTAACATCAGAGTGTGAATAGGTAGAATTACCAATTCTTTTTCTTTTGTTGGTATCAGTTTCTATTCTGAGCAGTTAGTCATGGGCAGAAGATAGATAGATGTCAGTACCAACAATAATTGTTATCATCTTAATGATGATGACCTTATGTTTTTGTTGTCCCAGCAGGGATATTTTTGAAAGTGAAAGGATGACAGACATAATAAGCAGACTTCCTTATGCAAATCTGGATCTATGGTCACTATGTCTATAAAAC
>NW_006921969.1:1501846-1508318 GCF_000298275.1 Orycteropus afer afer | reverse complement strand
TTTTTTTTACTGCAGAGCAGCTGGTTTGTTCAACCTACCAATCTTTCATTAGCAGCCAGATATGTTAACCAGTTGAGTCACCAGGGCATAAGTTGTCTCATTTTTTAGAATTTCATTGAGGTTGAATAATTTCTCCAGAGTTAGAACTAGAATGAGAAGACAAATAGTTTCCAAGAAAGAAGTTAAGCTTTTCGTATGTAAGATATAAAATGTCTATATTATGATACTAGGTAAAATATGGCATTAATTTGTTATGCTCTCTTTTTTAAGATGTCTTAGTATTCTTTAACCAATTTTAGCTATTATGGAAGAAAATACTAACTTCTTATATTAGACCTCACCAATATATAATTACCTGATGGCTATAAGTCTTTGATTTTGTTTGATGACTGTTCTATTGATATTTTGGGAACAAGACCACACATATACAAATGTAATATAAAGAAAATAGCTATGAATATTAAATTATCTTATGTTCTGTAGAAAAATTCTGAGTTAACTTTCTGTAAGTCTAAATCATTTTACTATTATAAAAATGCTTTCTCCATAATGTAGATCTTATGTCTGATTCAATTGTCAGTAGATAAGAAGAAAATATTTTAAAACTTTTATTATTTACTACTAATGTAAAAAAATTCTTGCTTTTGAAATCTCAGAAATTATTTTCCTTTTCATACTTCGAGAGGTAGAAAATAAAATTGCTTTATTTTCATCCCATCCTTTTTCTTTGTGTGTATGTGGTTAAAAGTTAAATGATTAAAAATTCAATAAATGATAGTTCCTGTTACTATACTTACTGCTACTGCTGATACTGTTACTACTACTACTATTATTATGTTTGTCATCATTGTCAAGAGAAACATTCTAAGGGGATGTCTCCCAAGTTTCTGATTTAGCCACTGGATGAATAAGGTAAAAACTAATTAGGACAGGATGTACCAGACACACAAGGGCAGAAGATGAAGATCACAAACTCAGAATAATGCATCCTGAATTTGAGTTATTTATGAAATATCCAAAGGAGTTCTGGTGGCACAATGGTTAAAATATTGGCCTTCTAACTGAAATGTTGGTGGTTCAAACCCACCAGCTGCTGTTGAGGAGAAAGTTGAGGCAGTTTGCTTCTATAAAGAGTTATAGCCTTGGAAACCCAAGGGGGCAGTTTGCTCTATCCTATAGGGTTGCTACGAGTCAGAATTGGCACAATGGAAGTGGGCTTTTTCTTTTTTTTCTTTGTTTTTGGTTATGAGATATCCAAATGACAATGTCTGGTGGTCAAATGGACATCTGGAGACTAGGAGCTCTCGTGGCACAGTGTTTAAGGCATTTAACTATTAGCCAGAAGGTGGGCGGTTCAGACCCACGAACCACTCCACTGAAAGAAGACAGGGCAATCTACTTCTGTAAAGATTTACTGCCTCAGAAACCCAATGAGTCAGAATCAACTTGATGGCTGGGGGCTTGGTTTTGTTGTTGTTGTTGTTTTTGGTTTAGGGCTCCACAGAGAGATCTAGAATAAAGATTAAGCACATTATCAATTTAGGGTTAAAATAAGATTGTTGTTGTTGTTGTTGTGTGCCGTCGAGTTGGCCCCGACTCATAGCGACCCCTCCTTGGGTTTCCGAGGCAGTATCACTACGGAAGTAGGATTGCCCAACCTTCCTTCCGAGGAGTGGCTGGTGGGTTTGAACCGCCAGCCTTCTGGTTAGCAGGCAAGTGTCTTAGCCACTATGCTACCAGAGCTCCCAAAATAAGATTACATTTTCATAAATATTCAAATAAATTGTGCTCTAAGCCTTTATCCTATGAACTATGCATATGAAAAGCAATGTCTTCCTAGAGTCAGGACTATGATAAAATCAGGAAATCCATGTCTGCTTACCTAGTCCAAGTGTTGATTTTGCCTCACAAAAGAAAAAAATTAGTAAGTTTGGATAGTATATTAGAGGGACCTGTTTTTGTGCTGTCATTATTATTATTATTATTACCATTTTGGATTTTTATCACTATTAACTCTGCTCAGTCCAAAATTAGAGTCTGGGGTGCTACTTCTCAAGGAAGAAAGGTGACGAATGTTGCTATCATTTCCACACTATGTCACTGCTGAACTCAAAGTTTTGCCAAACAATGCAAGGTCCCATGTGCCACTTGGGCCTTGAATCCATAAGCTGTCTTTTTGGGGATGAAGTGTCAGGGAATGGGGAGAGAGGTCAGGCAAGGCTCTGATGAAGTGATCATTGGATTAAACAAAAAAGAAATCAAAGCAAAAAACAAAGCAAGTTGACTTGAGAAGGGAGTTTATTGGAATAATGAGAGTGAAACCCAGATGGAACTAGAGTAAGATTCAACTGGAACATGAGAGTTTAGAGGAAAAGCATACACAACTAGTCAAAAGGCAAGGCTCTGAAGGGAAGGAATGAGAGACGAAATTTCACATTTGTTGAAGATAAATGTTTTATTGTATTCATTTTTATATGCAATTAAAGTCAGCATCCTACCCTGTAAGTGCATTGATAAATAAAAAAATAAATAAATTAGTAATTTTGAGTTGCTGTCATTCTGAATGGTTCAGTTTTGACCTGAGGACCCTCAGATTTCACCTGGAAAGTAAATTTCATTATATTTTTGTGATTTCACATTGTGGTGTTGTTGTTGTTAAGTGCCATTGAGTTGGGTCCAACCCTATGTACAACATAACAAAACACTGCACAGTCCTGTGCCAGCGTCACAATCCTTGTTATACCTAAGCCCATTGTTGCAGCCACTGTGTGAAATCCATCTCATTGAGGACCTTCCCCTTTTCTGTTGACCCTCCACTTTACCAAGCATGATATCCTTCTCTAGGGAATGGTCCATTCTGACAGCATGACCAGTGTAGCTCAGGAAGTCTGGCCATTTTCACTTACAAGGAGCATTCTGGCTGTACTTCTTCCAGGACAGGTTTGTTAGTTCTTTTGGCAGTCTATGATACTTTAAATATTCTTCTCCAACACCACAGCTCAAGAGTATTGACTCTTCTTCGGTCATACTTATTCATTGTCCAGCTCTCACATGTATATGAGGCAATTGAAAATAACATGGCTTGAATTAGGTGCACCTTAGTCTTCAGAGATATCTTTGCTCTTCATCATGTTAAAGAGATCTTTTGCAGCAGATTTGTTCAGTGCAGTATGTTGTCTGATGTCTGGACTGCTGCTTCCATTGGTGTTCATTGTGAAACCAAGTAATAAATCACTGACAACTTCATTCTTTTCTCCATTTATCATGATGCTGCTTATTGGTCAGTTGTGAGGATTTTTTTTTTCTTTATGGTGAGATGTAATCTATACTGCAGACAGCAGTCTTTAATCTTCATCAGTAAGTGCTTTAAGTCATCCTCATTTTCAACAAGCAAAGTTGTGTCAGCTGCACATCGCAGGTTGTTATTGAGTCTTAATCCAACCATGATGTTGCATTCTTCTTCATATAATCCAGGTTCTCGAATTATTTGCACAGCATACAGATGAATAAGTATGGTGAAAGGATACAACCCTGACACACTCCCGTCCTGATTTTCAGCTGTGTGGTATCCCCTTGTTCCATTCAAATGACAGCCTCCTGGTCTATGTACAGGTTCCTCATGAGTACAATTAAGTGTTCTGGAATTCCCATTCTTCTCAATGTTATCCATAACTTGTTATGATCCACACAACAGAATGCTTTTGCATAGTTAATAAAACACAAGTAAACATCTTCCTGGTATTCTCTGCTTTCAACCAAGATCCAGCTGACATCAGCAATGGTATCCCTCATTCCATGTCCTCTTCTGAATCCAGGTTGCATTTCTAGAAGTTTTCTGTCAATATACTGTGCAACCGTTTTTGAAATACCTTCAACAAGATTTTACTTGTGTGCAATATTAATGATATTGTTTGATAGTTTCCATATTCTTTTGGGTCACCTTTCTTTGCAAAGGGTACAGATATGGATCTCTTCCAGTCAGTTGCCCAGGTGGCTGGCTTCCAAATTTCTTGGCATTGCTCTAACAGAGCATCCATTCATTTGCTGAAACATCTCAGAGGGTATTCTGTCAATTCCTAGAGGTTTGTTCGTTGCCAGTGCATCTTCAACTTCTTCCTTCAGGACCATTGGTTCTTGATCATATGCCACCTCCTGAAATGGATGAACATCGACCAGTTCTTTTTGGTACAGTGACTCTGTGTATTCGTTCTGTCTTCTTTTGATGTTTCCTGCATCAGTCAATATTTTGCCCATAGAATCTTTTAGTATTGCAACTGTAGGCTTGAATTTTTTCTTCACATCTTTCACACAGCTTGAGAAATGCTGAGTGTTTTCTAACCCAAGGTCTTTGCACATTTCATTATAACTGACTTTGTCTGCTCGAGCTGCTCTTTGAAATCTTCTGTTCAGCTCTTTTATCTTGTCATTTCTTCCATTTGCTTTAGCTGTTCTTTGTTCAAAGACAAGTTTCAGAGTCTCTTCTGACATCCATTTTGGTCTCTACTTCCTTTCCTGTCTTTTAATGACCTTTTGCATTCTCCATGGATGATGTTCTTGATGTCATCCCACAATTCTTCAGTCATTAGTGCTCATTGCATCAAACCTATTCTTTAGATTGACTCTAAATTCAGAAAGGATATAATGAAGGTCATATTTTGGCTCTTGTGAACTTGTTTTAATTGTCTTCAGCTTCAACCTGAACTTGGATATGAACAGTTGATGATCTGTTCCACAGTCAGCTCCTGGACTTGTTTAGGCTGAAGATACTGAGCTTCACCTTTGCTTCTTTCCACAGATGTAGTTGATCTCATTCTTATGTACTCCATCAGGTGATGTGCGCATGTATAGCCAGTATTTATGTTGTTGAAAAAAGATATTTGCAATGAGTAAGGTGTTGGTCTTGCAAAATTCTCTCATAGGATCTCCAGCATTCTTTCTGTCACCAAGGCCATATTTTCCCACTAATGGTGATTCTTCTTTGTTTCTAACTTTTGCATTCCAGTCACCAGTGATAACACCACATCTTTATTGCATGTTGTTGTTAGGTGCTGTCGAGTCGTTTCCAACTTATAGCAACCCTATGCACAGCCACCATGTCAGTCCATCTCGTTGAAGGTGTTCCCCTTTTTTGTCGACCCTCCACTTACCAAGCATGACATCCTTCTTCAGGGAATGGTCCCTTCTGACAACATGACCAAAGTAGGTGAGATGAAGTCTGGCCATTTTCGCTTTCAAGGAGCATTTCAGCTACACTTCCTCCAGGACAGATCTGTTAGTTCTTTTAGCAGTCCATGGTACTTTCATTATTCTTCACCAGCACCACAACTCAAAAGCATCAATTCTTTTTTGGTCTTCCATATTCATTGTCCAGCTCTCACATGCATAAGAGGTGATTGAAAATATCGTGGCTTGTGTGAGGCGCACCTTAGTCCTCAAGGAAACATCCTTGCTTCTCAACACTTGGAAGAGTTTCTTTGCAGCTGACTTGCCCAGTGCAATGTGTCGTCTGATGTCCTGACTGCTGCTTCCATTGGTGTCAATTGTAGAACAGAACCAAACGATGTGAATTCTTTGACAACCTCAATCTTTTCTCCATTTATCATGATGCTGCTTATTGGTCTAGTTGTGAGGATTTTTGTTTTCTTTATATTGAGATATAATCCATACTGCAGACTGTATTCTTCATTCTTCATCACTAAGTGCCTCAAGTCATCCTCACTTTCAGCAAGCAAAGTTGTATCGTCAGTGTATTGCAGGTTGTTAATGATTCTTCCTCCATTCTTGACGCCATGTTTTTCTTCATATAGTCCAGCTTCTCAGATTATTTGCTCAGCATATACTTTGAATAAGCATGGGGAAAAGATACCACCCTGATGCACTCCCTTCTTGATTTTAAAGCATGTCGTGTCCCCTTGTTCTGTTCGAATGACAGCCTTCTAGTTAATGTACAGGTTCCTCATGAGTACTATCAAGTATTTAGGAATTCCCATTCTTCTCAATGTTATCCACTATATATCATGATCCACACAATCAAATGCCTTTGCATAGTCAATGTAACACAAGTAAACATCTGGTATTCTTTGCCTTGAGCCAGAATCCATCTGATGGCAACTATGGTATCCCTTGTTCCCCGTCCTCTTCTGAATCCAGCTTACACCTCTGGAAGTTCTCTGTCAATAGAGTACAGCAACCAATTTTGAATTATCTTCAGTAAGATCTTACTTGGTGTACGATATTGACACTGTTCGATAATTTCCACATTCTGTGGGATCGCCTTTCTTTGGAATGGGTACAAATATGGTTCTCTTCCAGTCAGATGGCCAGGTAGCTGTCTTCCAGATCTCTTGACATAACCGAGTTTGTGCCTCCGGTGGGGCATCTGTTTGTGGAAATATCTCAATCGGTATTCTGTCAATTCCTGGAGCCTTGTTCTTTGCCAATTCCTTCATTGCAGCTTTGACTTCCTCCTTCA
>NW_006921969.1:1485891-1500913 GCF_000298275.1 Orycteropus afer afer | reverse complement strand
GTTGGTCTTGCAAAATTCTGCCATACGATTTCCAGCATCATTTCTGTTACTAAGGCCAAATTTTCCGACCACCAGTGATTTTTTTTTTTGTTTCCAACTTTCGCATTTCAGACACCAGTGATAATTAACACATCTTTATTGCATGTTTGGTCAATTTCAGACTGCAGAAGTTGATAAAAATTTTCAGTTTCTTCATCTTTGGTTTTGGTGGTTGGTGCAGAAATTTGAATAATAGCAGTATTAATGGGTCTTCCTTGTTGGCATATGGATATTATCCTATCACTGACAGCATTGTACTTCAGGATAGATCTGGAAACATTCTTTTTTTCAATGAATGCCACACCATTCCTCTTCCATCTTTTATTCCCAGCATAATGGATCATATGGTTGTCAGGTTCAAGGTGGACGAAACTGGTACATTTCAGCTCACTAATGCCTAGGATATCTATCTTTATGCATTCCACCACTTGTCTGTCAGTTTGTTGTACTGTGGTAGCTTGTGTTGCTGTTTGGCTGGAGGCTATGCCACCGGTATTTCAAATACCAGCAGAGTCACTGTAGTGTGGTAAATTACCTGGTATGGCTTTTCTAGCCATAAGTCTTTGTAAACTCCGTGGTGGAATTTTTCCAGAGCAACTGAGTAGCTCCTGATTGTTAAAGTTGTCCAGCTGGGGTATTTCTCTTGAGAGTGGCATGAAGCAGTCTTCTGGGAAGTTGTCTCTCTCAGGTGTATAGAATTCTGATGTTGGGAGTGGTTGGTTTGGTCACTCTACCAGACTCAAAAGGAGCCTTCCACGAGGCAGAAGGAATCTCTCACTGCCAGCTGGGAGAAGTGAGAGACACACATTGCGTAGAGAGAGAGGTGAGAGACATGCACTGCTGCTGGCAGAGAGACATTGAGAGACACACATTGCTGGGAGAAAGACTAGTAGAGACTGTCAGCTGAGAGATGGCAGGCTGAGAGAGACTAAGCATGTTACTGAACTTGAATTATAGCCTGTTGCTTTTCTAATAAACCCCATTATCTTTGAGTTCTGTGTGACCACTGCAGTGAATTATTGAACCCACCAGAGAGGTGGTGGGTGCTGCAGGAAGAACGGTTGGTGCCAGGGTTGGTAAAAGAAAGGGTTGGAGGGAGGCAGCATATCTGGCCTCGCAGTAATAGGCTTTGGACTGCTGATGGTGATTCTGTCTTCCTCTTGTGGGGTTATAGGAGGTCAGAAATGTGGCCTTCCCACCCCTTTGTCAGTCACCTGTGGTGGACAAACTGATTTCAGCAGAACTTCCAGACTAAGACAGACTCGGAAGAAGGAGTGAGTCATCCCCTTCTCAAAGCATTGGCTAGTGAAAACCTTATGAATAGTAGTGAAACACTGTCTTATATATTACTGGAAAACTTTATGAATACCCCTGAAACATTGTCTGATATAGTGCCAGAAAATGAGCTCCTTAGGTAGGAAGGCACTCAGAATATGACTGCAGGAGAGCTGCCTCCTCAGAGTAGAGCCGACCTTAATGATGTGAGTAGAGTAAAGCTTTCGGGACCTCCATTTGCTGATGTGGAATGACTCAAATTGAGGAGAAACAGCTGCAAACATCCATGAATAATCAGAACATGGAATATAAGAAGTATGAATCCAGGAAAATTGGAAGTTATCAGAAATAAAATGGAATGCGTAAAGATAGTGAGCTGAAATGGACTGATTTTAGCCATTTTGAATTAGACAACCATATGACCTACTATGTGGGAATGACTTCACATTAGAATTTTTTTTTTTAATGTGATGCTTATATGAATATTTGCTTGTTTTAAAAAACATATAACTATTTTTTAAACTCTAACCTCTAGGTAAGAGACATCCAGTTATATAAGAAGGTGTGTATCAATTATTATTTAGTTTAACTACCAGTGGTTCTGTTTAAAATATACCAATTTTATGAAATTGTTTTGGAAAGCATCACTTTCACCTAACTGAAACTTCATGTGAAATCTTTTTTAAAACAAAAATAAACAAATAAAAAGGAGTATCAATAAACCACCCAAATTATAGAATCTCTGTGAGTTGGAAGTGACTCAGTGGCACACAACAAAAAGTATCACCAACTTTCTGTCAGTTTGTCATACTGTGGTGACTTGCATGTATTGATTCTGGAAGCTGTACCACCAGTATTTCAAATACAATCCAGATCACCCATTGTTGACAGATTTCAGCACAGCTTTCAGACTAATAGTAGGAAGAAAGGCCTACCAAACTACTTAAAAAATTAGCCAATAAAAAGACTATGGATTACAACAGACTGTTGTCCAATATAGTGCTGAAAAGATGAGACCGTAGGTTCGAAGACACTCAAAATACACAGTGGATACAGCAATGGACTTGGCAATGAGAATCCTATTGTGAGACCATGCAACATTTTATTCTGTTGTGCTTGAAGTCACTTTGAGTCAGAGCTGAGTTAATAGAAACTAGCAACAGCAAAATGAGAATACAGTGACAGAATAAATTGATAAATAGAAAATGTTTTAAACAGATCTTTAAAATTAGGACATTTCACTTGGGCTCAACTGTTAAAAGGAATGAACAGTATACCTGCTTTTGAATGTTGTTCATTTGCAAGTATTGAAAGTACTTTGGGCTCAGCCCTCTCCAGACAGGGAGGATGACCATAGTCACTTCCTCCTCCACTGCTCCTTATTGAAATCTGCTCAGCTGTGCTCTGGAGCATCTTCTTGAAAGTGGCACATAGGCATATGTGGGTAGTAACTGTGTGGGTGTCCAAAATCTGAATGTGTGAAGGTGATGGAACGGTGCTTGCTTTGTGACTTTATGTTTTTCTCACACAGAGGCTTGCTTTATTTGTAGGTGAGCGTCCCTATCAGTGCCCTTACTGTGAAAAAGGATTCAGTAAAAATGATGGACTGAAGATGCACATTCGTACACATACCAGGGTAAGATTATATTCTTTTTCATTAGCATTTATTTAAAAAACCATATGTATTTAAAAATATATTAAGCTTTACATGAAACAAGGTGATTAATTCAAAATTAAATGTTTATTTGTGATGGATATTTGAGGATTTTTTTTTTATTATAAAATATTTCAAACAGATAGAAACACTAGTATAATGAACCCCCATATGCTCCTAACCTAGCTTCAAAAACTATCAATTAATGGCTAATCTCCCCCCTTCTTTTCTTCCTTCCTTCCTTCATTCCTGTCTCTATCTCTATCTTATTTTCTCTCTGTCTTAAATCTCTTCACCCATATCAAACCTGTCTCTTAATTTTCCATCTATTTTCCTTCCCTTCCCCACTCCTCTCATTCCTAGTAACCAACTACTAAAGGGGCAGGGAGAGGGCATTTTTTGACCTCCTTTAACTACACAAGAAGACAAAATCACCATCAGCAGCTCAAGGCCTGTTCCTATGAGGCTAGATACACCACCACCCTCCAGCCCTCTTACCAGCCTTGACACCAGCTACACCTCCTGCAGCACCCACTATCCCTTTGCTGGGTTTGATAATTTGCTGCAGTGCCCACACAGAACTCACAGATTATGGGGTTTATTAGGGAAGTAATAGCCTACAATTCAAGTTCAGGAATATGTTCAGGATAAAGTTCTTTGATCAGGGCAGTCTCCCCTCTGCTGTGCTGTGTAAAGGCCCTTAGACATTCCTCTCTGGCCCTTGGCGTCTCAGCCTGACCTCTGCCTCCGTGGGCCAGGTAAGACTGTCACTCTGTCCCATGCCTCTTGGTTCCACTGCCACCATTGCCCAGCTGGGTGTCTCTCTCAGCCAGGCAACTCCCTCAGCTGGCAGTGAGATTCTCCCCTCTGCCTTTGTTGCTGTTGTTATGTGCCATCAAGTCGGACCTGACTCATAGCGACCCCTCCTTGGGTTTCCGAGGCAGACCACTACGGAAGTAGATTGCCCCATCTTCCTTCCGAGGAGTGGCTGGTGGGTTTGAACCGACAGCCTTCTGGTTAGCAGTCAAGTGCCTTAGGCACTATGCTACCAGAGCTCCTCTTCTGCCTTTAGGAGGGCTCATTTTCAGCCTGGCAGAGTGACAACACTAACCAATCCCAACGTCAGAGTTCTACACACCTGAGAGAGAGTGAACTTTCCCAGAAAATTACTTTGTGCTGCTCCAACAGAAATAGCCCAGGTGGATGACTTTAACAATCAGGAGTTCAAAAGCAGCTACTCAGTTGCTCACAGCAAATTCTATCATGGAGTTAGTCACCAGGCTTATTATAGGAAATAATTACTACCAGCTGCCCAGCTAAGTTGACAGATATTTGGATGGTCCCACCTGGTAATCTAGTGGGAGTTACAAAGACTACGGCTAGAAAAGCCATACCATGCAACTCACTACACCACACCAACAAAGAAAATTTCCTTCCCTGTGTAAATCTTTCCTTGACTTTTTACAATAATGGACTCATACAATATTTATCCTTCTTTGATTGACTTATTTCACTCAGCGTAATGTCTTCCAAGTTCATCCACATTATTAGATGATTCGCTGATTCTTCATTAGTCTTTAATGTTGCATGGTATTCCATTGTGTATATGCTAAATATAAAATTATTCATAGAATGTAAAGAATTAGAAAGTATCACTGTTATTAGTAAACACCAAAACCAAACTCACTGTCATCGAATCGGTTCCAACTCATAGCAACCCCTCCTTGGGTTTCCAAGGCAGTATCTCTGCAGAAGTAGATTGCCCAATCTTCCTTCCAAGGAGTGCCTGCTGGGTTTAAACCACCAGCTTTCTGGTTAGCAGTCAAATACCTTAGACACTAACAGAACTTTTTGTTATCAGTAAGATGATTCAAATTTACAGTATACAAAATACTTATTTCAGAGTACGTATTACTAAAGAAATTTAAATTATTTTAAATTTAGTTTGGGAAGTTATGTTATTATGTTTAGTTGATATAGAAGTGTCAGTCATGTGCCTAAAAGATGAAATATACAGGCATTGGGGCCCTGATTTTTCTTAATGGAAACCAGTGATGTTAACCAGTATCTGGGCATGATGAATATATAATGTATTGTTTCACATGATTAGTAAAGATAAATACACATTGTCTTGAAACAAGAAAGTGTTGTTTTTTTTTTCTTGGAGTGTGTTAAATAGACTCTTTTCTTTCAAGAAAATGTGATATTTCCAATTCAACTAATTTGAGTTTAACTTTGTTTTGATATAAAGTTTTTTAACATTAGAATAATACAGATAGTTAAATACAAATGAATGCAAAGACTGCTAATTACCTAAGAAGATCAAGTATAGATAGGCAAATGAGAATATACCCATGACCATACATAAGTTTTGCATATGATATTCCTACATATGTATTCGTATTTGTTATAAAATGCCCATGTTGTTTGAAACTAATGGGGCAAACTTAGGATAACTTCTTAGTCACCACTAAGCACCTTGAAGGAGTGAGTCACTTGGCCTGCACCTGGGAACTATGTTTGTGGGGACATCAAGCTTAATTGGCACAACATAGTATACAAAAATAATGTTCTACATCTTACTTTGGTGAGTGGCCACTAGGCTCTTAAAAGCTTGTGAGTGGTCATCAAAGGTACAATTATTGGTCTCTCCTTGTCTGGAGCAAAGAAGAGTGAAGAAAATCAGAGACACATGGAAAAAGTTAGTCCAAAGGACTAATGGACCATGAAAACCTCAGCCTATATGACCCCAAGACCAAAAGAACTAGATAGTGCCCAGCTACCAATGCCAACCACTCTGACAGGGATCAAAATTAGAGCTCCTGAATAGAATGGGAGAAAAACTCAAAATCATAAAAAAGTCTGGCTCATGGGTCTGATAGAAACTGGTGAAAGCCCTACAACTATGGCCACAAGCTACCCTTCAGGCCTGGAAATGAAAAAAAAAAAGAAAAGAAGAAAGACTACTGATTACATGCCATGTACTACACTAAGCCCTTTACACTTAAGCTCACAACCAACTTGTGAGGTAGATATTATTATGATCTCTTTTGACAAATGAGGAAACTGAGGCACACACAAATAAGTGGCAGAGTTGAGTTTTGAACCCAGGCTGACTAGCTGCTGAGACCACCCCCTTACTTAACTTTAACTTACACTCTTACGAAGATTACACTCTTCTGCTTCATTCAGTTAAAGATTTCTTCTTTACACTGACGACCTTTTTTGTGTATTTTCACGCCAAATTACAGTTCTTGTTGTGTTGAATCTGACTTACAGCAATCCTACATGACAAAGTAGAACTTCCTCACAGTGTTTTCATAGACTATAATCTCTACAGGAACAAATTGCCAGGTCTTTTCTCGCAAGGAGCCATTTGTGGGTTTATAACCTTGACCTTTCGATTAGCAGTGGAATGCTTAACCATTGCACAACCGAGGCTCTTTGAAATTACAATAATGATTCCAAATAAAAACTTCCCATGTTCTTTTGAATATTTGAACCTTGACTCAAGCATCTTGATATGCCCTCCAAAGTATGCATGTACAGATGGTACCTTGTCAGCACCTCTCAAGCATTAATTGCATAGAAAGAAAACAATTCCCAGCTTTACTAAGGGAACATCAAAAAATGCATAGAAATAGCAGCGTCTAGTATTTTAGATCATGTTGTAAGAAGGGACCGTTCCCTGGAGAAGGATGTCATGCTTGGTAGGGTGAAGGGTCAACGAAAGAGGGGGAGGCCTTCAACGAGATGGATTGATATGGTGGCTGCAATGATGAGCTCAAGTATAGCAGGGATTGTGGGGCTGGCGCGGGATCGGGCAGTGTTTCGCTCTGCTGTGCATGGGGTCGCTATGAGTCGGAAACAACTCGACGGCACTTAACAAAAACAAAAACAGTATTTTAGACAAAACCCATACAATTAATAAAGTGCTATAGAATGAGCAGCGTGCACATAAATGCAAGTCTGTTAGGTTTTGTCTGAAACTCTTCTTTATTTAAGTTTCCTTTCTCATGTATCTTTTGTCACAAACATCTTTAGTTTGAAATCCTGTTTCTTAAATATTAGATGAATCGGATAAATGCAGATATTCTTTGCATATTCTTCCAACTTCCCAAAAACTAGTTAAGGTTATCAGCTAATTTAATCAAATAAATGTCAAGAATTAAAACAGACTTTCAAGACTGCTTCAAAAAAATTAAAAATTCTAAAGAAACAGCTCTGCAGCCTCTTTACTATTCCAATATTGGATTTGAAAACTCAGTTCAGAAAAGATGCCATTATATTTGCCATAAACACATTTCAGTTTATGTACTCATATTACATTTATCATTCAGATAGCTCTAATTCCTAGACACTGTTGTCTTAAAAAATTTATTTAAAATATATATATATATATATAATCCAGCAATTTACAGCATTAGGAAATTTTGATGAGACTACACAAAATGGCATGCTGTATTTGAACCTTCAGATTTGCATTCTGTTGTAACTGCATGAACGCCTGAAAGAAGGAACACAAAGCTATTTGTCTCAGGATATTGTTGTGGGGTCCAGGGAGAGCCCAAGTGTGGGAGATAATTTGGCTGAAATCCATGTAGGCTGACATGTTCAGGAAGAGCCTAGACCTGAAGATAAAGGCTACTAATGTAGTTAATCTCTTATGTGTATTCTCTTTGTCTCATATTTTTAGAGCATTCACTATGATATGCCTAGATATATTTTTCTTTGCATTTATTTTATTTAGATCAGTGATGGTTTTTGTTAATTTTTTGGAAATTCTTTGCCTTTATTTTCTTTTTAAATTCTTCACCCTATTTTTCTCTCTGTATGAGATACCCATGTTGGGGCCATTGATGCTTCGGTGGTAGATTCTCACCTTCCGCGTGGGAGACCTAGGATCAATCCTGGCAAGTGCACGTCATGCACAGCTGCCACCTGTCTGCTAGTGGAGACTTGCATGTTGCTATATGCTACTGTACATGTTTCAGCAGAGCCCATAGGCTAAGATACTCTAGGCAAAAAGGCCTGGTGGTCTACTTCCAAAAATTATCCAGTGAAAACTGTGGATCACAGTGTTCTGATCCACAACTGATCCTAGGGGTAGTACAGACTGGGCAGTATTTTGTTGTTTTGTTCATGGGATTGCCATGAGTCAATGTCTAATCAAGGGCAGCCCATAACATTGCATACATGTTTTGGTTACGTAGTTCTGCTCTGATAGTAATATACCACAAATGAGATGGCTCAAACAAATGGGTTTATTCTCTTACAGTTTTGGAGGCTAGAGATCTGAGATCAAGGTGCCAGGCCTTAGGGTTGGGTAAAAGCCCCTCAACCCTGGGCTTCAGCTCTTCCTCTTGCTCCAGGACCACTGAAGCTAGAGTCATCTCTTCACTCAGGCAGGTGCTGGCTGCTAAGGTGGACAAGTCTAAAGTAGACAAGTGAAAAGGCAGTCATGATACTTTCAAAACACATGGCAGGCTGTTGACTCAAATCCATTAAAAGTCCCTAGATCGGCAAAGCGTGGCAGGCTGCTGAGTGAAGACTCAGCTACACAAGGGGACCAAGTGTGCCAAAAAGCTACAAACCTTCCTAAAGCTTCTCATCATATATGAGAAACAGACCAAATCCCTAAAGCAGCTACTCAGCTGCTTGTGGCAGAATCCACCATGAAATTGATTGCCAGTCTCATCATGAGACTGCTACCAGCTGCCCAACCGCTCAAAAACCAGGTGCAGTCAACTTGACATATAACCTTAACTACTCCAATTTGTAGGAGCTCTGGTGGCATAGTGCCTAAGGCATTTAACTGCTAATCAGAAAGCTGGTGGTTCAAACCCACCAGCCACTTCTTAGAAGGAAACTGGGCAATCTGCTTCTGTAGAGATATAGCCTTGGAAACCCAAAGAGTCCCTATGAGTTGGAACCAACACACTGGCAGTGACTTAGGTGTTTTTTTTTTTTTTTTTTTTTTAACCACAATATGTTAGACTGATAATATAGCATAGCTCATGGTTGCTCTTTCCTAGTTTATCTTTTTTTTTGTTCTTAATAAAGTATTATTATGTTTTTGTTCTTTGTGTCTTTATGATTTTAATTTCTATTGATATATTTCAGTTTCACTGATTCCTTCTTTTGTTGTGCTTGGTCTGTTGTTTAACCAGTTTGATAAGTTCTTCATCTTTAATATCATGTTTTCCATTTCTATTTTACTTGTTTTGTATATAGCTCTCATAACTGCTGAATAGCCCATTTGTTTATCCTGAATTGCTCAGTTGTCCATATTTTTCACTGTGTTATTTCATGTATTAATCATAATTATTTTATATTACTTCTCTTTTATTTCTACCATCTGGGATATCTTTGGGTTTAGTTCTGTTGACTTTTCCATCTCTTCATAATGGGCCAAAAACTTATTTTTAAGGTGTTACGTAATTTTTTATTACATGCCTGTTATTGTGTATGAAAAACCAGTAGACAATGACCAAAAAACTTACTGCCATTGGTCAGTTCTGACTCCTAGCAACCTAATAGGACAGTAGATGCATCTTAGATGGCTGCTTGAAACCTTTTTAGACCCCAGTTGCTACTCACCAATGTAGGATAAGGAGCAAGACTTTTATGTATTTTGTTGTGCCAGTTGAGTCTGGTGTCCCCCAGTACTATGGTCCTGAGTTGGTAGATCCATTGAATCTCTCTCCCACAGTGTCTGGGTGTCTGTGAGGGATTACTCTATGTCTGTCTTCTGTTGTTTCTCTAAGGATTGTGGATATTTTGTATCACTGGTATCTGTGCAAGATTAGACTCCACTGAATCTGTCCTTGGTTTAGAGTGTAATCCTATTCACTGACCCCCATCTGATCTTCTCAGATGTTTATGTGTTTATCTGTATCCTCTTGTTAATGGTATTGCAGTATTGTGGATATACTGGTTGATATTAGCATCTGTCATGTCTTATGTGCACAATTTGGTGTCTTCCCTTTTCCTAATGTTATCATGGACATATCACAGACTCTTCCTATACATCCCTCCCCTTAGGTTAAATTTTTTTAAAAATTATTTGTAACATTTACCACAGATAGTTTTATGTCTTAATTGATTGCTTTTGGTTTTCAACATGGAAGGCACCTCAACCAAGTAGAAAGCTATTTTGTATACATTACTCTTTGAATGGGAGCTCTGGTAGCATAGTACCTAAGGCACTTGACTGCTAACCAGAAGGCTGGCAGTTCAAACCCACCAGCCATTCCTCAGAAGGAAGATGGGGCAATCTACTTCTGTAGTGATACTGCCTCGAAAACCCAAGGAGGTGTCACTATGAGTCAGGTCCGACTCAACAGCACATATCAACAACAACAACACTCTTTGAACATCAGTAAAAAATCCAGTTCATTTGCACAAATTTCAGAGCTCCATGTTCACAGCTTCTTTCCAGCCTTGTGTATAGTAATCACTAAATTTGTTCTTACTGATGTTAAAATGGAATTCTGCGTAATTAAAAGTAAGAGCAAGTCTTTTATGTTGTTTTTAATTTTAAAATTTTCTTTCATGGGGCCTTTCTGTTCTGGTCCTCGGGTAGTTCAGATATTAGTGGATTTAATAGCACTGTGCACTTTGCATTTTCTCTTGACACCATGAAGTGAAACCTTGGATTCCTAAGCATAGGCTGGGATGGAGTATCTCAGAGTTTCTAGCCATCAAAGATTGCTGGATTTATCCAGCAATTTTGAGGTGATGTACTGATGTAGCAATTGGAAATCTATGCAAAAAAAAAAAAAAATCTGACCAAACTACTAAGCTTCTGGATCATGCAGGGCACTGTAAATAAGATGTTTACATGAGGAGCAGGAGAAGGAGGCAAGAATTGGCATAGTGCCTAAGGCATTTGAATGCTAACCGGAAGGCTGGCGGTTCAAACCCACCTGCCAGTCCTTGGAAGGAAGACTGGGCAATCTACTTCCATAGAGATAAAAAAACCCCAAAAACCAAACTCACTGCCATGGAATCAGATCCAACTCACAGCAACCCTTCCTTGGGTTTCCGAGGCAGTGTCTCTATGGAACTAGATTGCCCAACCTTCTTTCCAAGGAGTGGCAGGTGGGTTTGAACCACTAGCCTTCTGTTTAGCAGTCAAATGCCATGGGCACTATGCCACCAGAGCTCCATAAATATACCACCTCTGAAACCCAAGGAGGGGTCGCTATGAGTCAGAATTGACTCAATGGCAGTGAGTTTGTTTGTTTGTTTTTGTATAGGGGCATTGAATAGGATATCTGAAGCCTTGAATGGAACAGAAAAGGTTCTTTACTGGCAAGAGTCACCTTAGAATCCTTATGAACACTTTATAAGGCATGCATAAAAAACTGAGATGACAGTCAATTCTATTGAGTCACCTAGGTAACGGGTTACCGAGAACTGTTACCGAGAAGGTGATATTTTAGTTACACATTGAAGAATATGTAACATTTTCAAGGTAGACAAGGAATGGAAGAGACAGATATGACTGCATGAACTACATGAAAGAAATACCTGCAGATGCAGTTAAGATGACCTGTCCACTGTGACTAAACCTGAGGATGAGTATTGAATGTTGGTGGGGTTGAGACAGACAAGGACTGACAATTTGATATCCATCCTGAGAACAGGTTTTGTTTTTGTTTCATGTTTTGTTTGGCGTAGAGGAGTGACATGATTAGCTTTATCTTTTAGAAATGTTACTCTGAAGTTATCCTTGTTGGTAAATCGAAGGAGGCAATAATGGAGGCAGTGAGACCCATTTAGGAGGTGTGCTGAGGACTAGGTGAACTAGAACGAGAACCCAGCTGGCATTGGGATTTGAAAGGAACACATACATATAAGAGATCCCTCTGTGGTAGTATTGATAAGGCCTGAATGTCTATTGCTTGTAGGTGATGAAGTATAGAGAGCTATGACAAATGAATCTGGATGTCTCTATCTAGAAGGTACATTTTGGGGTATGGTGATGTTTCAAATAAAGACAGGAAGTGTAGAATTAGTAGATTTAGAGAGGAAATAAGGGAGAAGAAAGAAGAGGTACTTCACACTTGTGAAGGCTAAGTCCTTGTAGAACATGGGAAGCTTTTTTTTTAAATATCTACATAAAGAAGACAGAGATTAAAAACAAATGTTGTAACTTTCAAAAAATTTATAATGATTTTGGAAAAATTTTTGAATTTTTACAATCTTTATTTTTTCTAACTTCCACTTTTGTACTATGGGGTCAAGAGGACATGTCTCATTGCCACTAATTGAAAACATCTTTAATTAGGTTTTGGAATTAGTAAATGTTTTATTGTTTCTAGAACTCATATACTTCTTGGAAATATGTCATACTATACAAATGAATCATTTAAGATAAATGTATTTATTTAGCATGTCATTGTATTCTGTTAGGCTCAGAAAATATATCTACATGAAAACGAGCTTTCTTATTCTATCACAATAAATTGCCTTTTCTTTGTAAAAGGGAAAATAAGACCATTTAAAAAATAACTTCCTTTTCAAGGACTGACAACATCATATTTTTCCTTTCTTTTTCCCTTTTTATCTTCTGTGAAAAAAATGTTCATGGTCATCATCCCACTTGACAGAGCTTCCTTTCTTCTTAATTTTTTGTGTAGTTGTGCTCATGAGCTAGTCAGCTACCTTAAAATCACCAGCAAACAAAATTTTAATTTCCCTGCTTGTTGTTGTTGTTGTTATGTGCCGTCTAGTCTGACCCAACTCAGAGTGACCCCTCCTTGGATTTCTGAGGTAATATCACTACGGAAGTAGATTGCCCAACCTTCCTTTCGAGGAGTGGCTGGTAGGTTTGAACTGCCAGCCTTCTGGTTAGCAGTCAAGTGCCTTAGGCACTGTGCTACCAGAGCTCCCATTCCTTGATTAGGGGGAATACATTTTTGGCGTACCAAATGACATTCCTGAAATTAAAGAGTTCTGATCCAGGCATTCTAGAGCGTGATGGTTGATTCCTTGAATTTTTATAGGCTTTGAAAGTAAGAGAGGGCAATTTAAAATAAATTAGATTTATTTCTCTTGTCAAATTTATTGGGTAGGTAAATTAATCCGTAGAAAATAGATTAAACCTTTTGTGAAGATAAATTCTGTTTCACTCCTTTGGGAGTTATAAGAATAGAGTTGCACTGATATGAGGGATTGAAATAGACCCAGGCACCAAATGTGATTCCTCTGGAGATTTTTAAAATGGTATTTAAGTTCTCCTTTCTGTGTGTTTATACTTAACTTGATTTTTGAAAAAGCTAGTATTACCTTTTTGAAACATAATATATATTAGTTGGAATAATGATGTGTTCGATAGTCTCCAAGATGATGGCCATGAGTTACTTCCTTCCTTCCTTATATGCACATGCTGTTCTTCTTATTAACAAGTGGAGTCTTATTCTCCTCCCCTTCAATCTGAACTGACTCCAGTGACTTACTTGACTAGTAGAATGCAACAGAAGTGACATTCAAGGATTCTGAGATTAAGTTATAATTAGCCTTGCAGTTTTTACCTTTATCTCTTAGAACCCAGCCAGCCACCATGTTGTGAGGACCCCAAGCCACATGCAGAGGCCACAGGTAGGCACTCCAGTTAACATCCAACATCAACTGCCATTTTAGACATCTAGCCTAATTGAGTTTTCAGATGACTTCAGCTGAAGCCAACAGATGACTGCAACTGCAAGACTGACTCTAAGCAAGAGTATTGCTGAGCCCAGTCAATCAATAAATCCATAAGAAGTAATAAGTTGTCATTCAGGCCACTACCTTTTTCTTTCTGTCTGTGTGTGTGTGTGTGTGTGTGTAGTGGAGGGCATTGTTATACAGCAATAGATAATTGAAATGCACTCAATATTGGACAATGCTGAATGAATAAATACAATATTAATTGCATAGCATGGTTCTATATTTTAAATTGGATGGTATTTCTGGTTGGTGTTAAAATGAGCACTTAGGAAATACTTCTACACAGACATGATCTGTTAAATCATGGTATCACCATTCAGCAGTGGGAAATATATTTTGTCATTGGAAAAATAAAATTCTTAAAATTCAGTTTTAAAAATAGTATTAACAGTTGTTTAGAAAACATATACTGTTCTGAGAAGTAATAGAGTCCAGAAACATGTCAACTATGAGGTTCTTATGATACTTATATATTTTTTATTCCACATATCCAAAGTCCAATGCCAGATCTGCTTATCTATCACCAAAATTTGTATAAATGAGCTAAGTAGAGAACTTTTTTATTTTCAAATAGTAGGCTTTATAATATTATTTCAAATAGACATTGGGATAGATGACTGAAGTACCAACATGATGATAGTTAAATAACCACCAAGGAGTCTAATACTGGGTTATCAAGCAATACTCAAATCAGGGATGATAATCTATTTTGTGGATCCATGTGTGTAATTCTTGCTTTGGGAGCTGGTAGTACAGAAAACTCAGTTATGGGTGAACTGTGCTCAGCCATGACGACCATAACTAGAAGTTTGATTGGGACTCCCTCTGTTTGATAGTTCCTAACTGAAGCTACTTCAAATAAACAAATCTCCATTTTTGAATTTAACAAGTGTATTGTTATTATTAAGGAGCTGTTGTGGCATAGTCCCTAAGGCATTTGACTGCTAACCAGAAAGTTGTCAGTCTAGGAAGGAAGAGTGGGCAGTCTACTTCCATAAAGATTGACTGCCTCAGAAAACTCAAAGGTGGTCACTATGATTAGGAATCAACTTGATGGCAGTGAGTTTGTGGTTTTTGGGTTATTGTTATTATTTGTTTATCTGTTTCTCCTTTATTAGACCTTGAGTTCCATGTGGACAGGAATTGTATCTTACACCTCTTTTTCTTCAGCATCCAAGTGCATGGCACCTAGTGGGTGGTCAGTTTGTTGAATGAATGAAGTGAAATATCAGAAGTAAAGTACATTAAATTTACCAAATCAATGTGGCCAAGATATAGGTAAATAAGATATATATGAATTTCAAAACCAAAGACAAAGATAGAATCCTGAAAGCCACA
>NW_006921969.1:1480048-1480906 GCF_000298275.1 Orycteropus afer afer | reverse complement strand
AAAAAAAAAAAAAAGATATATATGAATTTATCCATTCATTTATTCAACAAACATTAATTAAATGGCTATGGTGTGCTGAATACTGAAAATACAACTTTCACTCAGGATTTTGGAGTCTTCTTATTACAGCAAGTGTAATTCTTGCTTACTTTAAATTTTCTTCTCATTAAAAACTTAGCAAAATGTGTAAGCAGACAGTAGTGTGTGTATTCAGCAGAATGTACCCACTATATACCAGAAGCTGTAGTTGCAAAACTGTTACTGATCTTGCTTTTGTGAAGCTCAGTATAATCTATTAGGAAAGATGAACACTAAAGAAAATGTTTTATTTTAAATAGTAATTAATAACAAATATATAAAATAATGGAGTGAGAAAGTTTTGTATCCCAAGTATATACCAGGCCCCAGTCCTGGGGTCTTTGGCCTCACTTATATCTCACAGTGGTCTTTCTTTGTTTTACTGGTGTGTTCTGTAATGTTTGCATCTCTGCATTGCACCATTTAACAGTGGAAGGGAAGCAGTTCTTTCAGTCTAGGAAGGAATAGGTGACTGCATACGGTTGCTCTGTGCTTGATGCAGTGCATTGATCTACACTGGGTCCAGTTTTCCCTGATTCCCTCCTTGGACCCTTGTGGTGCATTGGCATTGAAGAATTTGTTCACATAGATTTACTTGACAAGAGATGAGCTAGACATCTGTGGTCCTCTGATGAAGCCATTCTTATGCTGTTTATCTTCTCTGACACATGTAACAGATAAAGCTTATGGGCCTTAGGCCACAGTGTAGACTCATGCACAATTTTTAATTTCCAGCCTTTATTCCTCCTGTTTAGGGGTCACTCATGATAGTATATTGGG
>NW_006921969.1:1477187-1479228 GCF_000298275.1 Orycteropus afer afer | reverse complement strand
TCTTCATTCTTCTTTGCTCTGGATGAGGAGAGACCCATCACTGCATCTAGATGGCTGCTTGCAAGCTTTTAAGATCCCAGTCACTACTCGCCAAACTAGGATATGGAACAATGTTTTTGTGTAGTATGTTATGCCAGTTGAGCTTGATGTTCTCTGTGACCATGGTTCCGAGCTCACAGGTCCAACTACTTGCTCACTCTGGGTAGCTGGCTGTGGCCAAGAAGTGACTACAACTTTGTCCCATGTCAGCCCCACAATATACCTGGACAATCTTATACAACAAATACACTTATAGAAACATTGTCCGCCAACCCTATACATGGTCATGGGCACACTTTCCCCTGCATAGATGTACATAATTATTCAGCCGATCCAGTCATCTATCCACCCATAGATGAATGTTTGCCATCACTGACAACGCAGTGCTGTATGTGCAAAGGGGTTCATCTTTGTTGTCTGTACCTCCCATGAACCTCTTTATGTCTTGCTCTTTCTTCCTGAATGCCACCGTGTTGATCACTCACATTTGGTACATTGCCCTTCTCTTCACACAAATCAATACTTGTCTCTATATATCTAGCAGAGTACCCTCCCCTCCTTTCCCACCTCTGATAAGCAACAGAGAAAATTTTCCTTCCTTATATAAACTTTTCCTTGACTTTTTACAATGACAGACTAATACAATATTTGTCCCTCTGTGATTAACTAATTTCAATGAGCATAATGTCCTCCAAGTTCATCCATATTATGTGGTGTTTTGCAGACTCTACATTATTCTTCAGTGCTGCATAGCATTCCATTATGTGTATGTACCACAGTGTGGTCATCCATTCTTCTGTTGATGGGCAACTAGATTGTTTCCATCTTTTTGCTATCGTAAATAGTGCTGTGATGAACATGGGTGCGCATATATCTGCTCTTGTCCTGACTCTTACTTCTTTAGGATATATACTTAGTAAGGGAAAGGCTGGGTCAAATAGCATTTCTAATTCCAACTTTTTAAGCAATCACAGTACTGCTTTCCACAGTGGTTGTATCATTTGACAGTCCCACCAGCAATGTATGAGAATCCCAATCTCTCCACATCCTTGCCAGCACTTATTATTTTCTGTCTTGTTGAACTTTGCTACTAGGGCTGGGGCAAAATGTATTTCATTGTTGTTTTGATTTACATCTCTCTAATGGCTAATTATCATGTGCATTTTGTCCTGTGCTTGTTGGCCACCTGAATATCTTTTTTGGTGAAGTGTGTATTCATGTCTTCTGTCCAATTTTTAATTGGATTATTTGTCTTTTTATTGTTGAGGTGTTGAAGTTTTCTATAAATTTTAGAAATAATTCCCTTGTTAGATAGATCTTTACCAAATATATTTTCCCAATCTGTAGGTTCTCTTTTGACTCTTGGAGAAGTCCTTGGAAGCACATAAAAAATTAATTTTTAGAAGATGCCATTCATCTAGTTTATCTCCTGCTGTTTGTGCATTTTGGGTTATGCTTGATAGTCTATTTATGCCAAATATTAGGGCCCCTAAATTTGCCCCTAATTTTCTTTGAGGAACTTAATAGTTTTACGTTTCACATTGAAATCTTTGATCCATCTGGAATTAGTTTTTGTGTATGGTGTGAGGTAAATATCTTATTTAATTTTTCTGCAAATGGATATCCAGTTTTGCTAGCACCATTTGTTAAACAGACAATCTCTTCCCCCTTTAATGGATTTCTGTCCTTTGTCAAAGATCAGCCGACCATACGTTGGTGGATCTATTTTTGGGTTCTCAATTGTATTCCATCAGTCTATGTGTCTGTCATTGTACCAAGACCAAGCAGTTTTGACTACTGTGGCTGTATACTAGGTTTTGAGATTTGGGAGTGTGAGACCTCTTATTTTTTTTTGTTCTTCTTCAGTAGTGCTTTGCTTATCCCAGGTCTCTTTCCTTTCCATATAAAGTGAATGATTAGTTTTTCCATATTCTTAAAGAATCTTGATGGAATCTGGATAGGGATTGTATTGACTGTGTTCAATCTTCCTATCCATGAGCAT
>NW_006921969.1:1466917-1476501 GCF_000298275.1 Orycteropus afer afer | reverse complement strand
CATACTTATTCAATCTATATGCTGAGCAAATAATCCGAGAAGCTGGACTACATGAAGAAAAACGTGGCATCAGGATTGGAGGAAGAATCATTAACAACTTGAGATACATAGATGATACAACCTTGCTTGCTGACAGTGAGGATGACTTGAGGCACATACTGATGAAGATTGAAGAATACAATCTGCAGTATGGATTACATCTCAATATAAAGAAAAAAAATATCCCCACAACTGGACCAATAAGCAACATCGTGATAAATGGAGAAAATATTGAGGTTGTCAAAGAGTTCGCGTTGCTTGGTTCTACAATCGATGCCAATGGAAGCAGCAGTCAGGACATTAGATGATGTGTACCATTGGGCAGGTCAGCTGCGAAAGAACTCTTTCAAGTGCTGAGGATCAAGGATGTCTCCTTGAGGATGAAGGTGTGCCTGACACAGGCCATGGTATTTCCAATTGCCTCATATGCATGTGAGAGTTGGACAATGAATAAGGAAGACCGAAGAAGAGTTGATGCTTTTGAGTTATGGTGCTGGCGAAGAATGCTGAAGGTACCACGGACTGCCAAAGAACTAACAGATCTGTCCTGGATGACGTGTGGCCAAGATGCTCCTTGGAAGCGAGACTGGCCAGACTTCGTCTCACCTATTTTGGTCATGTTGTCAGAGGGGACTATTCCCTGGAGAAGGATGTCATACTAGGTAAGGTGGAGGGCTGATGAAAGAGGGGAAGGCCTTCGAGGAGCTGGATTGACATGGTGGCTGCGACAATGGGCTCAAGTATAACAAGGATCATGGACCTGGTGCGGGATCGGGCGGTGTTTCTTTCTGTTGTGCATGGGGTCGCTATAAGTCAGAAATGACTTAACAGCAGCTAACAACAACAGCTGTGCTAAATCTCTCAATTAGTTCCACTAGTTTTTGTTTTGTTTTTTGCTGAGTCTCTTGGGTTTTCTATATATAGGATCATATCGTCAGCAAATAGGGATAGTTTGACTTCTTCCTTACCAAT
The DNA here is from genome assembly GCF_000298275.1 of Orycteropus afer afer. NCBI lineage: Eukaryota > Metazoa > Chordata > Mammalia > Tubulidentata > Orycteropodidae > Orycteropus > Orycteropus afer. The sequence goes on along the minus strand of NW_006921969.1, from coordinate 1,475,490 downwards.
TTGGATGCGTTTAATTTCCCTTTCTTGCCTTATTGCCTTGGTTAAGGCATCCAATATGATGTTGAATAGAAGTGGTGGTAGAGGGCATTGTTGTCTGATTCCTGTGCACAAAGGGAATGGTTTCAGTCTCTCTCCAGTGACAATAATGTTGGCTGTTGGTTTTTCATTGATGCCCTTTATTATGTTGAGGAATGTCCCTTCTAATCGTATTGTGCTAAGAGTTTTGATCAGGAATGGGTGTTGGATTTTATCATATGCTTTTTCTCCATCAATTCATATGATCATGTGGTTCTTTTCTTTGTTTTATTTATGTGCTGGATGATGTTGATTGTTTTTCTAATGCTGAACCATCTTTGCATACCTGATATGAACCCTACTTGGTCATAATGTATTATTTTTTGGTATGTCGTTGGAGTCTATGGACTAGGATTTTATTTAAGGTTTTTTCATCTATATTCACGAGCTATATTGGTCTGCAGTTTTTCTTTTGAGTGATTTTTTTTTTTTTTTTGCCTGGTTCTGATGTCAAAGTTATGCATGCTTCATAAAATGAATTTGGGATTCCATTGTTTTCTGTGTTCTAGAAGAGTTTGAGTAGGATTGGTGTCAGTTCTTTTCTGAACATTTGGTAGAATTCTCCTGTGAAACTGTCTGGGCCAAGACTTTTTTTTTTGTTGGTAATTTTTTAATGACCTGTTCAGTTTCTTCTTTTCTTATGTGTCTGTTCAACTGTTCCACCATAGTCTCTGTTAGTTGAGATAAGTAGTATGTTTCTAGAAATCTGTCCATTTCTTTTGGATTTTCAAATTTGTTGGAGTACAGCTCTTCATAGTATCCTGCTATTATCTTCTTTATTTTAGTTGGTTCTGTTGTGATGTTGCCCAATTAATTTATTATTTGTGTTATTTGTATTCTTGCCCTCTTTTCCTTTGTTAAATTTCCCAGTGTTTTGTCCATTTTATTAATCTTTTCAGAAAACCAACTTCTAGGTTTGATGATTTTTTTAAATTGTCTTTCTATTTTCTGTTTCATTTATTTCTGCTAGAATTTTTATTTTTTCCCTTTTTTTCTGGTGACTGTAGGCTTTTCTTGCTGTTCTTTTTCTACTGTTGGAAATGTTGATTTCAGATGTTGATGTTCTGTTTCCATTTGTTTGCTCTTTTTCCATTGATCTTCCTGTTGCTGATTTCTTATTTGATAGCATTCTGATCTAAGAAGATGCTTTCCAGTATTTCAATGTAAATTTTTTATGGCTTGCTTTATGACTTAACATCGTGGAGAATGTTCTATGTGCACTGGAAAAGTATATATATTGTGCTGTTGTTGGGTGAAGTGCTCTGTAGATGTCTATAAGGTCAAGTTGGTGGAATGTATTGTTTAGTTCTTCTGTGTCTTTGTTGAGTTTCTTTCCAGTTGTTCTGTCTTTGATAGGAAGGGGTTTATTAAAGTCTCCTACTATGACTATGGAGTCATGTGTTTGTCATTTCAATTCTGTTAAAATCTGATGTATATATTTCAGGCTCTTTCATTGGGTCCATAGATATTTATTATGGGTATATCTTCTTATTTAATTGATCCTTTAATCATTATGTAATGTACTTCCTTGTCTCTTATGGTGGTTTTTGTCTTAAAGTCAATTTTATCAGAAATTAATATTGTCACTCCTCATTTTTGTTAGCATTTGCTTGATACATCTTTTCCCAAACTTTGATTTTTAGTCTATATTTCTCTTTATCTCTAAGGTGTGTCCCTTGTTGACAGCATGTTGATGGGTTATGTTTACTTATCTAGTGTGAAACTCTCCATCTCTTGAGTGGTGCATTTAATCCACTGATGTTCAATGTAATTATCAACAAGTATGAATTTGTTGCTATCATTTTTTTATGTGTTTTCTCATGGTGTGCCTGGTTTCTTTGTTCCATATAATTTTCTGTGCTGAGCTCATTTTGTTTATGAATTGTGTTATTATTTCCTTCGTTGCTATTTTAATATTTGCTAAATATTTGTGCTTGTCCTCTTTTTTATTGTAATGTAAAGGTTTATTATTTTTCTTTGAGTTATCCAGTAATTTATAATTTTCTCCCTGAGTTTATAACAGTCCATTCTATCTTACTACTCTCTCGACTTCCTCACCATTTAAAGTTCTGTAACTACACTATTTTCTTCCCTCTTTTTGCTTTGTAGTCTTCATTTCCCAATTGATGTCTCTGGTTCCCTGTTTACAACTTGTTAGCTTATTTTACTTTGGACACTTCCATAACTGGGTTGGTTTCTCAGTTATGTCATCATGTGTCAGTTGTTGTTTGCTATTATTGGTTCTCTGTTCAAACAACTTTCTTTAGTATCCCTTGCAAAGATGTTTTGTTTTAACAAATTCCCCTAATTTCTGCTTATCTGGAAAAGTCCTAATTTCATCATCATATTTGAGGGACAGTTTTGCTGGGCATATAATTCTTAGTTGGAAATTTTTCTCTTTCAGGGTTTTATATATATACCATCACATTACCTTCTCGCTTGCATGGTTCCTACTGTGAAATCAGAGCTTATTCTTATTGGTTGTCCTTTTTAAGTAACATTGTTTTGCCCATGCTGCTTTCAGGATTCTTTCTTTGTCTTTGGTTTTGATGAGTTTGCTGATGATATGTCTTAGTGATTTTCTTTTGGGGTCTATCCTGTTTGGGTTTTGTTGGCCTTTCTGAATATTCTCATCTTCCATCATATCAGGGAAATTTTCTTCCAACAAATCTTGGACAATTTTCTCAATGGTTTTCTTTTTGTCTTCCTTTTCTAGAGTTCCAATTACACATATTTTGATGGTATCCCACATGAATCTTAGGCTTTCTTCGTTTTGTTTTGGTCTTTTTGGTCCCTCTCCAAAGAAGTATTCAGATATTTGTCTTCAATCTCATTAATTCTATTTTCCATTAATTCATTTCTACTCCTTTCCATTTCAATGTGTTATCTATTTCTGAAAATTTAGTATTAATCTTCTGGATTTCTATCTGTAGATTTTGTATCATTTCTAATTTTTCATTTTGATCTTGTATTATTTTCTGAAATTGTTCTAGGGTTTTTTTTTGTGTGTGTGTTTTCCTTCATTTTGTCAGTGATTTCCTTGATCTGTCTCTCAATCCATTGAAGGTCCCTAAATATAATTCTTTTGAACTCCTTATCAGGGAGTTCCAGTGCTGCTTCTTCCTCAGGGATGTATTTTGTGTCTGTATCCTATTCTCTTCTCTCCATTGCTTTTCTTTGTGTGAACTGTGATGGTCTATTATCTCTAAGACATTGTGACTTTATTGCATTTATATTTAATTGGTGATTGTGTGTTGGAGTGATTTGCCCAAAATTTTTGTTTTGTTTTGTTGGATCTGAGTAAGCATGCTGTTGTGGTCCTCTATTTGCTAGTTTGCAACAGTTATGTACTCACCATCTTTCTCCTGGTGAGTGTGATAGAGTGGCTGCATAGGTTAACTGTTGCAAAGAGCAATTAAGGGTGAGTCAGGCTCTTATTGGTGGTTGTGTATTGTTGGCCAGTTGTTGCAGAAGGAATTAGTTGCTGTCACTCAGTAAGTGGAACTGCAGGAGGTACTGATGTAGTTGGGTCATATGGGCACAGTTGCTTTTCCCACTCAGTTAGACAAAAACAACAATCAAAAAACCATCAAAAAATTAAAAGCAAAAGGATAAAAGAACATATACCACATAAACACACAGGAGCAATCACCAAAAAGAGATAAAAGAAGGAAATAAAAAGAAGAAGAAGAAAGGCAATAAATGAGAGAAAATATTTGAAGAAATACTTACAATAGCCAAAGGAAATATGAGTAGAAAACTAGAGGGAAAAAAAAAAACATAGAATCTTTGGAAGGGGGTATCAGAGGAAAGAGCTAGAGTAGGAGAATAATGAAGGAAAAAAAATGGGGAAAATCCAGAAAGATAAACAAAGAATGGGGAGAACCAGAAGAAAGCAATAAATGGGAACCAGGAAAAGGTTAGAGGAATAGAGCCAAAAATAGAACCTGGGAAGGGAAGAAGGAAAAATAGTAATAAAAAGGATGATAATAATAATAATGTTTTTAAAACAGAAAAAAATGAGCTAAAAAAAAAAAGAGGAAGAAAAAAAAACCTGGGCAGAGTGGGGGGCAGGGCACCTAGACTATATTAGAGTACACAGACTGGGATGGAATTCCTGCCAGCCCAGGAGGTGTGTGGGAGTGAGGGATGGCTACGCATCCATTCACCAAGACGGTGTGGGGTATAAGAGTAACAAGGGGAATGGCATACTTTTCCAGTCCTCAGTGTCCAGAATGTCCTTGTGGTCACTGGCAAGTGGTGCCTATTCTTAGGCCTAGAATCTGAGAGAATGCTGTTGCTTTAAATATCCAAAATGGTCAAACTGCTTGTAAACATTCAAAATGGCTGCACCTTCTGGACAGCCAAAAGTGCACAGCTCAGCCTGTCTCCCTCTTTGCTGCTTCCCTTTTATTCACCAGTCACCAGTGCAGTCCTCCATGCAGCCACTGGCCAGCAGGGCCGATTTTTAGCTTAATTCTAAGGTCCTAACACCACTTGGCAATATCCAAGCTGTCCGTCCTGTCAGTATTGCTAACAGTCTGCAGCTCTGTTTGTCTCCTTTTTCAGTGTTTTCATGCAGGTTCTTCTACAAGTTGGAGTTTAGTCCACTTCTGTATCCTTCCTTTCAAAGCTCAGGGCTCCAGGATTATCTTCTATATCTGTGTTAATTGTTTCCTTTTTTCTTTGTTGAAGAGAGTCTGTGTGATTTGTCTGCCTATTAATTCCTCCATCTTACTGGAACACTCAACAAATAACTTGATATCTGATCACAATATTTCACTGTGCCAAAAGCTCTCCCTTCTTAGATCTCTGGCTGCAGGATAATCCTGTCATTCAGAAAATATATATTAAACCCACTCAGTGCCAGATACTAGAGATACATTGTTAAATGATTTGTACATGGTACCTGGGAGTTTCAGGTACAGTCAGTCCTCATCATTGTGAATTCTCTATTTGCAAATCTCCCTTAATAAAATTAGTTTGTAACCCACAAATCAATACTTGCAGCATTTTCTTGGTGATTTATGGACATTTGAATCACCCAAATGCACATATTACAAACTGCATTGAACAAGGCTGTGCTCTGCCTTGTTTCAGCTCTTATTCTATAAACATGTCCTTTTTACAGTCCATATTTTGCAGTCCATGTTTTAGACATTGTTGTGCTTTTTGTTGGTGATAACTCACCTCCCAAGCATAATGCTGATGTGCTGTCTAGTGTTTTTAAGTGCAAGAGGGTAGTAATATGTCTTTATAGATAAAATGTGTGTGATGGATAGCCTTCATTCAAGCATGAGTTGTAGAGCTGTTGGCCATGTTTATTTATTGATCTGATGATGAAACAATTGTGACCTGAGCCTTGCAGGAATCTAGCCCAGTATTTACCCTAGTAACATTGGTTCACCAAAAAATAACCACTGCCAGTGAGTTGATTCCAACTCATTGCAATGCTACAAGACAGAACAGAACTGTCTGATAGGGTTTCCAAGGCTGTAAGTCTTTATGGACGCAGACTGACTCATCTTCCTCCCACAGAACAGTTGGTGGTTTTGTGCTGCCGACCTTTAGGTTAGCAGCCGAATGCCTTAACCATTGCACTACCAGAGCACCTCAGCAGTGGTTCAGTAGTCAGTAATTCAGAGTTAAACGGAATTTGTAGAGCAGAGATACCTTGAATAACAGAAATCAATTCTAGTTTCATATATTGTTGTTATATGCCATCGAGTCGGACCTGACTCATAGCGACCCCTCCTTGGGTTTCCGAGGCAGTATCACTACAGAGATAGATTGCCTCATCTTCCTTCCGAGGAATGGCTGGTGCGTTTGGACTGCCAGCCTTCTGGTTAGCAATCAAGTGCCTTAGGCACTATGCTACCAGAGCTCCCTAGTTTCATATAGATGGGTCATATGGATACAGTATATAGAAAGAGTGTAGTTAAAAAATAATAATAATAAGCAATAATAATAAACAACCGGGCTTCCATGCTTAATGAGAACAGATAATTGAAAGGCTTTTCAGTGCCAGATTACACTGTGAGTGGGTGACAAGCCCTTCCACTTCAGGCATCTCATGATCCTGCTAATGGCATTGTCTTTATCTGATTACTGGTCAGTACTGGTTATCATGTAACATTATCCTGAAATCCTAGAGTTCTCATTGTTCTTTCGTAATCCTCAGAGCTCAGTGATTTCTTTGGAATCTCCTCAGCCTGATGATTATTTTTGATACTCTTTTCCTAGTCATTTTGAGAAGGGATAAAAGTGCTTCAGCAAAATGATGATTTCAGGCAAACCTTCCCTGGAGAAAGAACAGAGCCTTTCTTCTGGGTCTTTTCCTTGTCTACAGTTGGTCTTCCCTCTTTCTCCCAGTGCCTTAGAACATACAGTAAAACGTTTGTCCTAAAAATCCGAAGGCCCTGCATCCCACCCACCTTCTATATCTGACAGGAGAAGTCTCAGCAACTTTTTCCTGCCCTAATCAGATAAAGGCTTATGTATATAAGTGCCTTCTTCCCCCCTACCCCCATTTGTCACATAACCCTCAGGAACTCTTACCACATCTGAGCTCAACATGATATTTTAACTGAGACTTTAGTGAAGTTTATGACCTCATCATTCGTGCTTATGATCAGTGTAAGATTTAGACAATTCAATTTGAAAGGATTATTTATGGAGTATTTGGATAAATGATTTGTGTTCCTGTTATCCTGAGCAACAGGAATAAAATCAGATACCTGTGTTGAACGTTGCAAGTACTTACTGATGACAAATGTTGTTAGGTGCCGTCAGTTAGATTTGACTCATAGAGACCCTATGTGCTACAAAATGAAACACTGCCCAGTTCTATGCCATCCTCATAATTGTTGCCATGCTGGAGACCTGTGTGACAACCACTGTGCCAGTCCATCTCATTGAGGGTCTTCCTCTTTTTTTCTGACTTTCTTTACTGAGCATGATCTCCTTCTCCAGGGAATGGTCCCTTCTGACAACATGACCAAAGTATGACAGATGAAGTTTGGCCATTCTCACCTCTGAAGAGCATTCCAGCTGTGCTTTCTCTAAGACAGATTTGTTTGTTCTTATGGCAGTCCATAGGAGCTCTGGTGACATAGTGTCTAAGGCATTTGACTGCTAACCAGAAGGCTGGAGATTCAAACCCACCAACCACTCCTCAGAAGGTTGGGTAATCTACTTCTGTAGAGATACCACCTCAGAAACCCAAGGAGGGGTCGCTATGAGTTGGGACCAACTCAGTGGCAGTGGGGTTTTTTTTTAGTTTTTATGGAAGTCCATGGTATATTCAGTATTTTTCACCAATGTAACAATTCAGATGCATCAATTCTTCTGCAGTCTTCCTTATTCATTCTCAAGCTTTACATGCACGTAAGTCTGTTTATATTACCAGGGCTTGGGTCAGGCATCATTACCCTTCAGAATGACTGATATTTTTGCTCTTTAACACTTTAAAGAGGTCTTTTGCCGCAGATTTTCTCAGTTCAATAGGTCATCTGCATTATTGATTGCTGCTCCCTTGGGCATTGATTGTGGATCCATCTAAAATGAAATCCCCGACAACTTCAATCTTTTCTCCATTTTATCGTGATGTTATGTCCTGGCCTAGTTGTGAGGACTTTTGTTTCCTTTATGATGAAGTATAATCCATACTGAAGGCTGTACTCTTTGATCTTCATCACTAAGTGTTTCAAGTCATCTCTAGTATCACCAAGCGAGGTTTTGTTTTCTGCATGTCAAAGGTTGTTAATAAGTCTTCCTCCAAGCCTGATACTGTGTTCTTCTTTGTATAGTCAGTTTCTTAATTTAATTACTCAGAGTACAGGCTGAATAAGTATGGTAAAGGTATCCAACCCTGGCACAAACCTGTCCTGATTTTGCACCATTCCATATCCCCTTATTCTGTTCAAACAACTGCCTCTTGGTATATGTACTAGTTCCTCATGAGTACAATTAAATGCTCTGGAACTCTCTCATTCTTCACAATGTGATCTATATTTGTTATGATCCACACAGCTGAATGTCTTTGCATAGTCAGTAAAACACAGGTAAACATCATTTTGGTGTTCTTTGCTTTCATCCAAGATCCATCTGACATCAGCTATGATATCCCTCATTCTATGTCCTCTTCTGAATCCAGCTTGCATTTCTGGAGGTTCCCTGTCAATATACTGCTGCACTCATTTTTTTAATTATCTTCAGCAAATTTTTTTTTTGCTTGTGATATTAATGATAGTGTTTGATTATTTCCACATTCTGTTGGATCATCATGCTTTGGAATGGGCACAAATGTGCATCTCTTACAATTGGTTGGCCAGGTAGTTGTCTTCTAAATTTCTTGGCATAAATGAGTGAGTGCCTCTAGCACTGCATCCATTTCTTGAAAGAAATCAATGGGAATTCTGTCATTACTAGAGCCTTGTTTTTTTGCCAGTTCCTTCAGTGCAGCTTGGACTTATTCCTTCATTATATGATGACACATA
>NW_006921969.1:1465120-1466817 GCF_000298275.1 Orycteropus afer afer | reverse complement strand
TTTATTTTTTTATTTATTTTTTATTTTATTTACTTTAAGAGTTTGTTTTCCATTCAACATTATGTGTACATTTAGTTTCACTCCTCTTTACCATCCCTAACCCTAACCCAGTCTCCTCCCCTCCCTGCCCAGTTTTTAAAAATCATAAGCAAAGGCATTTACTTTAGAGAACTTTCTGACAGTTTCTGTTTAACTTTGCTTAATACTGACTTCAAACTGTTGCATTTATAGAGAACTCTTGATTTAAAAATTTCCTGTGGTTAATTTGGTAGATTTCTAATTGTAATTCTTTAAAATTTAGAATAGCATACATTTAGTCCCATTACCATCTAAGTTTTATTGAGTCAGTTACTATATTATGTCCTGCACATTCAAGGAACACATGAGAAAATATTCTCATCCTTACAGACTTGTAGGAGCAGAAAATCAGATACAGTATGACAAGGACTATGTTAAAAAGGTCCCAAATGTAGCATAGAAAGATTGCTAATATCACCATTGGAGGAAGAGGCAGGGAAGAAAACATGTCAGGGAAAAAATAGAGGAGAGTTATTTCCACAATAGTCGAAAACTTGAAAGTATGCATGGAATGAAAAGAAAATGGCTGAGCAAAGAAATATGGAACTCAGGCAGCAGAAGAAAATCCTCCCAAAGGAAACCAAGATGAAATAGCCAAAGAGGTTGAAAGAAAACCAGAAGAAAAAGATGGCACCAAAATCCAGGGAAAGGGGAATTTTGTTACTAATGGAAAAATCATATATCCTTCCTTCTTAGAGTTTCATGATTCATCTAAGCATATTATAGGTTCTGAGAAGCCCTGCAGTAAAGACATGTCTTACATTATTTAACTTAGCATTTCCCAAAATGAATTAGGTATGGTGAGTACATGTATATATTCTACTAACATTTCACTGGTGTCAGTGTTCTACAAAAAACAGAAATGCTGGTCTAATTCATCCTCAGTCCTGTTTCTATAATAATACTTGTAAAGATTAGCTTTTTACATTTGTCTCAGTTGGTAAAGCACATAAACAAAAAACTAGCACATAAAACAAAACTAGAGTTCTGGTAAAATGGCGGAATAGGCAGAAAATCTGCACAGACCCTCTTCAACAAACAAAAGGGGAATCAATTAACACAGATACAGAAGATAATCCAGGACGCCTGAGGCTTGAAGAGAAGGATATAGAAGTGGACTAAACTCCAACTAGCAGAAGAATTTGCATGAAAACACCAAAAAGGAGGCATACAGAGCTGTGGTCTGGCAACAATCCTGATGGCACAGACAGCTTGGATATTGCCAAGTAGTGGTAGGACCTAAGAATTAACCTAAAAATTGACCCTTCTAGCCAGGGATTGTATGAAGGACTGCTCTGGTGGCTGGTGAATAAAAGGGGAAGCAGCGAAGAGGAAGATGGGTTGAGCTGTGGACTTTTATCTGTCCGGAGGGCACAGCCATTTTGAATGTTTACAAGTAGCTTAACCATTTGAATTTAAAGTGACAGTGTTCTCCCAGATGCCAGTGACTTAAGAATGGACTCCACTTGCCGGAATGCCCAAGGACATTCCGGACCCAGACTACTGAAAAGGTGCAACATTCCCCTTGTTACTCTAATACACCACATCTTCTTGTTGAACGGAGGTGCAGCCATCCTTTACGCACACCCACTTCCTGGGCTGGCAGGAATTCCATCGCA
>NW_006921969.1:1463091-1464565 GCF_000298275.1 Orycteropus afer afer | reverse complement strand
CAGTCCCCATATGACACAACTACACCCACACCCCCTGCAGCTTCACTTACTGAGTGAGAGCCACCACTTCCTTCTCCACCAATGGGTGAATGATAAACAACCACCAAGACAAGCCTGACTCACCCTTGGCTCCTTTTCACAAACAGTTAACAGAGATCTAAATACAACAACATCACAATGTCTCGGAGACAACAGACCATCACAGTCCACAAAAAGAAGCAAAATAAAGTGGTAAGAACAAGGGAGCAGGATACAGACCCAGAACACATCCCTGAGGGAGAAGCAGCATTGGAACTCTCTGATAAGGAATTCAAAATAATTGTATTTAGGTTTCTTCAAAGGATTGAGAGACAGACCAAAGAAAACACAGACAAAACCCTTGAACAATTTCAGAAGAAAATACAAGAACAAAATGACAAAATAAATTAAAAATTAGAAATGATTCAAAATCTACAGATAAAAATCCAGAAGATTAATACTAAATTGTCAGAAATAGATTACACATTGAAAGAGCAAAAGAGTAGAATTGATCCATGGAAGACAGAATTAATGAGATTGAAGAAAGAAACCTGAATACTTCTTTGGAAAGGGATCAATCAGAAAAAAGATCAAAACAAAATAAAGAAAGCCTAACGTTCATGTGGGATACCATCAAAAGGTATAACCTACGTGTCATTGGAATTTCAGAACATTAAGAGAAAAATGAAACCACTAAAAAATTGTCCAAGATTTGTTGGAGGAGAACTTCCCTGATATGATGAAAAATGAGAATGTATCTATTCAGGAAATCCAGCGAACCCCAAACAGGATAGACGCCAAAAGAAAATCACCGAGACATATCATCATCAAACTCATCAAAACTAAAGACAGAGAAAGAATTTTGAATGTAGCACAGGAAAAACAAAAAGTTACCTACAAAGACAACCAGCAAGAATAAGCTCTGATTTCTCAGCAGAAACCATGCAAGGGAGAAGGTAATAGGATGGTATATATAAAAACTTAAAAGAGAAAAATTTTCAAACAAGAATTATATAGCCAGCAATATTGTCCCTCAAATATGAAGGTGAAATTAGGAGATTTCTAGATAAGCAGAAGCTAAGGGAATTTGTTAAAACCAGACCACCCTTACAAGAGATACTAAAGGGGGTCATTTGAACAGAGAACCAAAAATAACAAATAACAACTGACAATTAATACAAAAGATGACATAACCCAGAAACCACAGCTATGGACATAGCCAAAGTAATATGAGCTTACAAGACTGTAAACAGGGAACCAGAGACATCAATTGGCAAGTGAGGGCAACTACAAACCAAAAAGAGGGAAAGTTTTGTGTAGTTACAGAACGTCTAAATAGTGAGGAAGTCAGAGAGTTACAAGATAAAATAGAGTGTTCTAATCTCTGGGAGAAAATTATAAATCACAGGGTCACCTCAAAGAAAAAGCATAAAACTTCACATTACAATAAAAAAAA
>NW_006921969.1:1424316-1445170 GCF_000298275.1 Orycteropus afer afer | reverse complement strand
GTGTTTCGTTCTGCTGTGCATGGGGTCGCTATGAGTCGGAAACGACTTGATGGCACTTAACAACAACAACAACAACATGTCCCTCAAAAAGACATGTTGAAGTCCTGACACCTATACCTGTACATGTGGCCCTTTTTGGAAATAGAGTCTTTAAACATGTTATCAATTAGATTAATATGGGGTCATATGGAAGTAGGGTGGGTCCTTATCCTATATGACTAGTGTCCTCATAAAAGAGGTGAAGTGGCACAGAGATAAATGATGGTGATGTGAAGGCGAGGAGCACGAGATTGCTGGCCATCACCAGAAGCTAGAGAGAGACGTGGAACAGATTCTCCCTCAGAACCCTCAGAATCAACGTGGCCAACTTCCTGATTTTGTGTTCCTAGACTCCAGAACCCACCACTTCATCTGGCAGTTTCTCATACTGTGTAGTGACTTGTGTTTTGCTGTGAGGCTCGATGCTGAACACCAGTGGCTGAAAACCAGACAAATTGTGGAATGCCATCAGGAACATCAGACATGAAGAACGCAAAAGGTCGTTAAAAAGACAGGAAAGGAAGAAATGACCAAAATGGATGTCAAAAGAGAGTCTGAAACTTGCCCTTGAATGGAGAGTAGCTTAAGCAAAGAGAAAAAAATGACTAGATAAAAGAGCTGAACAGATTTCAAGAAGTGGCTCAAGAAGACAGAGTCATTTATTATAATGAAATATACAAAGATCTGGAGGTAGAAAAACAAAAGGGTAGAAAACACTTAGCATTTCTCAAGTTGAAAAAGCTGAAGAAAAAATTCAAGCCTCAAGTTGCAATATTGAAAGTTTCTATGAGTAAAATATTGAATGATGCAGGAAGCATCAAAAGAAGATGGAAGGAATACTCACAGTCACTGTACCAAAAAGAATTGGTCGATGTTCATCTATTTCAGGAGGTGGCAAATGACCAAACCCAATAGTATTGAAAGAAGAAGTTGAAGCTGCATTGAAGGAAGTGGCAAAAAACAAGATTCCAGGAATTGACAGAATACCCATTGAGATGTTTCAACAAATGGATGATACACTGTAGGCACTTACTTGTCTGTGCCAAGACAGATACCTGGCCAACTGCTTGGAAGTGATCCATATTTTTACCCATTGCAAAAAAAGGTAAATGCACAGAATGTGGAAATTATTGGACAATATCATTGATACCACATGCAAGTAAAATTTTGATGAAGCTAATTCAAGAATGGTTGTAGCAATATATTAACAAGGAACTTCCATAAATGCAAGCTGGATTCAGAAGAGGATGTTTGATGAGGTATATCATGCTGATGTCTTGGCTGAAAACAAAGAACACCAGAAAGATGTTTTCTTGTGTTTTATTGACTATGCAAAAGCATTTGACTTTGTGGATAATACTAAATTGTGGATAACATTGAGAAGAATGGGAATTCCAGAACACTTAGTAATACTTATGAGGATCCTGTACATAGACCAGGAGGATGTTGTTCAAACAGAGTAAGGGGATACTGCATGGTTTAAAATCAGGAAGGGATTGTGTCAGGGTTGTATCCTTTCACCATACTTATTCAATCTCCATGCTGAGCAAATAATCTGAGAAGCTGGACTAAACGAAGAAGAATGTGGCATCATGCTTGGAGGAAGAGTCATTAACAACCTGTGATATACAGATGGTACAACTTTGCTTGCTGAAAGTGAGGATGACTTAAAGCACTTATTGATGAAGATAGAAGACTACAGTCTGCAGTATGGATTACATCTCAATATAAAGTAAACATAAATCCTCACCACTGGACCAACAAGTGGCATCATGATAAATGGAGAAAACAGTTAAGTTGTCAAAGACTTCTTATTACTTGGTACTACACTCAACACCAATGGAAGCAGCAGTCAAGACATCAGAAGACATATTGGACTGGGTAAATCTGCTGCAAAAGACCTCTTTCAAGTGCTAAAGAGTAAAGCTATCTCCTTGAAAACTAAGGTGAGCCTAACCCATGTCATGATATTTTCAGTCGCCTCATATGTATGTGAGAGCTAGACAATGAATAAGGAAGACCAAAGAAGAGTTGATGTTTTTGAGTTGTGGTGTTGGCAAAGAATACTGAAAGTGCCATTGACTGCTAAAAGAACCTGACAGATCTGTCCTGGAGGAAGTGCTGCTGTCTGAATGCTCCTTGGAAGTGAGAATGGCCAGACTTCATCTCACCTAATTTGTTCATGTTGTCAGAAGGGACCATGACCCACAGAAAGATATTATGTTTGGTAAAGTGGAGGGTCAACAAAAACGGGAAAGGCCCTTAACCAGATGGATTGGCACAATGGCTGCAATGACAGGCAGAATATAGCAGGGATCATGGGACTGGCACAGGACTGGGCAGTTTTTCATTCTGTTGTACGTAAGGTCACTATGAGTCAGAGATGACTCAAAAGGCAGAGTGAGAGGAAAATGTAGAATAAAACAATAAAAAGACCAGGCTCACTGATCTGATGGAGAATGGTAGAATCCCTGAGACTATGACCGTTAGCCACCCTTCGAGCCTGGAACTGAACTTACCACCACCCCTCCCATGGCTCAATTTCAGCCAAATACCAGACAAGCCTATAAAGTGATAAATAAAACCAGGGACGTATAAAGTACTCTATCTAGGCTCCTATTATGATCCCTTCCAGAGTAGTCAGCAGTGGTAGCTGGGCACGATCTAGTTCTTCGGGTATCAGGATCATGGAAGCTGGCATTCACATGGTGCATTTGTTCTTTGGACTAATTGTTTCCATGTGTCTTTGATTTTATTCACTCTTCTTAGCTCCAGACAGGGAGAGACTAGGAGTTCAACCTTAGATGGCCACTCAGAAGCTTTTAAGACCTCAAGTGCTCCTCACCAAAGCAGGATGTAGAACATTATCTTTGTGGATTATGTTATGCCAGTTGACCATAATGTCCCCTTGTGACTAGGGTCCTGAGTGCCCAGGCCCAGTGATTCAGTCCTTCAAGGTGTTAAGTTATCACTAAGGAATTTTCATAACTTTGTCACCTGTATGATCTACTCATCCCCCTGTATGAGACACCACTTGTCTGTCAGTTTATCATACTATGGTGATTTGCGTGTTTGTGTGAGGCTATAGGTGATACCACCGATATTTCAAATACCAGCAGGGTCGCCCATGGTGGACAGATTTCAGCAGAGCTTCCAGAGTAAGACAGATTGGGAAGAAAGACTCAATAGCACCTAACAACAACAGCCTACAGAACTGTGACACAGTACATTCCTATTTTATAAGCTACCCATTTTGTAGTACATCTTTATGGTGGCATAGTGCCTAAGGCCTTTGACTGCTAACCAGAAGTTTGGCAGTTCAAACCCACCAGCCGCTGCAAAGAAGGAAGATGGGGCAATCTACTTCTGTAAAGATTTATTGCCTCGAAAACCCAGTGGGGGACACTATGAATAGAAATTGATGCAATAGCAGTGAATTTTTTTTGTTTGTTTGTTTGAAAAAACCAGTACACCTACTTTTTTCTTTGTTTTCTCTCATTTTTTCCCCTTTTCTTTCCTTTTCCTTACAGGTTATTTCTTATATATGTTGCCATTCCGCACATATAATTGTGTACTGCATGATTTTGCCTATTCTTTTTGGTACTTATCTGTCCTTTTATTTATTTCTTTGTCCATCTTTTCATTCTAAATAGTCTTTATTAATGTTGAAAGATTTTTCTGCCTACCCAGGAGGTAAGCAAACAGAGTGGAACCATGTGTGATGTTCATGGAGACATGAAAAACAAAGTAGATAACTTTGCCTGACGTAGACCACCAGGTAGGGTTTGCTCTTGTTGTTGTGTGCCGTCGAGTTGTCTCCAACCCATAGCAACCCCTCTTTGGGTTTCTGAAGCAGTATCTCTATGGAAGTAGATTGCCCAATCTTCCTTCCAAGGAATGGCTGGTGGGTTTGAATCGCTGAGGAAGTGAAATTTGAATTGGATGACAAAGAATGATGATGAGTTTTCTAGGAACAGGAGCACAGATGAGGGTAAACCAGAAAATAAATAAATAAATAAATAGGCAAGCCATCAAGTTGATTCCAACTCACGTTAACCCTATAGGACAAAGTTGAACTTCCCTGTATGGTTTTCAAGGATGGAAATCTTTACAGAAGCCATCTGGTTAGCAGTCAAGTGCCTTAGGCACTATGCTATCAGAGCTCCCACAGATGAGGATTGTTGTTGTTGTTGTTATGTGCCGTCAAGTCAGACCCAACTCATAGTGACCCCTCCTTGGATTTCCAAGGCAGTATCACTACAGAAGTAGTTTGCCCCATCTTCCTTCTGTGGAGTGGCTGGTGGGTTTGAACCACCAGCCTTCTGGTTGGCAGTCAAGTGCCTTAGGCACTATGCTACAAGAGCTCCAAATGAGGATAGGGCATGCCTAATGAAACAAGTGCTTTGTGCAAAGATGCAAAGTTGTGCTTTGTGGGTTGGTGAGAAGCCTGGTGTGGTAGACCCCATGGTATGTGTTGGTACATACTGGAATATAAGGTATGGGACCAGGCAAGTTTAGCAGATTGTGGGGAGCTTTTTGTGCTTACACAGGAAGATAAGATTTATTCTGTAGGTAGTGATGAGTCAACATTCTGTAGGTAGTGATAAGTCAACATTGGCTTTTATTTGTTTCCCAGTGAGGGAATGATGTAATAAGATAAACAGTAACCCTAAGTGTTCCTTGCTTATTAGAAATAAAATACTGTGAAGTAAAGACAAATGTTCACTTCAAGCAACTCTATCCTCTGAACTAACAATTTCCTTTACATTATAAAAACCATTTTGCAGGGTGAGACAAATAAAGTTATAGCCCAATTGATAAGGAAGTAGTTTTCTCTATGACTATTGTAAGTACAAAATATGTTGTTGTTCTTATATGCCGACCCCTCCTTGGGTTTCTGAGGCAGTATCACTACGGAAGTAGATTGCCCAACCTTCCTTCAGAGGAGTGGCTGATGGGTTTGAACTGCCAGCTTCTGGTTAGCAGTCAAGTGCATTAGGCACTACGCTACCAGAGCTCCTAGTATAAAATATAGGGCATAGTATACCTGAGACTTCTTTATAATTTGTGATCTATTTTGAATGCAGCCTAGAATTATAAAATACATGAATGGAGAGAATATATGAGGTCAATTAATCCAACTTTTTCATTTAAAAATAAGGGAACTTAAAACATGTCAAAGACTTGGAATAGCTGCTCACCAACAACTCCATGGTCTGTCTCTGTGTGCAAGTTCTCCTTTTGTAATATTATTTACTATTCTGCTCCAAATGTATTTGCTTATGAAATTAAAAGGAAACTGAATGATAGCTTTTGTCTAAGAGCAGGTATATTTATACCATTTTACAATTGCATTAATATTTTGTGGTTTATAAATATTTCATATAAAATTACTACTTCTTTTAATCTGATTGTGAAGTGACTTGATATATTATTTTGCATTGAAGTATCTCTGGGCACCAAAGATATTTTCAAGGAACCTATCTGATTTTGAAAAATCAGTTACTAGGAAAATTCACTTAATAAGCCAGTAATCTATATTTATTACTATTGAAATTTTTCTATCTTTCCTGTAAAGATGGAGACCTTATAAGTAGATCTTTATTAATGTGGAAATGATAAAGTTCCTAAAAATATATGAAACATAAATTAAATCAGTTAATTACTTAATTACATTTGCGGATGAATAATTATATATTTATTGACCATTATATATTATATGCTTGGTTAGGTATTTACAAATGTATTCTCTAATTTAACCTAGATACCTTCCCAATAATCATGTGATATAGATAGATAGACAGACAGACAGATAGATAGATAAAGGAGCTCTGGTGGCATAGTGGATAAGGCATTTGGCTGTTGACCAGAAAGTCGGTGGTTCAAACCCACCAGCCACTCTGCGGAAGGAAGATAGAGCGATCTACTTCTGTAAAGATTTCCAGGCTCTGAAACTCAATGCTATATGTCAGAACTGACTCAATGGCAGTGAGGTGTTTTGTGTGTATGTGTTTTTTTTTTTTTTTTTTTAACTATATATGATATAGATATGCTGTTTTTAGATGCCACTGATTCAGTTCTGACTCATAGCAACTGTTTGTACAACAGAGTCTGCACTGGTCCTGCACTATTCTCACCATCATTGCTTTGTTTGAGTACATTGTTGCAGCTACTTTGTCGATCCATCTTGTTGAACGTCTTGCCCTTTAGCAATGACTCTCTGCTTTACAAAGCATGATGTCCTTCTCCAGGGATGGGTACCTTCTGGTAATATGTCCAGAGTACATAAGACGAAGTCTTTCTATCCTCCCTTCTAAGGAGCATTCTGACTGTACTTTTTTCAAGATAGATTTGTTCACTTTTTCTGGCAATTCATGGTATATATAATATTCTTTGCCAATACCATAATTCAAATGTATTAATTCTTCTTCAGTCTTCCTTATTCATTGTCCAGCTTCTGGATATATATGAGATGACTGAAAATACCATCGTTTGGGTCAGACACACCTTAGTCCTCAAAGTGACATCTTTGCTCTTTAATTCTTGAAAGAGTGCTTTTGCAGCAGATTTGCCTAATGCAGTACCTAATTTGATTGCTTGACTGCTGCTTCCATGGACACTACTTGTGGATCCAAGTAAAATGAAATCCTTGTCAACTTCAATCTTTTCTCTGTTTATCATGATGTTGCTTATTGGTCCAGTTGTAAAGACTGTTGTTTTCTTTATGTTGAGGTATGATCCATACTGAAGTCTGTACTCTTTGGTTTTCATCATCAAGTGTTTCAACTCTGCTTTGCTTTCAGCAAGAAATGGTGTGTCATCTGCATATCACAGGTTGTTAATGAGTCAGTCTCCAGTCCTGATGCCCCATTCTTCTTCAAGTGGTCCAGGTTCTCAAGTTATTATTTGCTTAGTATACAGATTGAATAAGTATGGTGAAGGATCCGATCCCTATGCACACGTTTTCTGATACCACCTTGTTCTATTCAAAAATGACTACCTCTTGGTCTACGTGTAGGTTCCACATGAGCATAATTAAGTGTCCTGGAATTCCCATTTTTTTCACTGTTATCCATAATTAGTTATAATCCACACAGTCAAATGTCTTTGCCTAGTCATCAAAACAGTTAAACATCCTTCTGATATTCTTTACTTTCTGCCAAAGTCCTTCTGACATCATCATTGATTGCCCTCGTTCTGAAACTGGCTTGAATTTATGACAGTTCACTGTCTATGTACTACTACACCTGTTTTTGAATTATTTTCTGCAGAATTTTACTTTTGTGTGATGTTTATGATACTGTTTGAAAATTTCTGCATTCTGTTGACTCCCCTTTCTTTGGGTGAGCATGTATAAAGATCTCTTCTAATCATTTGTCCAAGTAGCTGTCTTCTAAATTTCTTGGTATAAATAAGTGCTTCTAGCATTCTTTATACATAGAGAGAATTGTTGCATTAGTTGACATGTTAGCTCTGGCTCATGGCCATCCTATGTATGACAGAACAAAACATTGCTCAGCCTGAGCTATCTTCATGATTGTTGGTTGCTTGTGACTGTTGTAACAATTCATCTTACTGAGAGTTTTTCTCATTTTTGCTAGTCCTCTCCTTTACCAAATATGATCTTCTTTTCTAGCAATTGGTCTTTTCTGAAGATTTGTCCAAAGAAAGTCTCTTCATCCTCGCTTTTAACAAGCAAAGCTTCTGGTGGTATTTCTTGCAAGATTAATTTGCTTAATCATTTGGCAGTCTGTGATACTATTCAGTGTCCTTCACCCATACCACCATCTGAATGAATCAATTCTTCTTCTGTATTCTTTTTTCATTTCTAGCTTTCACAAGCTGATGAGGCAGCTAAAATGACAGTGGCATGGGTCAAGTGTACCTTAGTCATCAAAGTGATATTTTTATTTTTACTTTTTAAAAAGTGGAAAGAAGTTTTTGTAGCAGCTTTGTCAATGCAGGAAATGTGTTATTTGATTTCTTTACAGCTGTTTCTGTCATCATTTATCATGATATTGTTTATCAGACCAGTTGTGAGCATTTTCAGTTTCTTTATGTTCATACATGGTCCATATAGAAAGCTGTAGTCTCTGACCTTCATCAGTAAGTGCTTCAAGTCATCTTCATTTTTAGCAAGGAAGGTATTGTCAACTTCATATCACAAGTTGTTAATGAATCTTCCTCCAATCCTGATGCCATATTCTTTTTGGAGGTATTTATATGATATTTATTAGAAGGAAGGTTTGGAAATCTACTTCCATGGTGATACTGTCTCAGAAACCCAAGTAGGGGTTGCTATGAGTCGGCTCCAACTCTATGGCAGTTTTTTTTTTTTTTTTTTAAATATGATATATATATGTGATATATTTAGTTTTAAATATAGGAAACTAGAAAATAGATAATGTACTTTCTGCATTTTTATGTTCAGCTGCCAATCTCTTAGTCTCTGTGCATCCATCAAAGACTTGAGGAGCTCCTCTTCACCTACTGACACTTCATCCCTTGTCCTGAGAAGGTTTGGTATCAATGTGGACCCCTCATCAGACATACTAATGGTTTGATAGTTTTAGCTCTAGTAACCATTATAACTTCAACCACCACCTTACAGAATTATACCATTGGTATTTTTAACAACTATGGTGTTAAGAATAGTTTCCAGTGCTAGTCACAGAGACTCAACCATGGTGTCTTAAACATGTAGGAGTTCATTCATAATAGTCTAGAGGTAGGTGGTTCACAGCTAGTTTGACAGCTCCAAAGTCATTGAAACTCTCTTTATTTTTCTGTATTGATAGTATGTGGTTTCCATCATCAGTGTTTCAGGGTGGCTCACAATCTGTATTGGTCTTCCAGCCATCCTTATTCTAGGCAACAGGAAAGAGACAGTGAGGGGAAGGTAAAGGATGAATGTGCCCCTGTTGATTTCATGTCTATTAGGAGATTTCTTCAAATCCTACCCAAAACTTCAACTTACCTCTCATTGACCAGCACTATGTCTAGAACATGACCACACATAGCTATAGTGGATTTTGGAACTATCATCTACTCTTCAGCTCACTGCCACCCTAAATAGTATTAGTTTCGTTTAGTAAAGAAGGGAAAATAAAATAAGGCAGCTATATCTCTAACCCTGTGTACTACCCCAAATTTTACACTGCTCTCGTTTTGGACCCAGGCCTTTGTACTCTTGTTCTGATGGGAAAGTCCTTGTTCACTTTCTGATTTGCTAATTTCTACCCATACAAAGAGAAAAAATAAATAAACCTCTGCTTAAAATAATTTCTTCCATTATTCTATGACCTTCATATCCTTTTTTTGTGTTTTCATAACTTCTTTAACATTGTACTTCACTTACATGATAGGCGCCATTTTCTCCCTTGTATTATACAACTCTTGGATCAAGAGAGTGTATCTTGCTCATCTGTGATACTACAGAGCTAATGGACTGCCCAGCACACAGTAGCAACTCTTTAGGTGTTTGAGGTGTTTGTTGCTTTGACTATTATGTCTTAGAATCAGCTTCAAGTCAGTCCTGCTTTTGTCCAACTGTCACTTCATTTCCCATGAATGCCTTTAGGGAAACTTGATTTGTTGTCTAGGAAGGTCCTGTATCTGATATGAATCTTTTCCTGTAAGGGCCTGAACAGAGTGGTGTCATAGGACAGCTTCATCTCCCTGAACAGAGTGGTGTCATAGGACAGCTTCATCTCCCTGGTTTGGGGTAGACCCATTTGCAATAACAATGTAACCTTTTAAGGCATGTCTGCTGAACTCCTTTGTGAACTTGGTATATCAGTAAAGACTATATGTAGAGCAGTTACAGATTTCCATAAAACAAAACTCTGTAAATATTTAGCATTTAGACTGATTGCTGCTTCACCACCATTATATTATCTTTAGGCCTTAATAATATATTTCAGGATTTAGAAGAAAATACATGCTGCCTGAAATGTATAAAAAGAGTTTTTCTTTGTTTTCAAAACAAGCAATATACAATTAATTTTAAAAGAAATAAGGCCATTATTCTTAGAAAAGTAATACATTTTATATACTCATTTCTTTCTGAAACAAAATATCATATTCATCTTACACTCTATTCAAGGAGTTTTAATTACTAACATGTCATAAGAATCTTGAAATAAAGGATTATCTATTTAATGACAGTCTTATTAATGGATTCCAAGAACAATTTTATATGGAGGTTAATACATAATTTCCTTTCTTCATAAAGTCACCCCGGTTATATTTTCATATTTGTGTGCTTTTTTTCCATATAAATTCACAATTTTAAATTACATTATTTATTCATATGCATATTGTGATAATAAATAGAAGAAAGCAGGTGAATATAATACATGAAGTATCTTTATTAGTTCTTTTGTGCCAATAATTATAAGATGCAAAATCCTATGACATAGGTATCGTATCCCATATTACAGATGAGGGAAGAGAGCCTTAGAGAAGTTAAGTAGTGTGTCAAGAGTCATGTGACTGGTATTGGACAGCACCAAGATTGAAAATTAGAGCTCTTTATCTCTAAGAACTTTACTCTTTATTACTGCACAGACAGCCATTGAGATGTTTGAAAGGACTTGTTCCATATTTTATGAACCAGCCTTATAGAAAAATCATAAGGGACCTCAATTTCTCATTAACTTCAATTATAGTTTGTCATTGTTACAGTATCTGATGAGGGGGTACACTAGACTCCATCTAGTGATTATCCTCAGGATTCATGTTATGAAGTTTCTTGTTGGATAATACTCCAAGATAGCTGTCATGGAGACACTCCTCAAAGGAAGTTGTTCAGTGCTTCCAATATGACCTCTATGAGCATTTCCCTTTCAATTGCACTTTATAAGCTATTTTCAGTAAAATACTATTGTTTTGAAATCCACTGGGAAAGGATATATCATGTCTTTTAAAAAAAATTGTGATAAACATATACATAACAAAATATTTGCCCTTTCAACAGTCTTTACATGTACAATTCAGTGACATTAATTTTATTCAGCATCATGTCCTTTATAATCCATTATAGTAAGTAAAATTTCAATGTAGGAATAGTTACTACTCATATTTTACCAAAACCCCTTGGACTAAAGTTTCTCTACCTAATTGGAAACAATAGCTTTTCAGATCTTTGCAAGTAACTATTTTAGGTATAATTTGTTTCTAAGAGGATACATGTAGGCCAACAGTGACTTGCAGTATGTCACACAGCAAGTTGATATCAAAGTCAGTGATAAGGTAGTGTGAATTATCAGGCCTCTGATTCATACCACTTTTATCTCAGAGAGGTTGTAGATATTTAAAATAAAAATGCTTTGAAATCAGTATTTCTATACATTATACCAAACTTATTCTTAAATTCCCAAAGGAGACAGAGGACCTTTAGCTTCAGTTTAAAATATAGTTACGCATTTTCCCTGTTGTTCCATAAAAGAGGCTTTATCCTTTGATTTCTTTATTTTTTGCTCTAAAAAAAGCAATTAGTGGTTCTAAGAACATGCATACCATTTATAGTTTGACTCACCAAAACCATATTTATACTGAAGTAAAAATCAGAAACATTTTGGCTTTGGATGTGTCTTCACTTTATGCTTAAGACACAATCCTTTTGCACTCTATTAATCATGATTCATTCATTGCAAAGAAAATTATCTCCTTCTGGGGTCTTAGATTCATATCTTTCTGAGAAGACTTTATGCTACTGAGGAATAGTTAAACATATTGAAAATGTTCTTTGTTCATCTTCAATTTTAGTGCCACCTACAGTTCTATTTTCAACTATATTTTATATTTTTTTCATCACTGATTTGAGTACTTTCCAGTCAAAATATGTTTCTTATGTATACTTTCTGTTCATTTAATTTATCTCACAATTATGGGAAATTTATAATATTAATGGTGCCTTTTATTCTGACCTGAGTTGTTCTAGATAATATTTAAATCTGAATATTAAAAAGCTCATGTCTAATGAAACACTCAGTTTCCCAACAGATAACGCCAACTCTCCTAAACAGTGTTACTTGTTATGATGTTATTTGTGGGGAAACTGAGAGATTAGAGTTTGTACAACAGATGAATATACCATGTTCCATCCTTGCAAAGTGAAAGCAAAGATTGATTGAGAAGAAATCAGTTGATCTTTTTATTTTCATGAATATTTGGACACTATTAAATGTAACTAAATATATTTAACACATCATATATATAAATGAAACACGTTGATTGGTTCTGATGCATGGCAATCACATGTGCTACAGAAATGAATTGCTCCATAAGGTTTTCTGGGAAATAATCTTTGCAGAAGGAGATGTCTAGTCCTTCCTTCCATGGAGCCACTCGATGAGTCCAGACTTCCAACTTTTAAGTTAGTAGCCATTTGTACATCTCTTGTGTCACCAGAGGGGGAAGAGAAAAACAAACAAACAAATATATATATATAATATATATATGTATGTGTGTATGTATATGTGCATATGTATGTATGTGTGTATGTATATGTGCATATGTATGTATGTGTATGTATATATATGTGTGTGTGTGTATATACATACACATACCATCCTCATTGTGAGGTGCTGTTGAGACAATTCCAGCAAATAGTGACTCTGCGTAAAACTGAATGGAACACTGCCCACTCCTGTGCCATCCTCGTAGTTGTTGCTATGTTTGAGCCCACTGTGTCCATCTCATTGAGAGTCTTCCTATTTTTCACCAACCTTCTACTTTTCTAAGCATGATGTCCTTCTCCAGGGACTGCATCCAACTGATAACATGTCCAAAGTATGTGAGACAAAGTCTCAACATCCTCACTTCTAAAGAGCATTCTGACTACTTTTTCCAAGAGAGATTTGTTCTTTCTTTTGGCAGTTCATGGTATATTTAATATTCTTCACCAATACTATAATTCAAAGGCATCGATTCTTCTTCCATCTTCTTTATTAATTGTCCAGTTTTATGCACACAAAGCAACTGAAAAGACTATGCCTTGGGTCAGGTGCACCATAGTCTTCAAAGAGGCATCTTTGCTTCACACTTTAAAGAGGTCTTTTGCAGCATATTTACCCAATGCAGTATATAATTTGATTTCTTGACTGCTACTTCCATGGACATTGATTGTGGATCCACATAAAATGAAATCCTTGACAACTTCAGTCTTTTTCCATTTATCATCATATTACTTACTGGTCCAATTGTGGGATTTTTGTTTTCTTATTGTTGAGGTGCAGTCATTTTGAACACTGTAGTGTTTGATCTTCATCAAAAAGTACTTCCAGTCTTCTTCACATTCAGCAAATAAAGTTGTGTCATCTGCATATTGCAAGTTGTTAATGAGTCTTCCTCCAATCCTGATGCCCAGCGTTCTTTATATAATCCAGTTGAGATTATTTGTTCATTGTACAGATTAAATGAGTATAAATTGTGCCATATGGTTTTCTTGGCTATAATCTTTACAGAAGCAGATCTCTAGTCCTTTCTTCTATGGAGATAGTGAGTTCAGACCTCTGACTTTTAACTTAGTAGCCATTTGTAAACTGCTTGTGTTATACTGACACACACCATTCCTGATTTTAAACCATGCAGTATCCCCTTGGCCTGTTCAAAGGACTGCCTCCTGGTCTGTACACAGATTCCTCATGAACACAGTGAAATGTTCTGAATTCCCATTCTTCACAATGTTACCCACCATTTGTTATGATCCACACAGTCAAGCCTTTGCATAGTCAATAAAACACAAGTAGACGCATTTCTGATATTCTTTGCTTTCAGGCAAGATCTATCTGACATCAGCAGTGATATCCCTCATCCCGTGTCCTCTTCTGAATATGGCTTGAATTTTTGGCAGTTCCCTGTCTATGTATTGCTGCATCTGTTTCTGAATTAACTTTAGCAAAATTTTATTTACATGTGATATTAAGATATCATTCAGTAATTTCCATATCCTGTTAGATCAACTTGCTTTGGAATTGGCCCTAATATGAATTTCTTCTACCTAGTTGGCCAGATAGCAGTCTTAAAAATGTCTTGGCATGGAGGAGTGGGCACTTTCAGTGTTGAACCATTGTTGAAACCTCTCAATTGGTATTCCATCAATTCCTGGAGCCTTGTTTTCCTCTAGTACCTTCAGTGCAGCTTGAACTTGCCCCTTCAATATCATCAGTTCTTGATCATATGCTACCTGCTGAAATAGTTGAATATCTACCAGTTGTTTCCAGTAAAGTGACTTCCATCTTTTTTTATGTCACCCCACAACTGGTCTGATCTTTGATCATTAGTGTTCAGTGTGTCAAATCTATTCTTGAGGTTATTTAAAATTTGCATTGGACATATTCAGGGTGATACTTTGGCTCTGTTGGATTTGTTTTAATTTTCTTCAATTTCACCTTGAACTTACATATGAGCCAGTTGATGGTCTGTTCCATGGTCAGCCCCTGCTCTTGTTCTGTCTGAGGGTTTTGAGTGTCTCAATTTTCTCTTTTACAGATGTAGTCACTTTGATTACTGTGTATCCCATCCCACAAGGTCCATGCGTGTACTGGTCGTTTATGTTGTTGGAAAAAGTTATTTGCAATAAATAAGTCAGTGATCTTGAAAATTCTGTTGTGTGATTACCAGGGTTCTTTCTATCACCAAGGTCATATTTTCCAACCACTGAGACTTCTTTGTTTCCAACTTTTGCATTCCAATCACCAGCAATTATCTGTCTTGATTGAATGTTTATTTAATTTCAGACTGCAAAATTTGGCAAAAAATCTTCATTTTTTTCTTCTTTGGCATTAGTTGTTGATGTGTAAATTTGAGGAATAGTCATATTAACTGGTCTTCCTTATATAGGTATATGGATATTATCTTTATCACTGACAGTGTTGTATTTCTAGATAGATCTTGAATTGTTCTTTTAGATGACTAATGAGATGCCATTCCTCTTCAACGTGATTTCCAGCATAGTCTTACGCAAAATTGTCAATACCAGTACATTTCAGCTCACTAATGCCTAGGATATCAAACTTTTGTGGTCCATTTCATTTTTTACTTCCAATTTTCTTTGGTTCATATTTTTTACAGTCCACATTCCAATTACTAATGTATGTTTGCAGACTATTTATTTTAAGTTGTGCTACATCTGTAAATAAGGTCCCAAAAGCTTTACTCCATCTATGACATTCAGATCAACTCTATTGTGAGGTGCCAGCTTTTTTCCATTTGCATTTTTAGTGCTTTTCAACCTGAGGGGCTTATCTTCCAGCACTATATCAGGCGATGTTTTGCTGCTATTCAAAATATTTTCACTGGCCAACTTTTAGGAGTAGATTACCAACCCCTTCTTCCTACTATATATGTATATCTGTATATACGTGTGTGTGTGTGTGTGTGTGTAGATTTGTTGTTGTTGTTATGTGCCGTCGAGTCGGCCCCGACTCATAGCGACCCCTCCTTGGGTTTCCGAGGCAGTATCACTACGGAAGTAGGATTGCCCAACCTTCCTTCCGAGGAGTGGCTGGTGGGTTTGAACCACCAGCCTTCTGGTTAGCAGTCAAGTGCTTTAGCCATTATGCTACCAGAGCTCCCTGTGTGTAGATAGGTAATTTAATTTAGTTTCTTACATCATCATAGGGAGCTCTGGTGGTATAGTGGTTAAGGCATTTGACTGCTAACCAAAAGGTCAGTGCTTCAAGCCTACGAGCTGTTCTGCAGAAGAAATACGGGGCAGACTACTTCCATAAAGATTTATATAGCCTTGGAAACCCAATGGGGGTCGCTGTGAGTAGGAATTGACTCAATTGCAGTGAGTTTTGTCATATCATCATAAGATCAAAATTACAAATGGAAATTACAGAAATCAGAATTAGGAGCAATTTCCCAAATATATTTTCATCACCAAATGTTACTTATTTATACTTTATACTTTAAAGACATACTAGACAGATGGATTGTTTTTCTAAGATCTTTATTTTCTATTATAAAACTCTGTTTTATAGTGATTATGATGGCGTTGATTACTGTTGCCTTGATGCTGGTTTGTAACAGATGAAAAGGATAGATTACTAATTTGAGATTTGGTCTTCTGTGAATCATGAAGTAGAGAGAGGCAAGAAGCTCTAAGAACTGGAAATTCTATCTGAAATCTTTCACTCCAGGGTCAGGGGTTGTGCTAGGGCAAGTTGTGAGTGATATAAACCATTCATCCAAGAACCAGATGTTCCTCCATTTTACCTTCAGGGGTAGAGGACTTCCTGCTTCAGCAAAAAGTGACAGACATTTGAGAGCCTCACTGAGCTTTAGACCCACCCTTGAGGCTCACTCAGTGCCTGCTTGCCCAATCCTAAAGCCTGTGGCACTGAGCGTGACCCAGATATCAAACATCCTAGAATATTCCTGAGGCTAAGTCCTACTCCAAAAACTCAACACATCAGTATTGGAGCCATTCTAGAGACCAGAACTAGCCTCAGTGTGCATTAAAACCAAAAACCAAACCCACTCCATTTAAGCCAAACACTTGTCATTATCATATATCACATATCATTTCTATATGTGCATATATAATGTCTATATGTGTGTATAGGAGCTCTGGTGGTATAGTGCCTAAGGCATTTGACTGCTAACTGGAAGGCTGGTGGTTCAAAGCCACCAGCCACTCCTCAGAAGGAAGGTTGGGCAATCCACTTGCATATAGATACAGCCTCAGAAACCCAAGGAGGGGTCGCTATGGATCAGATCCAACTCAACTTCAGTGAGTTTGGTTTTTTGGGGTTTATATGTATATAACACACACACAAGCACTTATCTTTTGAATACTACTGTGAGTTGCTATTTCAGCTCCTCCTTTCATTCAGTGAATGAAGGTACTTGGGTCACTGTAACAGTAAAAGCTAAAACTAACATTTTGCTGGAATGTGATGTGCTTTCAGTCTGTTGTATATATTTGGCTTTGTAGCGGCAACAGAAGTGAAGGGACTAAAATTAACATGTGCTTTTAGATATGTAAGTGAACCATGTCACTGCCAAAAAAAATGACACACTATCTAAAATACAGTCTTTAACATGCAGGATGGTTTATCACCAAATAATACATGACTCAATGACTGGATTTTGAAATTTTTAAATATTAAATTCTGTTTATATTTCCCCTTGGCACAGGACACGAGTCCTCCAACATCTGTCTCATTAAGGGCCTTTGCCGTTGCCATGATTGTAGCATGTGAAATGCTTATTCCTTTTTAGTTGATACTTGGCTTAAAGCTCCAGAGACCTGCTTTGCCTCCCTTTCCCTGTTTTTGTCTTAAAATGACCAGCATTTTTTCTCTTACCCTTTACAGAAAGGTCCTTTGGAGATTGGCTCTGTGCTATATTGAAGTAGAGAGTAACAGATGAACTCATTGAATTCTGAGAGTTCAAGCTGCATTTTGGCTTAATTCCTTTATGTACAGAATACAGTTATGTTACCTGAATCTTCTGCTAATTGAGTTATTTGTAATAATTTGACTGTTCATAAGCTATCTGGCTACTAGTATAAGAACAACTACATCTTCTTTTATTAAAGGAAAGAGAATAATTTACTCTTTCTTCTTACGTGCTAGCATACCATACTTGTTTTAGGTTGGTACACCTAAACAAAGGAATATATGTGAAAGAGTAAAACAATAAACCAAAATATTTTCAGTGTGAAAACTGAGATCTATGATTTTATTAGATTCTGTGTGTCCTGGAACTTTGTAAAACAAGCAAAATACCTCAGTTCATACTGTTTTCTTTTGCATAATATATTCTGAGAGTATGAGTTGGACAATTTCTGTATATTCTTGACTTATGAACTGAGAGTTCATAAGTAGCTCTATGTGTTGAAATATTTTTTTAAAATAACAAAACAAAATATGTTCTTAAAGGAGAAAGGATTTTCTATGGCCAAAGTATAAACTTTACACTGCACTTGGAAACTTTGCCTGCCCTTCATCCCTGTTCCTCTAGCCCTCTCAACTTATGTTAGCTAGGATGTGAAGCTGCTCTTCTTCCAATGGAGGCAATGAAGGGGTATTCTGTTTACATGAAAGTCACAACTGAAAGTGTTGTCAGTACTTTTCCTGGGATGAGTCCATCATGCCAAGGCCATCATGTTGTTGTTGTTGTTGTAGGAGCTGTTGAATCAATTCTGACTCAGCAGGCCTGTGTGCAACAGAACGAAATACTGCCTGGTCCTGTGCCATCCTCATAACTCTTGCTTTGCTTGAGCCCATCATTGCAGCCACTGTATCAGCTCAACTTCTTAAAGGACTTCCTTTTTTATCTCTGACCCTCTGATTTACCAAGCACGATATCCCTTTCTAGGGATTGGTTCTTTTTAAAAACATAACCAAAGCAGGTGAGATGAAGTCTGGCCATTTTCACTTCTAAGGAGCGTTTCAGCTGTACTTCTTCTAGTACAGATTTGTTCATTCTTCTGATAGTCCAAGGCATTTTCAATACTTTTCACTAGCACCACAATTCAAAGGCATCAACTCTTCTACAGTCTTCCTTATTCATTGTCCAGCTTTCAGATGTATATGAGGCGATTGAAAATACCATGGCTTGGGTTAGGTGCACCTCAGTCTTCAAACTGACATCTTTGCTCCTTAATGTTTTAAAGAGGTCTTTTTGCAGCTGATCTACCCAGTGTAGTACAACATTGGATTTCTCGATGGCTGCTTCCACGGGTGCGGTAGTTACGTTTATGTGTCAACTTGGCTGGGCCTGGTTGAGTGGTTGGGCAGCTGGTAGTAGTTATTCCCCATGATGAGACTGGCAGTCAACTCCATGGTGGGATCTACCACAAGCAGCTGAGTAGCTACTTTGGGTATGTGGTCTGCTTCCCATATATAAGAAGCAGCTTTGTGAATGGTCTCTATCTTATGGCACACTTGGACCCTGCATGTAGCTATGTTCTTGTTCAGCAGCCTGCCATGCTCTGCCAACTTTGGGACTTACAATGAACTTGAATTAATGTCCTGCCATGTGGTTTGGCAACATTGGGACTGTACCATTTTATTTGTCGACCTTGGGCTTGATAGCCTCAGCAGCCAGTAGCTGCCTGAGTGAAGACATGCCTCTGGCTTCAGTGGGCCGGGAGCAAGAGGCAGAGCTGAAGTCCAAGTTCTAGAGGCTTTCACACTATCTCTAGAGCCTGGCACTTTGAACTCAGGCATCTAGCCTCCTGAACTGTAAGAGAATAAACTCCTGTTTGTTAAAGCCTTCCCATTTGTGGTATATTTTTGTCAGAGTGGCAGAACAGTGGGTATTGATTGTGGATCCAGGTAAAATGAAATCCCTAACAACTGCAGTCTTTTTTCCATTTATCATGGTGTTGCTTTTTGGTCCAGTTGTAAGGATTTTTGTTTCCTTTATGTTGTGGTATCTATACTGAAAACTGTAGTCTGTGATCTTCATCAATAAGTTCTCTAAGTCGTCTTCACTTTCAGCAAGCAGTGTGGTGCCATCTGCATATTGCAGGTGGTTAATGAATCCTCCTACAATCCTGATGCTACATTCTTCATATAGTCCAGCCTTTCATATTCTTTGCTCAACATAATGATTGAGTAAGTGTGGTGAAAGGATACAAGCCTGACACATACCGTTCCTGATTTTAAACCATGAAGTATTCCTTTGTTCTTTTCAAATTACTGCCTCTTGTTCCATTTACAGGTTCCTCATGACACAATCGAGTGTTCTGGAATTCCCATTCTTCACAATGTTATCCATAATTTGTTATGCTCCACACGTTGAATGCCTTTGAATAGTCAATAAAATATCTTTCTGGTATCATTTACTTTCAGCTAAGATCCATCTGACATGAGCAATGGTATCCCTCATTCCATGCTCTCTTCTCAATCTGAGCTATTCAGCCAATTTTAAGTTGATAGATTGGGATAGGAATTGTTCCTGAACCAAAGTTGAACTGTGTTTTCTAAATTGATAGAGCAGAACCAGTTGCCCTCAAGTCTGTTCCCATTAATGGTGATTCCATGTATGTCAGTAGAATTGTGCAGTAGGAAATTTAGAATTTCAGTGGCTGATTTTTCAGACATAGATCACTATGTCTTTCTACCCAGGTGCTTCAGGGTGAACTTGAACCTCCAACAAGGTTAAAGAATTTCAAACCTTTGGATTTTTACTTTAAAAAAAGAGTGATTTTTAAAGTATAAAATTGTATGACTATTTGGTACTGAAGGAGCTCTGGTAGCATAGTGGCTAAGGCACTTGACTGCTAACCAGAAGGCTGGCGGTTCAAACCCACCAGCCACTCCTCGGAAGGAAGGTTGGGCAATCCTACTTCCGTAGTGATACTGCCTCGGAAACCCAAGGAGGGGTCGCTATGAGTCAGGGCTGACTCGACGGCACATAACAACAACAACATTTGGTACTGAATTTAAATGCTTAGATAAGAATAAGAACGTGACATTCTTTCAAGGATAGCTGAAACTCTCTGATTATTCTGTCTGAAAAGGGTTAATGTTTTTTTTGACCAACCCTTCTGGTATGCCTTACACTGAGGGATTTCCTGGAACGCAGGACTTTCAGAGACATCCTCGACAAACTGAGATGGTTGTTCACTCTAGTCACAGGTCTTGAAATAAATTTATAAGTGATTCCTTCATAAGGAACACCTGAAAAAACCAATCTCACTGCGGTAAAGTTGATTCAACTCATAGCGACCCCTCCTTGGGTTTCTGAGGCAGTATCTCTACAGACGTAGATTGCCCAGTCTTCCTTCAGAGGAGTGGCTAGTGTGTTTGAACCACAAGGCTTCTGGTTTTCAGTCAGATACCTTAGG
>NW_006921969.1:1421472-1423805 GCF_000298275.1 Orycteropus afer afer | reverse complement strand
CAAGTGCTTTAGGCACTACGCTAAAGAAAGAAGCCATCCATGTCACAAAACATTGGCCAGGGAAAACCTTATAAATAGCAGAGAAACACCGTCTGATACATTACTGGGCAACTTTATGAATAGCCTGGAAACATTGTCTGACACAATGCAGGGAGATGAGCCCCTGGGGTCAGAAGTCGCTCAAAATAGGACTGGGAAAGAGCTGCCTCATCAGAGTAGAACCAACCTTAATGATATGGATAAGTAAATCTTTCAGGGCCTCCATGTGCCAATGTGGCATGACTCAAATTGAGGAGAAACAGCTGTAAATATCCATGAATAATCAGAACATGGAATGTATGAAGTATGAGTCTAGGAAAATTTGAATTTGTCAAAAATGAAATGGAACACACAAAGATTGATATCCTAAGGCATTGTTGTTATGTGCCATCGACTTGGACCTGACTCATAGCAACCCCTCCTTCAGTTTCCAAGGCAGTATCACTATGGAAGTAGATTGCCCAACCTTCCTTCCAAGGAGTGGCTCGTGGGTTTGAACCTCTAGTCTTCCAGTGAGCAGTCAAGTGCCTTAGGCACTATGCTATCAAAGCTCCTGTCCTAGGCATTAGTGGGTTGAAATGGACCGATTTGGGCCATTTTGCATCAGACGACCATATGATCTACTATGCTGGGAATGACTACCTGAAGAGGAATGGTATGGTGTTCATAATCACAAAGGATGTTTCAAGATCTATCCTTAAGTACAATGCTGTCAGCGATAGGATAATATCCATACACCCACAAGGAATGCCAGTTGATACTGCTATTACTCAGATTTACGCACCAACCACCAAAGCCAAAGATGAGGAAATTGAAGATTTTTATCAACTTCTGTAGTATGAAATTGACTGAATATGCAATCAAGATGTGATAATTATCACTGGTGACTGGAATACAGAAGTGGAAACAAAGAAGAATCACTGGTAATTGGAAAATTTGGCCTTGGTGACAGAAACAATGCTGGAGATCGCATGATAGAATTTTCCAAGACCAACAACTTATCCATTGTAAATACCTTTTTTCAGCAACACAAACAGTGACTGTATACATGGACTTTGCCAGATGGAGTAGACAAGAATCAGATTGACTATGTCTGTGGCAAGAGGCAATGGAAAAGCTCAATATCTTCACCAAAACCAGGTCAGGAGCTGATTGTGGAACAGAACATCAACTGCTCGTATGCAAGTTCAACTTGAAGTTGAAGACAATGAAAACAAGTCCACGAGAGCCAAAATATGACCTTGACTATATCCTTCTTGAATTTATAAATCATCTAAAGAACAGATTTGATGCATTGAACACCAATGACCAAAAACCAGAAGAATTGTGAGATGACATCAAGAACATCATCCATGAAGAAAGTAAGAAATCATTAAAAAGAAAAGAAAGAAAGAGACCACAATGGATGTCAGATGAAACTCTGAAACTTGCCCTTGAGCAAAGAGTAGCTATAACAAATGGAAGAAATAACAAGATAAAAGAGCTGAACAGAAGATTTCAAAGAGCAGATTGAGCAGACAAAGCCAATTACTATAATGGAATGTGCAAAGACCTGGAGATAGAAAAACAAAAGGGAAGAACACACTAGGCATTTCTCAAGCTGAAAGAACTGAGGAAAACTTTAAGCCTCGAGTTGCAATATTGAAAGATTCTATGGGCAAAATATTGAATGATTCAGGGAGCATCAAAAGAAAATGGAAGGAATACACAGAGTTACTGTACCAAAAAGAACTGGTCGATCTTCATCCATTTCAGGAGGTGGCATATGTTCAAGGACCAATGGTATTGAAGGAAGAAGTCAAAGCTGTACTGAAAGAATTGGCAAAGAACAAGGCTCCAGGAATTGATAGAATATCCATTGAGGTGTTTCAACAAACAAATGCCCCGCTAGAGGCACTCACTTGGTTATGCCAAGAGATTTGAAACACAGCTACCTGACCAACTAATTGCAAGAGATCCATATTTGTACCCATTCCAAAGAAAGGTGATCCCACAAAATGTGGAAATTATTGAACAATATCATTAATATTGCATGCAAGTAAAATCTTACTGAAGATAATTCAAAAATGGTTGTGGCAATATATTGACTGAGAATTTCCAGAAATCCAAGCTGCATTCAGAAGAGGACGTGGGATGAGGGATATCATTGCTGATGTCAGATGGATCTTGACTCAAAGCAAAAAATACCAGAAAGATGTTTACTTGAGTTTTATTAACTGTACAAAAGCATTTGATTGTGTGGATCCTAACAAATTGTGGATAACATTGAGAAGAATAGGAATTCCAGAACACTT
>NW_006921969.1:1407155-1408610 GCF_000298275.1 Orycteropus afer afer | reverse complement strand
TATGGGGAGGAAGTGGGAGGGGAGCTGCTGCATTGTAAATTTTGGTCAATGACATGAGACAAAGTATATGTGAACTGCTGTATGAAAAGCGAATTTTCTCTGTAAATCTTCACCCAAATCCTAATGAAAAAAAAAAAAAAAGAAAAGAAATGAAAGGGGTAGAGAGTAAAGATACTAATATATTGAATAAAAATAATGTTCTTCAGTTACTTTGAGGATTAAGGAATTTTAGTACTATTCAGATTTGGAAAATAAAAATTTCCCCATTTATTAAAGCACGTCTGTAGTACCTTCTTGTTTTTTTCTTCTAGTTGCGTTTTTTTTTTAACTTTAAACTAACAGACTTTTTGTCAAAACATCTTATGACTTTTAACAATTTCAAATCTAGCAACATTTCTGCCATACAACTATGGGTTCTTCAACTGTGCAAATACTCAGGCTCTTTTTTTCTTGGTCTGAAATGTGCAGGTTTATGCTACTAGTTTCTTGCCATCTGTGCCATGTGTTGACTCAGTGGGTAATTTATATTGATGATATGCTTCCCTCTGACTTCTACACACTCCTTGATGGTTTTGTTTCACCTGTTGACATTAACTTGGCTGAAATTAACATGATGTTGGCCATGGATGAATTGGCTGCTGTGTGTGATAGCACCTTTCTGCTGCATTCTTACTGTTTTCAAAGTTCTATAATGGGGTAAGTATGTTATTCTTTAGAATTAGATATCCTTTTGCTAAGTCTTTACATTTACATAATTTCTTTACAATTACATAATTTCTTTCTCCTACAGACTTCTGAACAAACTTTATGTTTTTATTCAGAGATGGATTACAGTTGCTTTTATCACATATGTCAGAAAGTTTGTTTATTTTTTTTTGGAAGCAGGCAAGTTGAATTAATTCATTCTCTGTGGGCTGGTTGGATGTGCCTCTTAAATGAAAACGGCTATGACTGTATTCAGTTCTCATTCTCACATCATTCTCTGTATTTCCATATCACGCTCACAAAATCAACAGGGGAATTTGTTATAAACTACATACCACACTTCAAACTGTGTAATACAAAAACTGAAGCTTGATATACAAGTACACTACAGCTCCATCTTCTCCATCTGTCCTGTCTTTTCTTTGCAAATCTGTTGAAATCTTCTGGAAGACAAAGGCCACATCTTAAATCTTTTTGCATCTCTCATAGTTCCTATACAGTGTCTTTATGGAGACTCAGTAGAGAATTTTGCTAATGAATTAAACCTCAGTTACGTTGTGTAAACATGGAAATTATTTTAATTGTTGTTAAGAAACATACAAATTATTTGGTTATTTAACCTTAAAGTTTAAATACAGGAAAGGCTTTTTTAGAGGAAGGAGTTAATATTCTTCTTCCTGATTTTGCCTTTGGTGGTGGATTAGTCTGGCTGAGACTATAAATTTGTAAGGAACGTTCCATTGATAGTTA
>NW_006921969.1:1395588-1407055 GCF_000298275.1 Orycteropus afer afer | reverse complement strand
TCCCTGGAACATGGGGTGGGGGAACTTAGGCTATCTCAAATTTGTAATATTTAGTTTGATTTCCATTATCTAATTTTTAGGATACAACAAGGAAGAGTGATAGAAGGTACCTTCATTTCCTGGGGCTCCCATAACAAAATACCATAAAGTGGGTGGATTTAAGAAACAGAAATTTATTGTCTGACTGTTTTGGAGGATAGAAGTCTGAATTCAAGATATTGATGGGATCATTCTCTCTCTTTCTTTTCTAGGGGAAGATCTTTCCTTGTTTATTCCAAAACTATGGTAGCATTATACATTGTGTGGCATTCCTTGGCTCTCAGATGCATCTTCACATGTGGCATCTGTTTTCCATGGATGAGTCTGTTTCCATGTCTCTTCTCTCCTTTCAAAAGATACCTCTCAGAAGGGATTAGGACCCATCCTACTCCTATATGACCTTAATAACTAATAACATCCTCAGAGAAAGAACCTATTTCCAAACAAACTCACCTCCACAGGTACAGAGGTTAGAACTCAATGTATTTTTTTTGGAGACACAATTCATTTCATAGCAGAAGATGATACATGAAAAGAGAACAATTAAGTTACATTATATATCCTCTCACAACTTATTTTCATAGTTAGTTCCCATTCTCTTATTTGAAACTCAACATTTTTCTCTAGGATATTATATTTCCTTAGAAAGTCCCTAACCTAAAATATGGTTTCATTACAGTGACTATGGTAAATTGATTCTGACATAAGTCAAATACCTCTTTTTTTTTTTTAGTTTTCTTTATCTTGCCTTTTATTATCAATATCTTTGTAAATCCAGTCTTTATTCTGAGAGGTCAGCATAAGAATGATAAATAACATCACCAAATTAAGTGCTGTAACACTATATATAGTACAGATCACTAATAATAAGATGTAAAAAAACAAAAACAAAGTCTCATCTATGGTTTCTTGCAACTCTAATATGACCTAAGTTGAGGACTGCCTGTATATGTATATATGTGTGTGTTTATTTTTCCATTTAAAAAAAAAAAATCACTTCCATGGAGTCGGATCTGACTCATAATGACCCCTCCTTAGGTTTCCAAGGCAGTATCACTATGGAAGTAGATTGCCTTATCTTCCTTCCAAGAAGTGGCTGATTAGCCAGTCTCCTGGTTAGGAGTAAAATGCCTTAGGCGCTATGCCACCAGAACTCCCATAGATCCTCTATATTTTCAATCATATTTGTTTCATATTTTATTTGTACATCCATTATATCTCTACTGTAATTTGCATTTTTATTTCAAAGTTTGATTTTAAATTTTTAATAGGTTAAGTGTCACTTTTTTCTTATAATAAAACTTTCCTATTCATATAGTTAGTCTTCCTTTGTAATACTGTTAAAAATATCTAAATAATTAGTCACTACATAGGGAAGGATGTTGGTTTCTTTGTACATAGTTTAAATAATAACACTTCCATCTAACCAGCACTTCTTCCAAATATTATAAACAACACTCCACACTCCAGAAGTCTCTCATTGCTCTCAAAATTATTATCGGCAAATATATCTTCAGCTTTCTTTATAACTTTCTTCATGTGTATAAGAAAGGTGTTGTTGTTATTGGTTGCTGTTGATTTGGCTCCAACTCATAGCCACCCTATGTACAACAGAATAAAACACTGCACAGTCCTGCAGCATTCTCACAATCCTTGCTATACCTGAGTCATCGTTGCAGCCACTGTGTCACTCCATCTCATTGAGGGTCTTCCCCTTTTTCTCTGACCCTGCATTTTACCAAGCATGATATCCTTCTCCAGGGAGTGGTCCCTTCTGACAATATGACCAAAGTAGGTGAGACGGAGTCTGGCCATTCTCACTTCCAAGGAGTGTTTGGCTGCCCTTCTTCCAAGGACAAATGTGTTTGTTCTTCTGGTTGTCCATGATACTTTCACTATTCTTCACGAATACCACAACTCAAAAGCATTAACTTTTCTTCAGTCTTCTTTATTCATTGTCCAGGTTTCACATGCATATGAGCCTATTGAAAATACTATGGCTTGGATTAGGTGCATCTTAGTCTTCAAAGTGACATCTTTGCTCTTCAACACTTTAAAGAGGTCTTTTGCAACAGATTTGCCCAGTGTGATGTGATATCTGATTTCTTTACAGCTGTTTCCATGAGTGTTGATTGTGGATCTAATTAATATGAAATCCTTTTTTTTGGACAACTTCAATATTTTCTCCATTTATGGTAATATTGCTTATTGGTCCAGTTGTGAGGATTTTTGTTTTCTTTATGTTGAGGTGTAATCCATATTGAAGACTGTAGTGTTTGATCTTCTTCAGTAAGTGCTTCAAGTCATCTTAATTTTCAGCAAGCAAGGTTGTGTCATTTGCATATCGCAGGTTGTTAATGAGTCTTCCTCCAATCCTGATGCTCTGTTCTTCTTCATATAGTCCAGCCTCTCAGATTATTTGCTCAGCATACAGACTGAATAAGTATGTGGAAAGGATACAACCCTGATGAACACCCTTCCTGATTTTAAACCATCCCTTATTTTGTTCGAAAGACAGCTTCCTGGTCTCTGTAAAGGTTCTTCATGAGTGCAATTAAGTGTTCTGGAATTCCTGTTCTTCTCAATGTTATCCATAATTTGTTATGATCCACACAGTTGAATGCTTTTGCATAGTCAATAAAACACAAATAAAACTTTCTGCTATTCTTTGCTTTCAGTCAACATCTATCTGACATCAGCAATGATATCCCTCCTTCCATGTCCTCTTCTGCAGCCAGCTTGCATTTCTGGAAGTTCCTTGTCAATATACTATTGCAACCATTTTTGAATTATCTTCAGCAAAATTTTATGTGCCTGTGGTATTAATGATACTGTTCTACAATTTCAGCATTCTGTTGGATCACCTTTCTTTGGGATGGGTACAAATACGGATCTCTTCCAGTCAGTTGACCAGGTTGCTATCTTACAAATTACTTGACATAGATGAGTAAGTGCCTCCAGCCCTGCATCCATTTGTTGAAACATCTCAGTGGATATTCTCTCAATTCCTCGAACCTTGTCAGTTCAGCTTCAATTTCTTCCTGCAATACCATTGGTTCTTGATCATATACCACCTCCTGAAATAGTTGAATATCAACCAGATCATTTTGTACAGTGACTCTGTGTATTCCTTCCATCTTCTTTTGATGCCTCCTGCATCATTCAATATTTTGTTTATAGAATATTTCAATATTGCATCTCATGGCTTAAAAAAATAAGAAAAATATTGCCACCCAATATTGAGTATAGGAATACATGCTCCGTATTTAGAACTACCATATGTAGACCATGTTGATGATTTTCATTTTCAATAGCCAGGCAATGACTTTGAATTTTTGTGTCTATTGCCATACTGCTTTCCTCCAGTCTGAGCTAAATACATTTCTTATCACTGAAATAGAGACAACAGAATATAGGACAAGAAATGAGAACAGTACACAGTAGAATATGTCCTGAATCCCCACTAAAAGGGCCTTAAGTGATAAAGATACTTGGTAATTCATAAAATAAGAATTTCAGAGATAGGGCAATCCCATTGGTGAATACAATAACTCAAGGTCTTCAGTTTCCTCAACAGAGTCCCCAAGTTCCACTCATCTCTCCTGCTGTCATCAGCCAGCTCCCTGCATGCTTGCCATACTGCTATAACTGCTTGGGCATCACTTCTGCACACAGTCTGCATCAACAGGCACAAGAGGCATTTTCCAAAATCACCAAAGACTACCTTCTCGCCTCAGTAACCACAAGCTGGTCACACTCTAAAACTTAAACCCATCACTGCAAGGGAAATGAAGTTAATATCAATGACTTAGTCTAGTGGTCCCCAAA
Organism: Orycteropus afer afer; assembly: GCF_000298275.1. Classification (NCBI taxonomy): domain Eukaryota; kingdom Metazoa; phylum Chordata; class Mammalia; order Tubulidentata; family Orycteropodidae; genus Orycteropus; species Orycteropus afer. Next base: position 1,403,188 of record NW_006921969.1, on the reverse strand, counting down.
CATGTCTGCATATTAGAATCACATGGAGATCCTTTAAAAATGTCAAAGCCTAATCCATGCACCAGAACAATGAAGTTACAGACTCTAGAGGTTGGGAAATGGGCATCAGCATTATTTGAATTTCCCCAGGAGATTCCGATAGGCAATTAAGTTTGGGGTCTAGGACTTGGCCTGATCAAGATTCATCCTTTTGGCTGAGCTGCAATGGCCCCTTCCAAAATGCTTGATAAGCAAAGGGTAAACACCAAAACAGAATCAGTCTTCTGTCAGCAAAGGAGAAAAGGGAAGGGACATGGGTCAGAAGCCAGCATGGTCACCCGGGCACTTGCCTTGGAGTTGCTGTTGCTGTGTGCTGCTGTCAAGGTGATTCTGACTCATGACAAACCCAAATGTGCAGAATTGAACTGCTCCATAGGGTTTTCAAGGTTGTGACCTTTTGGGAACAGGCTTTACTTGCAAGATGCCTCTCAGTGGGTTCGAGCCACCAACTTTTCAGCTAGTAGTCAAGTGCTTAACTACTTGCATCATCCAGGGACTCCTGGCCTTGAAGTAAGAGTGACCTGTTTTGACTTCATCCCTGTCAATCCAGAGATTGTATAAACTTGGTCACATTTTTAAACTAAAGTTTCTTCATCTGGAAAGTGCAAATAACCATACCAAATTTGCAGCAGCACTTATACATTAAATGAAAATAGAGAGACAGAGAGAGAGCGAGCTTTAGTGGCATAGGTCCTGTGTTAGTTCAGTTTGTGTGTCAACTTGGCTGGGCCTGGTTGAGTGGCTGGGCAGCTGGATGTAGTATTCCCCATGATGAGACTGGTAATCAACTCTCTGGTAGAATCTACTGGGAGTAGATTCCTTAGGGAATTGAGTAGCTTAGGGAATGTGGTCTGCTTCCTGTGTATAAGCAGAAGCCTTGGGGAATGGTCTCTGCTTATGGTGCGCTTGGACCCTACATGTAGCTGTGTCATTGTTCAGCAGCCTGCCATGCTCTGCTGACCTTGGGACTTAAAATGGACTTAAATTAATGGCCTGCTGTCTGGTTTGGTAACATTGGGACTGTGCCACTTTTTTGGTCAACCTCGGGCTTGTAAGCCTCACTAGCTAGTAGCTGCCTGAGTGAAGAAATGCCTCTAGCTTCAGTAGGCCAGGAGCAAGAGGCAGAGCTGAAGCCCAAGGTCAAGGGGATTTCACCCAGCCCCTAGAGCCTGGCACTTTGAACTTAGACTTAAAGCCTCCAAACTGTGAGAAAATAAACTCCTGTTTGTTAAGGCTATCCAATTTGTGGTATATTCCTGTCGGGGTGGCACTAGGTAACCAAGAACAGTTCCTAAGGCATTTGACTGCTAACCAGAAGGTTAGCGGTTCAAACTCACCATCCACTCTGTGGAAGGAAGACCTGGCAATCTACTTCCGTTAAGATTTACCACCTCAGAAACCTAATGGAGGTCACCGTGAGTCAGAATCGACTTGATGGCACTGAGCTTCGTTTTTTGGCTATATATGTCTATATTCAAACCCACCAGCCACTCCTTGGAAGGAAGGTTGGTCAAAATACTTCTGTAGTGATACCCAAGGAGGGGTTGCTATGAGTATGATATATGGGAGCTCTGGTAGCATAGTGCCTAAGGCACTTGACTGAAGGCTGGTTGTTCAAACCCACCAGCCACTCTTCGGAAGGAAGGTTGAGCAATCTACTTCCATAGTGATACTGCCTCGGCAACCCAAGGAGGGGTCGCTATGATTGGGTCCGACTTGACAGCACACAACAACAACAACATATATATATATGTGCACACACATATAATGTGTACTATATGTGTATATATTTTAGGAATATGTGTGTATGTGTGTGTGTGTGTCCCTAAAAGTTCCTAGCACTTTGCCAGTCAGTATAAATTGGGTACACTGGTAAGATGTAGCAGTAGTGGTAGTACCGTACAAATAGTAGTAGTTGGTACTTGTGATCAGGGTAGTTAAAGTTGTTATTGTTGCTGCTGCTGTTATAATTTTTATTATTGTTATCATTATTACTTTAGAGAATAGTGGACTGGCTGCACATTAGGAGCACCTCTGGAACTTCTAAAACTTCCATGCCTGGCCCCACCCCAGACCAATTGAATCTGCACTCTCTGGAGTTGGGGCTCAGACATCAGTATTTTCATAAAGACTTCCGGGTGATTTGGATATGCAGCCAGCTCTGAAATTTGCTGGGCTAGAAGTTAGGTTTGAGTCACTCCATGGCCCCAAGAAAATATGGCTTGTGACCTAGTTTGGGTGATTGCTTGCTCACATTCTGCCAAACAAGCTCTTCTGTCACTTCTAGGCAAGTTACGAGACTTTCCCGCTGCCCAGCCTTTTTGCTTACCCATGTTAGTCTCTGGGCCTCAAGAATGGATTAATGAAAAAGGGTGGTCTGGCTCCCTTCTTGTTTCTGTTTAAACAAGAAGTGTCCATAATACTTGAATATAAAAATCATATTCTATTTACTGTGATTATTTTTAGTTTTCTATATGTGGATTGTACGATTCATTTTACTAGTTTATAGCATGTATGTTTTCCATTAGCTCCAATGCAAAACCAATTATAGATGTGTTATGTAGAAACCTGCTTTAAATATTCTCATAGCTTTCTATAGGCTTCCCTGAGAGTTACAATTTTTAGGGGCATTGTTTACTAGACCTTGGGTATATTTTGTCATATGTTGAAAGATCACACCAGCTATAAAAATAAGACAGTGAATAAAAAGCCACAAAGCTACAAACATCTGTAAAATAAGTTTTCTAGGCAAGGTTGCTCGTTAGAGGGAAACACAGTGAATTTTGATTGTGTGCAGCTGGTGGCAATGCATTCTCAGAAATGGGGCCATTAAGAGGAACTGTAAGATATATGGCATGCTGTCCTGTGGGCCACATATCTGTCCCCTTAGCTGTGTATAATAGAAGCCTGTTGGGGCATGCTTTCAAGCCGTCTAAATTTCACCTACAATTCTGTTGTGAATTTGAAGTTTTATAAAAGAACTGGGCAGTCATCTTTCGGTGACAAAGCCAATCTTACTAAGAGAATTAGTTAACTCCTAGAACTGTGGAGACGTCTGGATCTATCAGCTAGGCTTCACATTCTGTGCCACCCTGAAGAGCACACGTGAAGCTTGACCTTTGGTCAATGGTCAGGGCTTCTGCAAGATGCTGCCTGTAGCTCTTTCTCTTATTCTCAGAGGATCAATTGTTTTAAGTACCACATGATGTACAGATGCTGACCCAATTATATAGGTGACCCCATTTCCAAGAATACAAGAAGCTCCTTGCTCCTAATACATATCTGAGTAAACAACCTAGGCATGCTGGGCTGGGAGAGAGTGGAGCTGGCTTTCGAGAATCTAGGGCTCACCAGGCTTTGTTTTTGTAGCTGACAGCAGTGCCAGCACTGGGGCATTGGGTTGTCAGAGACAGCATCTCTGACTTCGGAGACTGTTTGATGTTTACGTGATCCGTCTTCCTGATATTGAAAATAACTAACCTAGTTATAGAAAGACAAGATCTTTGAAGTAGAACTCAGAGAATGGTCATGTTTCAAGTTTTAGAACTGCATGAAAATGATATTTTATTATGGAAGAACTTTAAACCTACAGAAATAGAGAGACTAAGATAATATACTTTCACCCAGGTTCAGCAATTATTAGCTCTCTTTCCATTTATAACCTCCCCACTATCCCTAACCATACAATTTAAATGTTTAGTTATAAAATTCGATGGTACTTAGTTCACAGTTTAAGCATAACCTGGGGGGTAGACATCCTTTAAATAAGGTGTGCTATCATTTGTTCTGGTAGCGTAGTGCCTAAGGCACTTGACTGCTAACCAGAAGACTGGTGTTCAACCCCACCAGCCACTCATCGGAAGGAAGGTTGGGTAATCTACTTCTATAGTGATATTGCCTTGGAAACCCAAGGAGGGGTCAATATGAGTCAGGTCTGACTCAATAGCACATAACAACAACATCATTTGTTCACCTAGATGATGATAAAATTGAATCATGGGCATCCTATGATCAGTTACTTTTTATTCAAGACCAGTGCTATTCAGAGTCTGGTGTGACTATTTGATACAGGTCTGTGATGAAATAAGTGCAGAAATTGAAAATTTCTAGAAACTTCTATAGCATTTTGGTATTGCTGTTTTATATCCAAGGGCATGATTGTTTTCTAGCAATTATCATATTTTATAAAGATACCATTCTACAGCAGACTGGGAAAAACATGATTTTTCACTACAGTCAGTTTAAAAAACAATGTTCTAAGTGCTTCTGTGAATTTGCCCTCTAGGGGACATTTAATAAAATCTGCAAAATTTTCTGTTGTCACAAATGGAGGAGGGGTGCTACTGGCATCTAGTAGGTGCACAGGACAGCTTCCACAACAAAGAATTAATCTGGCCTCAAATGTCAGGCGTGCCATGATAGATACACACGGTTCTAAACCAGAGAGGAGGGTTTACCCTGCTCTGTGCCTTGTCTAAAGGAGGTTTGGCTTGTGGATTTTGCCTTACAGGGCACGCTTTAGAAAGGGACCAAGACCGACTATATGTAATTTCTTTTTACTCTTGAGACTCCATATTTCACTTTGGAAATTAGTGAGGGATACGTGCATATGAGCAAGCCCAAGGGTTGAACTACTTTGTTCAAATTCCTTTAAAAAAAAAATCTGATTTAGCCCTTTAAGTTACAAGCTTGCCTGTTTTACCACTGTTGTCTTGTACCAGAAGAGCTCTGGTGGTGCAGTGCCTAAGGCATTTGACTGCTAACCAGAAGGTTGGCAGTTCAAAATCACCAGTCACTCCGCAGAAGGAAGATGGAGCAATCTACTTCCATAAAGATTTACCTCCTCAGAAACCCAGGGAAACCCAGTGAGGGTCTCTATGAGTCAGAATCAATGGCAGTTTGGTTTGGCTTTTTTGGTCCTGTACCTACTAGGAAAAGACCAACTACTGTTTTAGCAATTGGGGAAAAAGGAAACTAATTTATACATTTATAACATTTCTGTTTGTTTAGAAATTTTATATTTAAGTAGTTCACATCAAATCTAAGCTTGATGGAGTTTTTAAGATTTCCTTTTAAAAGTAGAAATAGACAGTGATCATTTGGCAAATGCCATCATTTTTCTGTCCTCCAATAGGATAAACATTAATAGCTCTAAACTACTTTAATCTAGAAAAAGTACTCAGATGAAATTAATTTGAAACAAAAGATAACCTTTATATCCTAAGACCCTTTTTTTTTTTTTTTTTTTGGTTCATGTCTGTGAGAGAGAGAGGGAGAGACAGGGAGGGAAAGTGTACAAGACTCACTTCCACATCTGAATCCTCTTTAGTGAATTTCTTCTCTCAGACTATATTTGATATCCAAGTTGCTCACATGGAAGTTATTTTATTATCAGCACAGACACTGTGGCTTTATTGCAGCTTTGAGCAGGACAAAACAAGAAAAGGCTGTCCATTTCATGTACTCACACAAGGTTCAGCAACAGGGGAGCATGCTTCTTACCTTGAACCATGCAATCTTAAGGAAAAGTAAAAGGAAATCTCTAATAAATTTTTATTTCAAAGGGTTTCAACATTCAGATCTCTTCAAGATATACCTAGCAAGTAACTTTGTTTCAATAAAGCCTTCTTAAATGATGTTCAGATGTATTAATTCAGTTCATGACGGCAAAAAATAGATGATGTTGAAAGTGACTATTTTTTGGGGGGTAGATTGCACAGAAATAAGACTTTTGTGATAGCAATATCACAAGGTGCAAGATGTAGCTGTCTGTAAACCCTACCTTCTGAATGAATTCTGCCACGTATTATTTGATGAAAATAAAAGATTGAAAAATGAAAGCTAAAAGATTACACTCCTGATTAATTCTTTCCTTGATAGATTATACAGTTTAACTGACAAATAGACTATCTCCATTCAGTTACTGTTTCCAAGTTAAGATGACAAAGGACAGGCTGTTTGTTACAGAACCCAATGTAATCATTCTGAAGCATAATTAATCAAGAATCTAATAATTTGTCACTAGTTAAATATAGCTGATGAGTTGAATTTGTAATTTTTGTAAATTATACTACATATTACCCTCTGAGCAGTGTTATAAATGGTTTTCATGATGCTTTAGTGGGTCAGATTTTGTGCCCATATTAAAGATTTTGTAATGGAAAGAAAGGTAGAGGAAGAGGAGTAATGAAATTAGGATATGATTAATACTAAAATGATGGTTTTGTATGCATTCTCATAAGAGAAAGGGATGGTGAGGCATTTGCAAACCCAGTGGTATCTGGACATGCTTACACACTCTAAGCACACAGCCCTGCAGATTGTATTCCAGTATTTCCTTGGGAAAATTTAGATGGCTAAGCCTCAGCTCTGCTACATAACTTAACCATAAGAAGTCAAAGCCTGGTATGGCTTCCAAGTGTTCTTTGTTGCATGGTCCTTTGTTGTGTCCACCACCATGCAATTGTCCTAACCACCAATATTCTCAGGGGAGCCTTATGGTAGTAGATAGGCTGTGAAAATTAGAAATGCATATTCCCTGCACCCTTTAACACATGCATGGATGCATCCAGACTGTAGGGCTAAGTACACTCAAGAATGCTCCAGGAGCAGTAAAGATCCCCGCCACATTCCAGAGAAGGGACAGGATGAAGAACCTTCCTCGTATCATATCCTCTGCCACTTAGCCTCCCCTCTGGCACCCTTCTATCTATCCTACTATGTTTGCCATCTGAAGGTTGGTATTTCTTCGATATGTTTTATAAGGAATACGGAGACAAAATTAGTAAGGAGCTGCCCTCCTGAGAAAGAAAATGCTCTTATTTTCTCCCAACCCAGTTTGTTTCATTCTCCTAATTTATGAGGTGAGTAACCTATAACCTACTGACTCTGTCTCTGGTATAAGAGCTGTTTACTGGAGAAGGAATTGTCTAACATTTTACTTTGATGCCATTCACTGTAAGTTGGAATGTTTCTTCCTTTTTTTTTTTTTTTTTTTTGATGATAATACATACAACAAAGTGTGCATCACTTCAACAACTTCTTCATGTACAATTCTGTGTTATTGCTTACGTTTTTCAAGTTGTGCCAACATTCTTGACAACCTTTTCCAAACTATTTCACCGTCAATAACACAAACTCACTAAGTTCTCATCTGTCTCTTCAAGTTGCTGTTTTCAATTTGATCACGTATAGAAAATTCTTTAAAAGAGTGTAATGCTTATTGCAGCATTCTTTTCTAATTAAGCTACACTATTTGGTTCATAGTTGACTTCAAGGGATAATTTTGGTTCAAGGTTTAAAGATTTTCTCAGGGAAATAGCTTTGGAGGTCATTCAGCCTGGGTGGCTCCAGAAAATGTGGATTCCATGAGAATTTGAAATTCTATTTTGCATTTCCCTCACAATATTATGAAGATTCTTCTGTATTTCTTGATCTAAATGTTCAGAAGCATCATCTAGTTCTTCTGGTTTCATACAAAAGGAAGCAACTAGAGGCACACAGGCATCTTCACTTTACTGTGTTTCATGTTATTGCATTTGCAGATACTATGTTTCTTGGG
>NW_006921969.1:1384319-1395082 GCF_000298275.1 Orycteropus afer afer | reverse complement strand
GGGTTTGAACCACCAGCCTTCTGGTTAGCAGTCAAGTGCCTTAGGCACTATGCTACCAGAGCTCCCTTACGCAGTAGGAAACCCAAAAATTCATGTGATTTGCTTGACTGGAAACCAAAGCAGTCTAGAACCAAAGCTGTAATATCTGCATGGCATGCCTGTATTCCATTTCCTCTATCAATTCCTGACCTTTCTACTTTCTCTGGTGTTCCTAAGAAATAGAGACTAATCGTTGTACCTGGGCTGTCTATTCACAGCCTTTTCAGCCTCCAGGCACTACCCAAAAAATTAGGAAGTAGAACAGAAGCACCAAAATCATTGTTTGTGTAGTTGACTGGAATAAGTTAGAATCTCTTTTAAGAGTGGACATTAGAATTCCTTTCAAGGAGCACACTAAGGCAGACTGACCAATATCTATCAGGAAGCTTATCTCTTCTTAGGGTGTTTTCAAGAATAATGTATACTGTATAAGGTCTAGGGGTGAAGAATAGAGACAAATCTTTGAAGGGAAATCCTACCTTCTTCTTACTAAGCTTAGTTATGGCCTGTGGACTCAGCCTTTCTTTCTAGACTTGTATGAAGTGTGATTCTGGGCTTCCTTGTGTACTTCTCTAAGGGCAAAATCATAGGGAATCTCTGATCTCGCTAGGGACACAAAAGACCTGTATGAAGAAAACTACAAATCACTATTCCAAGAAACCAAAAGAGAGCAACATAAGTGGAAGAACATACCATGCTCAAGGACAGGAAGATTGAACATTGTGAAACTGTCAATACTACCCAAAGCAATCTATACATTCAATGCAATCCCAATCCAGATCCCATCAAAATTCTTTAAGGATATGGAAAAACCAATCATTAATTTTATATGGAAAGGAAAGAGACCTCAAATAAGAAAAACACTATTGAAGAAGAAGAACAAAGTTGGAGGTTTCACACTCCCAGATCTCAAAACCTACTGTACAACCACATTAGTCAAAATAACCTGGTACTGGTACAACAACAGACACATAGACCAGTGGAACAGACTTGAGAACCCAGAAATAGATCCACTGACCTGTGGTCAGCTGATTTTTGACAAAGGGCTAAAATCCATTAAACGGGCAAGTGGTGGTCTCTTTAACAAATGATGCTGGCAAAACTGGATATCCATTTGCAGAAAAGTGAAACAAGCTCCGTACTTTCCACCATACACAAAAACTAACTCCACATGGATTAAAGACTTAATGTGAGTTTAAAGATTAAAACCTGAAACTATAAAGTTCAAGGAAAAACTAGGGGCAAATTTATGGGCAATCTACTTCTGTAACGATACTGCCTCGGAAACCCAAGGGGGGGTCACTATGAGTCAGGTCTGACTCGACAGCACATAACAACAACAATTTATGGCATAAACAGACTGTCAAGCATAACACAAAATGTATAAACAGCAGAAGAGAAACTAGATGAATGGGACCTTCTGAGAATTAAATTTTTATGTGCTTCCAAAGACTTCTCCAAAAGAGTCCAAAGAGAACCTACAGATTGGGAAAAGATATTTGGCAATGACATACCTGACAAAGGACTTATCTCTAGAGTTTATAGAAAACTCCAACACCTCAACAACAAAAGGATTAACAATCCAATTGAAAAATGGGCAGAAGACATGAATAGATACTTCACCAAAGAGGATATTCAGGCAGCCAGCAAATACATGAAGAAATGCTCACAATCATTAGCTATCAGAGAGATGCAAATAAAAACAACAATGAGATACCATCTCACACCAGCGCTAACAGCAAAGTTCAACTAACAGAACATAACAAATGATGAAGAGGATGCGTCGAGATTGGGACTCTCGTACACTGTTGGTGAGACTGTAAAATGATATAACCACTGTGGAAAGCAGTATGGTGATTTCTTAAAAAGCTGGAATTCGAAATACCATTTGACCCAGCAATCCCATTATTAGGTATATATCCTAAAGAAGTGAGAGCCAGGACAAGAACAGATATATGCACACCCATGTTCATTGCAGCACAATTTACAATAGCAAAACGATGGAAACAACCTAGGTGCCCATCAAAGAAGAATGAATAACCAACCTGTGGTACATACACACAATGGAATACTATGCAACACTAAAGAATAGTGTACAACCTGCACAATACCACATAGCATGTTAGGATGAACGTGGAGGATATTACGCTGAGTAAACTAAGTCAATCACAGAAGGACAAATATAGAATTAGTTCATTATTGTAAAAAGTCAAAGAAAGTTTTTTATACGGAAGGTGCTAAGACCTTGATTTTCACTACCTGCTCTTCCATGAAGCTTCCTCTTAATCTCTTAGGATGGCATTTAGGTAGCTAGTCTTGTCTTAGGTTGTTCTCTGCCAGCCTTTACCTGTCTTAAGTCCTTTTCTTACCAATCAAGTACAGAAAGAAAGGCCTTCCTTTCTTACCTTTAACATAAATCATACTACTATAATTTTAGATGCTTTAAAAATGAGATTTAAGTAAAATATCTATATATAATAAAAGCTTCAACAGCAAGTCCAAGCAATTTCTGATTCAAATACTAAAAATACATTTTCCTTTTCAAGCTGTTGTAAAACGATGGAATATTTGAAGAAATAATAGTTTTCAAAGGTAATGCTATACATGAAAAGAAATTGTGTTTATTCAGACTATGTGGATAAAAGCACCAAACACTTCCTGTTTTTTGGATTGAAAAGAAAATTCAGTAATTTCTTCTGATGAGTCTAAACATTCATTTCAAATACATTTTTTTTTTTTTTTCATCTTTAACCTTATACATATGGTGACTATTTTTGGCAATTTTGTCCGATTTCATATCCTGGAGGAAAACTCTGTAGGAAACAAACAGCAAATCTGAACTTGTTAAAAAATAAAGGAAACCCCCAAACCTACTGCCATCAATTCTGACTCATAATGACCCTTCAGGACAGAGTAGACCTGCCCCATAGGATTTCCAAGGCTGTAAATCTTTATGGAAGCAAACTGCCTAATCTTTCTCCTACAGAGTGGCTGGTGGGTTTGAAGCACTGACGCTTTGGTTAGCAGCCAGATACTTTAACCACTGTGCCTTCAGAGCTCCTAAAGGTAGTCCCAGAGTCCAACAAATAAAAATGGATTTTAAAACCAGAGTGAGGCTGCGGCATCTTGCAGAGTATTTACCAGTATCGGTAAACTCAGAATTGACAGAGAAAAAGAGACAAGCTTTGGGATCAGGTTAGAGGGTGAGAAAGAATCATGTGCCATCATAAGCTATGCTCAAAATGAAATTGGAGACTAGGAAAAAACCTGCCTTTGACAGTGGGAGATACTTGGGACTAGTTACTGGCTGAGGACAGAGTATGTAACCACTATCCTTCTGTCGTGTGTGTTTGGAATTTAGACTTAAAATACCCGTCTGAGGAGAAAACCCTAAGGCAAGAAATAAAACAATCTTTGATTGATAATGTCCCAGAGTGCCTGGCAGAAGTAAACACACCTCCTGTCCAGAGGGACTTGTCCTTAACCTTGGGGGGCAGAGGGGGTCACAGGATTTTAACAGATAAAGACCACCAAATATGAGCTCACAATTCCAAATTCCAGAAACACACAAGAAAATGAGAGCTATGGGTAGGAGACAGAATAACTCACAGATTATAGGACTAGACTTCAAAAAACATAAAATGATGGTATATCAGGTAAAGAAAATTATATAAATGCCTAGGCATTTTGAAAGGCATATACATTATGAGTAAAAAATAAGGTGGTAACAACAACAAAAAGTAAGCAGAATTAGAAAAGTGCCAAATAAAACTTCTCAAATTAAAAACTCACCTGGTCCTATTAAATAGCAAGATATTCACAGCTGAAAAGATCAACTCATGCTTAAGAAATTGCAAAGTGTAACACAGATGAAAATGAGAAAGAGTTTAAGAGGCATGAATTAAAAAAAATGGGTCTATAATACAGCTAGTTGGATTTGTAGGTTTTTCATTCAAAAACATGAGAAACAAAGTTATCTTCATTCAAAGAGAAGGAATTTACCACCAACAAATCATCAGAAGGAAGGTCTGAGATGTAAGAAATAAAAAGCAAAGAAATTGTTAACAATGTGTATAAAGTTAAACCACAGTGATTGTATAAAATGATAATTGTCCCATGTTGGCCATTAACATTTATGAGATAATTAAAATACTACTAACACAATAACATGTGAAACTAGAGCATTGTAAGGTATATGTGTCATTCAGTAGAAGGGAAAATATAAACTTTAGATTTTTTAAATATGTTCATGGTTAAAAACATATAAGGATAACCAGGAAAAGGATGAAATAAGGTTCATAACTTTTAAAATGGAAAGAATATGTAGTGTGAAAAACTTAGAAGACAAGTAGGATAAAAGCAAGGCACAACACAGAATGTTAAAAATATATTTAGATATATGAGTAATCACAATAACTATAACCTACCCACTGCCATCGATTCGGATCCGACACATAACGACCCCTCCTTGGGTTTCCTAGGCAGTATCACTACGGAAGTAGATTGCCTAACCTTCCTTCCGAGGAGTGGCTGGTGGGTTTGAAGCACCAGCCTTCTGGTTAGCAGTCAAATACCTTAGGCACTATGCCACCAGAGCTCCTCCACAATAACTATAGAGAGGCAAAACTTGTCAGCTTAAAAAAAAAGGTGATGTTAAGTTTTAAATTTAAAAAAAAAAATCAGTGTATGCTCTTTACAAAAGAGAAACTCCTAATACCTAAAGATAGACTTTTTAAAGTAAAAGAGATGGATAACCAAAAAAACCAAACTCACTGCCGTCAAGTCAATTTCGATTCATAGCAGCCCCTCCTTGGGCTTCTGAGGTGGCATCACTACAGAATAGATTGACCAACCTTCCTTCTGAGGAATGGCTGGTGGGTTTAAAAAATTAGCCTTCTGGTTAGCAGTCAAATACCTTGGGCACTATGCTACCAGAACTCCGTAAAAGAGATGGATACACCAGGCAAATACTAATTTTATAAAGCTTTTATAGTTGTGTTATGAAATAATGGTTTTAAGGTGTTTTTTTTTAAAAGGAATATTACAGATAAAGGTAACTTCAAAATGATAAAAAAGCACCTCATGAATCCCCATTACAGAGTCTCAAAATTTAGAAAGTATAAGAACACATTGAATATTGACAGGTAAAATGGTACATTCACTTGATAGAGCTATTTGGTCATTCCTAGAAAAGTTGAAGATGCAATTCCACTTCTAGGTATACAAGTCATAGAGAATAGCCCTCGGTTTTTTAAATGTATACATGTACAAGAATATTCAGAGCAGCATTATTTTTAAGAGTGAAAAACATAACTGTCATTCACAGTTGTTGTTGTTGTTATGTGCCATCGAGTCAGACCCGACCCATAGCAACCCCTCCTTGGGTTTCCGAGGCAGTATCACTACGGAAGTAGATTGCCCCATCTTCCTTCACTAGAGAATGTATATAAATAAATTGTGGTATATCCTTTAGATGTAATATTATGCAGCATTAGAAGATTAATGAATAGGAGATACGCATGTTTACAAAATAAAAATGGGGACTAGAAGTTCCCCAAAGATAATACTGAGAATAAAAGCAAAACAAAATCAAGTTTCAAAAGAATAGATAAAGAATTCACACAGTATGCCACCATTTAAATAATTTTTAAAGGCAGAAGGATTCTGTCTTGTATTGGAATCCATCCATTAATATGCAGTAAAAAATAAAGAGAAATGCAAGAAAATGATGAACACCAGGATAATAGTCATCTCTAAGGAGGTGTAAGAGGAGCTGCAGTCAGAAAGGGCACAGCTGTATATTGGTGATATTTTATTTTTTAAGCTTGCTGGTGAGCATATGTATGTCTTTTGGTTATTTGTAAACCTTTTTGTAGGTCTGAAGAATTTTATAATGTATTTAAAATATTAATGAGAAAATATAAACACAAGAACTTCTCAACATAACATGAAATTAAGAACATCCACATATACATACAACTACCTCAATCCAAGAATCCATTGGTGGTACAGTTAACGCACTCATATGATAACCATAAGGTTGGAGGATCGGATCCACTCAGAGGCACCTCTGAAGAAAGGCGTGACAATCTATTTCCAAAAAAATCAGCCACTGAAAACCCTATGAAGTAGAGTTCTACTCTGAGACACATAGAGTCACCATGAGTCAACTCCATGGCAGTTTTGTTTTTTAACCTCCAGTCAAAAAAGTATTTAAAACAATATTTTTGAAGCTATATTAGGAACAGAAAAACCCTAACTACAAGTTAGGGTCAATCTAAAGAAATCTTTTAATGGATACACTAAATAGCAACTGGCCAGTTTTAGTGGAACAATATTAATTAATTTCTTTCATGCTAAAAACATTGTGATGTGATTAAATTCCCAGTGGCAAAGATAGCTAAGGAATTTGAACAATATTTTCTTTTACTTTTGAGATATTTTTGTTCATAAGAGTCTGTGGCTAACAATGAAAAATTGCTTCGTTTAAAAATGGAATTTGTATTTTATAAGAGAACATTTTACCTTGGAAAAAAAAATATTAGGCAAATGAAATGAAAATATATAAATTGCAGATGAACTTTTAACTTTTTATACTTCCCTTCAAAATCTGTTGATAATTTAGCTCCAACGTTTTCATTCCCAGAATACCCTTTGAGCAGCAAAAAAAATTGCACCATCTAGATGAGAAATTTTCAAACTTTCCTGGTTCACAGTGCCCTTTAGTATCTCAGCAAATTTTTGCAGTACCCATAGGCCAAAAGAAATACCTAAGAGTTGAGTTTATCAAGTAGTTAGATCACAGCAACCACCAAAAACCTGGATTTGCAAAGACTTAGTATCAAAATGAAAGGAATTTAATGTTGAAAATGTGTACTTTTAAAAAATCACTTTCTGTACCCCTGTGAGTTTGCCACAGCACCCTGTACCCTGTTTCCATCACCTAGAGTAATCACCCACACACACCTTAACGAGAGGGCTCTGAGTTGACTCACGCTCATAGTGGTCTCTTTTGACTGATTGCAGGAGAAGCCATACAAATGTTCAGACTGCAGCAAGGCCTTCAGCCAGAAGCGAGGACTGGATGAGCACAAGAGGACACACACCGGAGAAAAGCCGTTTCAGTGTGATGTGAGTTTGGCTTCTCTTTTCTTCCCCTAGTGCCCTCCAAAAGCAGCAGGCATGTGTGTATGTCTGTGTGTATGTGCATTCATGTATCTGTGTGTGTATGCATATGTGCCAGTGTATGTGTGTGTGTGTATTTCGCATTGCTGGTCTGTGCCTGTTAATATCTTGCACTGTTTGATTCCATTTTCCACATAAATGCATTGCACTAATTTTGTTTATCCTTGTTTACTAGTAGCAAATAAACTCTGATCTTGTTTAAGATGGTCGCACTGTTGTCATGCAGTTGAATTGTTTTTCAAAGGTATAAGTGTATGCTAACTCAACACAGCTTTCATGTGTCTGTCCAAGGCTTGGACAAGTTAGTAACAGTTAAACCAAGTATTTAACTGGTCACAGATATTATTTACTGTGTGAAAGCCAAAACCAAATTTCTAGAATATATATAAACTCCTTTGTTGCTACAAGTGTCTAGATTTTCTGCTTATAACATTTGAATTAAAGTAGCTCAACATAGCAGTTTACATTATTAGCAAAATGGAAAAATATTTATCATTGTCATAAAAATTAATCTGTGTGTTTATTAAATTAGGGAAAATAACATCCTTCTGTGTAAGATTGATAGTTGACACAGCAATGAAACAAATGTAAGGGAAAGCACCCACCAAGATGCTTATTTCTGCTACAGAAACATTAAAAAATAAATAAATAAAGACATTAAATTTAGCTCAATGTATGATGTAACATTAAAGTTGTACTGTGGGAAGTTACGCAGTACAAAAATTCTCTTTAAATGGTGAAGGAAACTCAATCCCATCCACATGTCCCAGTGGATAAAGCATGGGGCACACAATCCCCATGGAATCTCACAAACACAAGATGTTTCCTTTGTCTTTCTGTGAAATTTGGTGCTTAAAGATAAGGCAACAATGTATTCCCAGGGAGCCTACTCATAAAAATACCTTTATGGACAATGAACTTCCAGTAAGGAAAAAATTACTTGTAGAGAATAAATGTATTTGTGTAGAGTTTTATTCTAATTAGAGCAACAGTCTCAGCTTAGTAATTTTAATTCAGTTTAATTCACTGGTGCTTTTAGTGGAAGCATTTTCATGAAGGAAAACTATTTAGATTATTTAATTTTTCAGCTAAACAAGTAACTGATGTAGGCCAGAAATTAAGTATTATCTGTGTAAAGACATCTTCCTGCCGTCATACTCAGCCCCATTTTTATCAACCAGCATGTTTTTGTTGAATACTTCCTTACGTAAATTAGACCATGATGATTTTTTTTTTAACTGTAATGTTGCAAGCATGATTTTTTTCTATCAACTTCTAGCCCACTTATTTCTGTGGTATGTTCAAAACTCTTAGACCTTTATCAGACTGTCCTAATATTGAATAAACCACAGCAAACTCACTGACATTGAGTTGATTCCAACTCATAGCAACCCCCATCGGGTTTCCAAGGCTGTGAGTCTTTATGATGAATCTTTAGATTGCCCCATCTTCCTTCCACAGAGCAGCTGGTAAGCTTGAACCATTGGCCTTCTGGTTAGCACCAAATGCCTTATCCACTACGCCACCAGAGCTCCTAAATTTTGAATAGAGATCCACGTTTATAAATGCCTCTTCAA
Organism: Orycteropus afer afer; assembly: GCF_000298275.1. Taxonomy (NCBI): domain Eukaryota; kingdom Metazoa; phylum Chordata; class Mammalia; order Tubulidentata; family Orycteropodidae; genus Orycteropus; species Orycteropus afer. Next base: position 1,386,281 of record NW_006921969.1, on the reverse strand, counting down.
CTTCACAGAAATGGAGTCTGCCAGATAGAAATTTGCTATCTTTGCTCCATAATCTTGTTCTATTGCATCATTAACCTAGTCATCCCAGGAAGATGTCATTCTTTATCTCCCTACTCCAATCCATTCCCTTCCTAAATAGCTGTCAAATTCAGTATTTCCTCCCAGTTTCCTATCCCAGTAGCAGTGCATAGCTCAGACCCTTTTTAGTTTCTTATCTAATCTTCAGTGAGTATGTTCTCCACCCTGCCACATAGCCAAGGTTTGTTTTTAAAACTGAGGAAAAATTCACCTAACATTAAATTAACAATTTTAAAGTGCATATTTCAGTGGTATTTAGTACATTCACAATGTGGGGCAACCATAACCTCTCTCTAATTCTAAAACATTTTCATCACTCCAAAACAGAACTTCAAGTTGATTAAGCCATTACTACCATTCCCCCTGCACCTCGCCCTAGGCAATCACCAGTCTCCTTTCTGTTTCTATGGATTTACCTATATTGGATATCCCATGTAAAAAGTGTCATGACATATGTCACCTTTTATGTCCGGCTTCTTTCCTTTACCATTATGTTTTCAAAGTTCATCTACTTTGTTACAACATATATCATCAGTAACTTTACTCCTTTTTTATGACTAATATTGCTGTTACGACTCATAGTGATCCTATGCACAGCAGAACGAACACTGCCCGGTCCTAAGCCAGCTCCACGATTCTTGCTTCCCTTGAGCCCATCACTGCTGCCACTGTGTCAATCCACCTTCTTGAAGGCCTTTCCCTCTTTTGTTGACCCTCCACCTTACCAAGCATGACATCCTTCTTCAGGAAATGGTCCCTTTTTACAACATGACCAAAGTATGTGAGACAAAGTCTGGCCATTCTCACCTCCAAGGAGCATTCTAGCTGCACTTCCTCCAGGACAGACCTGTTAGTTCTTTTAGCAGTCCACGGTACAGTCAGCATTCTTTGCCAACACCACAGCTCAAAAGCATCAACTCTTCTTCTGTTTTCCTTATTCCTTGTCCAGCTCTCACATGCATATGTGGCGATTGAAAATACCATGGCTTGTGTCAGGCACACCTTAGTCCTCAAGGAGACATCTTTGCTCTTCAGCACTTGAAAGAGGTGCTTTGCAGCCGATTTGCCCAGTGCTATATGTCATCTGATGTCCTGACTGCTGCTTCCATTGGCATCGATTGTAGAACAAAGCAATGTGAAGTCTTTGACAATTTCAGTCTTTTCTCCATTTATTGTAATGATGCTTATAGGTCCAGTTGTAAGGATTTTTGTTTTCTTTATATTGAGATGTAATCCATACTCCAGGCTGTATTCTTCGATCTTCATCAGTAAGTACTTCAGGTCATCCTCGCTTTCAGCAAGCAAAATTGTGTCATCAGCGTATCACAGGTTGTTAATGATTCTTCCTCCAATCCTGATGCCCCATTCTTCTTCCTATAGTCCAGCTTCTCAGATTATTTGTTCAGCATACAGATTGAATAAGTATAGTGAAAGGATACAACCCTGACACACTCCCTCCTTGATTTTAAACCATGCAGTGTTCCCTTTTTCTGTTTGAACAGCAGCCTCTGGTCTATGTACAAGTTCCTCATAAGTACAATTAAGTGTTCTGAAATTCCCATTTTCTCAATGTTATCCACAATTTTTTATGATCCACACAAGCAAATGCTTTTGCACAGTCAATAAAACACAAGTAAACATCTTTCTGGTATTCTTTACTTTGAGTCAAGATCCATCTGATATCAGCAATGATATCCCTCGTTCCACATCCTCTTCTGAATCATCCAGCCTACACCTCTGGAAGTTCTCTGTCAATGTATTGCTGCAACCGTTTTTGAATTATCTTCAGTAAGATTTTACTTGCATGTAATATTAATGATATTGTTCGATAATTTCCACATTCAGTGAGATCACTTTTCTTTGGAATGGGTACAAATATGGATC
>NW_006921969.1:1376216-1383636 GCF_000298275.1 Orycteropus afer afer | reverse complement strand
CATACCATTTTCAGTTAATTTTCATATATACTGCGAGTTAGAGGTCCAACTTCATTCTTTTGCATGTGGAAATCCAGTTGTCTGAGCACCATTTTTGGACGAGACTACTCTTTTCCCATAGAAAATTATGACTAATATTTTTATTCCTTTTATTTTTATTGTTATTCCTTTTTTATGACTAATATTCCTTTCTACGTATACTCCACATTTTGTTTATCCCTTTTTTGATGGACATTTGAGCTGTTTCTGTCTTTTGGCTATTTAAAATATTGCTTCTATGAACATTTGTGTACAAGTATTTGTGTATCTGCTTTCAATTATTTGGGGTATATCACTAAGAGTACAGTTTCTGGGTCATGTGGTAATTCTGTTTGACTATTTGAGGAACAACTAAACTGTTTCCCACAGTAGTTGCATCATTTACATTCTAACCAGCAGTGCACAAAAGTTCTAGTTTCTCCACATCCTTGCAAATACATGTTATTTTTCATTTTGATTATAATCATTGTAGTGTGTGAGTTGGTGTAAAGCAATATCTCAATTTTCTTTGCTTTTTATTTTCCTAATGACTAATGTTGTTGAGCATCTTTCCTTTGCACATTTATATATCTCCTTTGGAGAAATATCTAATCAAGTTCTTGGCCAATTTTTTAATTTGGTCATTTGTCTTTTTCTTGTTGAGTTGTAAACATTCTTTATATGCTATGAGTCAGATTTGACTCCACAGCAGTGGTTGCATTATGTTTGTGTTTATACCCTTATCGGATATAAGATTTGCAAATATTTTCTCCCATTATCTAAGTTGTCTTCATTTTTTATAATATCCTTTGATGTAGAAAAGATTTTAATTAAATGTAGTATAGTTTATCTTTTTTTATTATTATTTTGTTGTTTGTTCCTTGAGGGTCATATCTAAGAACTCATTGCTAAATCCAAGATCTTGAATCTTTAACCTTATGTTTTCTTCTAAGCATTTTATGATATAGCTCACTGCCGTCAAGTCACATCTGACTCATAGCAACCCCTCCTTGGGTTTCCGAGGTAGTATTGCTATGGAAGTAGATTGCCCAACCTTCCTTCTGAGGAGTGGCTCATGAATTTGAACCACCAGCCTTCTGGTTAGCAGTCAGATGCCTTGAGCACTACATCACCAGAGCTCCCTTTATGATATTAGTGCTTATTTTTAGGTTACATACCATTTTGAGATAATTTTCATATATAGTGTGATTTACAGGTCCAACTTCATTCTTTTGCATGTGGAAATCCAATTGTCTAAACACCATTTTTAGAAGAGACTACTCTTTTCCCATGGAATGGTCTTGTACCCTTGTTAGAAATCAGTGAGCTGTAAGTGTATGGCTTTATTTCTGGACTGTCAGTTCTATTCCATGCATCTAAATGTCTTTCCTCATGCCAGCACAACACTGCTTTAACTACTATAATTTTGTTCTTTGAATGCTGCTTATATGCCAAAGATTGTGGATACCATCAGAAGCAAGGAGAGAGGCATGAAACAAATTCTTCCCTAAAGCTTTCAGAGAAAGCATGGCCCTGCAAACATCTTGATTTTGGACTTTAAACCTCCAAAACTGTGAAAAAAAATAAATTTATGTCGTTTTAAGCAACTTGGTTTGTGTTTTTATGGTGGTGGTGTTGTTGTTGTTATGTGCCGTCAAGTCGGACCCAACTCATAGCGACCCCTTCTTGGGTTTCCGAGGCAGTATCACTATAGAAGTAGATTGCCCCATCTTCCTTCCAAGGAGTGGCTGGTGGTGGTCCTAAGAAATTCATACATCTATCTCTTGTCAAACTATTCTACCAGTGCTATCTAGTCATCAGCCTTAGGGATCTGTTTTCACTTCCTCACATGAGCCATGCTCTTCACACTGCTGTACCTTTTCATATGTTATTCTTTCAGGTTATTGTTCTTGTTGTTTGGTGCCATGGAGTCAGTTCCCACTCATAGTGATACTATGTACAACCTAATGAAACAGTGTCCTGCTCCATCCTCATAATTGTTGCCATGCTTCAGCCCACTGTCACAGACACTGTGTCACTTTCTTTTGTTGAAGGTCATCCCCTTTTTCACTGACCCTCTGCTTTGCCAAGCATGATACCTTCTCCAGGTACTGGTCTTCCTTTTGACAACATGACCAATGTATGAGAGATGTAGTCTGGCCATTCTGGTTTCTAAGGAGCATCCCAGCTGTACTTCCTGTAAGATAGATTTCTTCGTTCTTCTAGCAGTCTATGGTATATTCAGTATTCTTCACCAAAACCGCAATTCAAATGTATCAGTTCTTTTGCAGTCTTATTAATTGTTCAGCTTTCATATGCGTATGAGGCTATTGAAAATGCCATGGCTTGGGTCAGGCGCAAGTTAGTCTTCAAAGTGACATCTTTGTTCTTTAACACTTTAAAGAGGTCTTTTGCTGCAGATTTGTCCAATTCAGTGTGTCATTTGATATCTTGACTGCTGCTTCCATTGGCTAAGGCACTTGACTGCTAACCAGAACGCTGGCGGTTCAAACCCACCAGCCACTCCTCGGAAGGAAGGTTGGGCAATCCTACTTCCGTAGTGATACTGCCTCGGAAACCCAAGGGGGGGTCACTATGAGTCGGGTCTGACTCGACGGCACATAACAACATAGCAAGTAAAATCAAGTCTTTGACAACTTTATTCTTTTTTCCATGTGTCACTGTTTTAGGCTAAGTTCTCTAGAGAAGCAAAAGCAGTGAAGATATATGTATAGAGAGAGAGAGAGAGAAAGCAATTTATCTCAAGGAAATGGCTCACACAGTTGTAGAAGCTGTCAACTCCCAAGTCCCTGGATCAGATGTCAGGCTAGAGGCTTCTCCTGACTCATGTAGCTTCAGGGGATGAAAAACCCAAGACCACCAGACTGTACACCAAGCTTCTGGCTTCAAAGGCTGTTGTATCTAGATCTGCAGGCAATACAGCAGGCAACTGGTTCAAGTCCAGATGATGATGAGCCAGATGCAGAATTTCCAGCAGAAAGCCAGAGAGCTTTGGCAGAGCTTTTCTATCTATATTGAAAGCAGGCTGTGATAGTTGTGTCTCATCTTGGATTGGCCATAGTTTTGAGTGGCTGGGCACTATTTCACATGTTGTTGTTGTCGTTAAGTGTGGTCAAGTCATCTCCAATTCATGGCAACCCCATACACAGCAGAACAAAATACTGCCCAGTCTGGTGCCAGCTCCACTATCCTTGCTATACCTGAGCTCATCGTTGTAGCCACTGTGTCATTCCATCTTGTTGAGGGCATTACCCTCTTTCATTGACCCTCCACTTTACCAAGTGTGATATCCTTCCATGATGAGATTATAATCACCTCCATGGTGGAATCTGCTGTGAGCAGCTAAGTAGTTGCCTTCAGGATATAGCTTGCTTCCAGTATATAAGGAGTGTATAATGAGAGGATGTGGAATGATGGATATCATTGCTGATGTCAGATGGATCTTAACTGAATACCACAAAGATGTATACTTATGTTTTATTGACTATGCAGAAGCATTCAATTATGTGGATCATAACAAATTATGAGTAACATTGAGAAGAATGGGAATTCTAGAACACTTGATTGTACTCATGAGGAACCTGTACATAGACCAGGAGCTGTCATTTGAACGGAGTAAGGGAATACTGCATGGGTCAAAATCAAAAAGGTAGTGTGTCTAGGTATCCTTTCACCATACTTACTCAACTTGTATGCTGAGCAAATAATCCGAGAAGCTGGATTATATGAAGAAGAACTTTGCATGAGGATTAGAGGAAGACTCATTAACAACCTGCGATGTGCAGATGACACAACTTTGCTTGCTGAAAGTGAGAATGACTTGAAGCACTGATGAAGATTAAAGACTATAGTCTGCAATATGGATTACACCTCAATATAAAGAAAACAAAAATCCTCACAAGTGGTCCAATAAACAGCTTCAGGGTGGATGGAGAAAAGATTGAAATTGTCAAGGATTTCATATTACTTGGTTCTACAGTCAACACCAAGACATCAAGACCATGAATTGCATTGGGCAAATCTGCTGCAAAAGACCTCTTTCAAGTGATGAAGAGCAAAGGTGACTCCTTGAAGACTAAGGCCCCCCTAACCCTAGGCACGGTATTTTCAATTGCCTCTAATGCATGTGAGAGCTGGACAATTAATAAGAAAGACCTAAGAAAAGTTGATGCTTTTGAGTTGTGGTGCTAGCGAAGAACCCTGAAAGTGCCATGGACTGCCAAAAGATCTAACAAATCTGTCCTGGAAGAAGTGTGGCCAGAATGATCCTTGAAAGCGAGAATGGCCAGACTTCATCTCACCTACTTTGGTCATGCTGTCAGAAGAAACTATTTCCAAGAGAAGGATATCATGCTTGGTAAAGTGGAGGGTCAACAAAGAAGGGGAAGGCCCACAACGAGATGGATAGACACGTTGCCTGCAACGATGGGCTCAGGTATAGCAAGGATCGTGAAAGTTGCACAAGACCGGGCACTGTTTTGTTCTGCTGTGCATAGGGTTACTATGAGTCAGAGACGACTCAACAACACCTAACAACAACAACAATAAGGAGAAGCTTTGAGAAAGCTCTTGAGCTTTTTGACATGTTTGGATTCTGCATTTGACCATGTTTCATCTCCATTTCCTGGACTTGAATTAGTGGCCTGCTCTGTTGGCTGCTGATCTTGGGATTGTGCCTTTTTACCTGTTGATCTTGGGTCTGTCAGCCTCAACAACCAGCCGTTTCCTGAGTTAGGAGACACCTCTCTCTCCAGTGGGCCTGGAATAAGAGACAGAGCTTAAGCCTAAGGTCAAGGGGCCTTCACCTAGCCCCTAGAGCTGGCACTTTGAATTTGAACTTCTAGCCTCCCAAACTGTAAGTGAATAAATTCCTGTTTGTTAAATACATCCACTTATGATATTTCTGCTATGGAAGCACTAGAGAACCAAGACATGAGCCACAGCCTGAAGGAAACTCCCTTTCTAGTCCTCATAGCAGATCTCATCATGTATGTGATTATGGTATATCAAATGTCATCATAAGGATGACTACATCATAATTTATAAGCCACTTAGAATCATGGCTTAGCCAAGTTAACACACCACCTTAACTATCACAATCATAGTGTTGTTTATTTGTCCACTTGTAAGGATTTTTATTTAAGTTGAGATGTAATCCATACTGAAAGCTGAAGTTTTTGATCTTCATCACAAGTGCTTCAAGTCTTCTTCAATTTCAGCGAGCAACATTGTTTCGTCTGCATATCTCAAGTTGTTAATGAGTCTTTCTCCAATCCAGTGCTACATTCTTCATATAGTCCAGCTTCTCCATTTATTTGCCCAGCATACAGATTTATTTAATAACTGTGGTTGAACGGAGACAACCCTTGTGCACACCTTTCCTGATTTTAAACCATGCAATATCCTCTTATTCTGTTTCAATTACTGACTCTTAGTCTATATACAGTTACCTCAGTAGTACAATGAAGTGTTCTGAAATTCCCATTCTTCACAATGTTATCCGTAATTTTTTATGATACATATAGCTGAATGCATAGTCAATAAAACTCAGGTAAACATCTTTCTCACGTTACTTGCTTTCAGCCAAGATCCATCTGATATCAGCAGTGATCTCCCTTCATCCACATCCTCGTCTGAATCCAGCTTTAATTTCTGGCAGTTCTCTGTTGTTATACCTCTGCAACCATTTTTTTAATTATCTTCAGCAAAATTTTACTTGTGTGTGATATTAATGATATATAGTTCAATAATTTCTGCATTCTCTTGGATCACCTTTCTTTGGAATATGCACAGATATGGATCACTTCCAGTCCTTTGGCCAGGCCAGATCTTTCCAATTTCTTGGCATAAATGAGTGAGCACCTCCAATGTAGATGAATCATCTCAATGAGTATTCCTTCAGTTCCTGAAATCTTGTTTTTCACCAGTTCCTTCAGTGCAGCTTGGACTTCTTCCTTTAAAACTATCAAGTCTTGATCATATGCTACCTCCTGAAATGGTTGAATGGCAACCAAATGTGGTACAGTGACTTTATGGATTCCTTTCACCTTCTTTTGATGCTTCCTGCATTGTTCAGTATTTTGCCCAAAGAATCTTCCCATATTGCAACTGAAGACTTGAATTTTTTCTTCCGATTTTTAAGCTTGAAAAATGCCAAGTGTGTTCTTCCCTTTTTTTATTTTCTAACTTCAGGTCTTAGCACATTTAATTATAGTACTTTACTTTGTGTTTTCAAGCTGCCCTTTGAAATCTTCTGTCAACCTTTTTACTTCATCGTTTCTTCCATTCGCTTTAGCTATTGTACTTTTAATAGCAAATTTCAGAGTCTCTTCTGACATCCATTTTTCTTCCTTTCTTTCTTGTCTTTTTAATGACCTTTTGCTCTCTTCATGTACGATGTCTTTGATGTCTTCCCACAACTCATCTACTCTTCAGTCACTGGTGTTCAATATGTTAAATCTTTTCTGCAAGTGGTCTCTAAATTCAGGTGGGATATACTCAAGATTTTAATTTATTATTATTCAAGATTATATTTTGGCTCTCATAGACTTGTTTTAATTATCTTCATGTTCAACTTAAATTTGCATATGAGCAACTGATAATCTGCTCTGCAGTTTATCCCTGGGCTTGTTCTGACTTATGGTGTTGAGCTCCTCCATAGTCTCTTTCTACAGATGTTGATTTGATTGTGTATTCCATCTGGTGAGGTCCATGTGTATAGTTGCCATTTATATTGCTGAAAAAAGGTACTTGAAATGAATAAGTCATTGGTTCTGCAAATTTCTATCATGCAATCTCCAGAACCATTTCTTTCAACAAGGTCATATTTTCAAACTACTGATGATACTTGTTTCCATCTTTTGCATTCTTGTAACCAATAATTACCAATACATCTTGATTGCTTGTTTGGTCAGTTTTTGACTGCAGAAGTTAGTAAGAATCTTCAATTTTTTCATCTTTGGCTTTAGTGGTTGGTGCATAAGTTTTGGAAGGAAGATGGGCAAACTACTTCCATAGTGATACTGCCTCAGAAACCCAAGGAGGGGTCACTGTGAGTTGGATCTGATGGCACATAACAACAACAACAACATTAATTGGTCTTCCTTGCAGGCATATGGATATTATCCTGTCATTCACAGCATTGTACTTGAGGACAACACTTGAAATGTTCTTTTTTGACATTAAATATTATGCCATTTTCCTTTAATTTGTCATTCCAAGCATAGTAGACAGTATGATTGTCAGATTCAAAATGTCTAAAACCAGTCCATTTCAGCTCACTAATGCCTAGGATATCGGTCTTTATGTGTTCCATTTCATTTTTGACAACTTCGAATTTTCCTAGATTCATACTTAATACATTCCACATTTTAATTATAAA
>NW_006921969.1:1372112-1375658 GCF_000298275.1 Orycteropus afer afer | reverse complement strand
ATACCTGAGCCCAACACTTCAGTCGTCGTGTCAATCCATCTTGTTGAGGGCCTTCCCCTTTTTTGTTGACCCTCTACTTTACCAAGCATGACATCCTTCTCCAGAGAATGGTCCCTTCTGACAAAATGACCAAAGTAGGTGAGAAGAAGTCTGCTCTGGGGATGGTGCCAGTAAGCATCAGTGAGCTGGGCACCAGCAGGCAGGTGTCAGTGCACCTGGGGGCAGCATTGGTTAGCGTCAGTGAGTCAGGTGCAGGTAGTTGGGTTTCAGAGCTCCTGGGTGTGGTGCGGGAGTGAATGAGCTGGTTTTGAACAGCTAAGGGAGACAAAGTTGTCTGTCAGTTGGTTATGGTGGTGGCTTGCATATTGCTGTGAGGCTGGAGACTATGCCACCAGTATTTTAAATGCCAGCAGGGTTACCCGTGGTGGACAGGATTCAGTAGAACTTCCAGATTAAGACTGACTCAGAAGAAAGAAGAGACCATCCACTTCTAAAACAATTGTGCAGTGAAAGTCATGAATAGCAGTGAAATGCTGTCTGATATATTACTGAAAAACTTTATGAATATCCCTGAAACATTGTCCAGTATAGTGCCAGAAGATGAACCTCTCAGGTTGGAAGGCACTAAATATAGGATTGGTGAAGAGCTGCCTCTTCAGAGTAGATCCAACCTTAATGATGTAGAAAGAGTAAAGCTTTCAGAACCTTCATTTGTTGATGCTGCACATCTCAAGATGAGAAGAAATGGCTATAAACCTCCATTACTAATTGGAGCATAGAAGGTACCAAGTATGAATCTAAGAAAATTGGAAGTTGTTAAAAATGAAGTGGAATGCATAAAGTTCAATATACTAGGCATTAGTGAGCTGAATTGGGCTGGTTTTGGCAATTTTGAATCAACCATATGATCTATTATGCTGGGAATGACAAACTGAAGAGGAAAGGCATGGCATTCATCATCACAAAAAAATGTTTCACAATCCATCCTGAAGGACAGTACTGTCAGTGATAGCATAGTGTCCATATGCCTAAAAGGAAGACTAGTTAATACTGCTGTCACTCAAATTTACACACAAACCCCCAAAGGCAAAGATGTGGAAATTGAAGATTTTAACCAGCTTCTGCAGTCTGAAATTGACTGAACATGCAATCAAGTTGTGTTAATTATCACTGATGATTAGAATGCAAAAGTTGGAAACGAAGAAGAATCATTGGTAGTAGGAAAATATGGCCTTGGTGATAGAAATTAAAATGGAGATCGCATGATAGAACTTTGTAAGACCAATGACTTATTCATTTCAAATACCTTTTATTTCAACAACATAAATGGTGGTTAATACATGGACTTCAGCAGATGGAGTACACAGGAATCAGATCAACTATATCTGTGGCAAGAGGCAATGGAGAAGTTCAATATCTTCAGCCAAAACAAGGCCAGGAGCTGATTGTGGAACAGACCATCAACTGCTCATATGCAAGTTCAAGTTGAAGATGAAAACAACTAAAACAAGTCCATGAGAGCCAAAAGGTGACCTTGATTATATTCCTCCTGGACTTAGAGACCATCTGAAAAATAGATTTGATGCATTGAATACAAAAGACTGGAAATTAGAGGAATTGTGGGATGATGTCAAGAACATCATCTATGAAGAAAGCTTGTTGTTGTTGTTCTGTGCCATTGAGTTGGCCCCGATGAAGAAAGCTAAAGGTCATTAAAAAGACAGGAAAGGAAAAAAAAAAAAAGAGAGACCAAAATGGATGTCAGCAGAGACTCTGAAACTTACCCTGGAATGGAGAGTAGCTAAAGCAAATGGAAGAATTGACAAGATAAAAGAGCTGACTGAACAGAAGATTCAAAGAGCAGCTCAAGAAGACAAAATCAATGATTATAGTGAAATATGCAAAAACTTGGAGTTAGAAAACCAAAGGGGAAGAACACACTCACCATTTCTCAAGTTGAAAGAATTGAGGAAAAAATATAGCCTTGAATTGCAATACTGAAATATTCCATGAATAATATGTTGAATGATGGAGGAAACATAAAAAGGAGATGTGTGGAATACACAGAGTCACTATACCAAAAAGAATTGGTCGATGTTCATCCATTTCAGGAGCTGGCATATGATCAAGAATCAATGGTATTGAAGGAAGAGGTCAATGTTGCACTGAAAGAATTGGCAAAAAACAAGGCTCCAGGAATTGACAGATTACCCACTGAGATGTTTCAACAGACAGATGTCATGCTAGAGGCATTCACTTAGCTATGCCAAGAGATTTGGAAGACAGCTACCTGGCCAACTGACTAGAAGAACTCCATTCCAAAGAAAGGTGATCCCACAGAATGTGGAAATTATCAAACAATATCATTGAGGAGGATTATAAGATGGTGCCATAACTGTACCCACACGTCTGTTCCCTCTAGCATCTTAATGACCAAAAAACTAGTTGCAGCAGTTTGACGCAGGAATTCTGGGGCTGTCAACAACTCATTAAGTTACAGAAGGCCAGATTTAGTGGAGAAAGAGGGGGAAAATGCAGGGTAAACAGCCAGGAAAAATAAAAATAAATGAACCTGCCGGCTGGTGGGGGACACAGAGACAGAGAAGCAAAAAATTCTTACTGCTATCAGAGAAAGGAGCAGAGGAAAAAAGAAAAAAAGGGACACCAGGGAACCAACAGTGGCTTCACGAATTCGGACTACCCACCTTCTGATGGTAAACCTGGAAACTGAGCTGAGTAAGTGGACAATGCTTCTGAGAAAGAGAGCAGAAACTTCTGTAGCTCCGCAGCTGAGTTGAGAGTGGAAAGAGGGAAGGGAGGAAACTCACCACAGGTAGGCAGCCCTGGGATGAGCTCAGAGCACAAGCCTGGGATTCAGCTCTTCCATGACAGCTTTTTAGCACACAGTGGGCTAGAGTATGGAGTTCTTGTACCTTTCTGACCCAAGTGGAAAGAGCCCCCTACTCATTGTTTTTTTGTTTGTTTGTTTTGTTTTGTTTTGTTGCCAATTTTGAATCATGGGTCTGTGAGTGACAACAAAATGTCATCATTGGTAGCCATCCCAAGGCAACTCAGAACAAAACCGTGGAACCAGAAATGTGGAATGTGGGGAATTGCTACTGGAACTTTTTTTTTCTTTTCTTTGTTTCCCCTTCTCTCCTGCATCACCCAATAGAAGAACCAAGTTAAGCCACCACAACACCTGTTGATCCCAACTCTAAATCTTCTTCATGATGAACAGAGACCTGCATCCACATTCCCTACAGTGATTCCATCAACACAAAGGAAACTGCAGAGCAACCCGGCACACCTGAATTAATAACCAATAAAATAAAATACACCAGCTCCACCTTTGCAAATATATTTAAACATAAATTCAAGGTGAAACAAATAAATACATTACATTTAAAGACAACAACTTCAAAATGTCTAGGAAACAACAGGGAACATCAAATCAAACAAAAAACAACTGGAGAAGACAATAAAAATAAAACCACAGACTAAAAACTCATTAAACATGAAGGAAGAAGAGGCAATAGAACTATC
>NW_006921969.1:1362581-1363344 GCF_000298275.1 Orycteropus afer afer | reverse complement strand
ACTCTCCACTCAAGGGAAATTTTCAGTCTCTTCTGACATCCATTTTGGTCTTTTCTTTTTTTCTCATCTTTTTAATGACCTCTTGCTTTCTTCATTGATGATGTTTTTGAAGTCACCCCATAATTCTTCTGGTTTTCAGTCACTGGTGCTCAGTGCATCAAATCTCTTCTTTAGTTGGTCTTTAAATTCAGGAGGGATATATTCAATGTCATGTTTTGGCTCTTGTTGACTTGTTTTAATTGTCATCAACTTGAAGTTGAACCTGTATATGAGGAGTTGATGGTCTGTTCCACAATCAGCTCCTGGCCTTGTTTTGGCTGAAGACACTGAGCTTTTCCATTGCCTCTTGACACAGATGTAGTTAGTCTATTCCTGTGTACTCCATCTGATGAAGTCCATGTGTATAGCCATTGTTTTTGTTGTTGACAAAAGATATTTTCAATGACTAACTCGTTGGTCTTACAAAATTCTATCATGCAGTCTCCAGCCTTATTCCTGTCACCAAGGCCTAATTTTCCAACTACCAGTAATTCTTCTTTGTTTCCAACTTTTGCATTCCAGTCACCAGTGATAATTAACACATCTTGATTGCATGATAAGTCAGTTTCAGACTGCAGAAATTGATGAAAATCTTCAATTTCCCCATCTTTGACTTTGGTGGTTGGTGCGTAAATTTGAGTAATCATAGTATTAACTGGTCTTCCTTGTTGGCATATGGATGTTATCCTGTCACTGACAGCATTGTACTTCAGGACAGATCTTG
>NW_006921969.1:1356214-1362066 GCF_000298275.1 Orycteropus afer afer | reverse complement strand
AGCAAATTAAAATCAGGATACTTGACATCAACAACAAAATCAGAAATAGATGCTCAAAATAAGCTCATAAAACATTGTACACAAAGAAACAAGGGAGTCAATCTGCAGATGATACCAAAAACAAAGGAAATAAAGGTAATAAATGTCCTAGGTACAAAACTTCCAAATGGAGAGGAAGAAAGAACAATGTCCTTATAGAAGAGACTGTTCCAAAATTATAGAGACAAGAATTCACTTTAGAGTAACCATTCAGAAAATTCACAATCCCTCTCAGCAAAGCCAGAAAGAAGGAAAACATATGGGCTTAGGAACCACAAAACCAACAATAAAGAAGAAAGAGAGGAAACACATGATAACAAAATAAACTTGGCACAGAAAAGTTTTTGGACCACAGTAACCTCTAACAACACGACAAAAAACACAATAGAATGACAGCCATCAATACATACCTATTCCTCATGATACTCAATGTGAATGAACTAAATGCATCAGTCAAGAGAAAGAGAGTGTACATGGGAGATGCATGCAACAAAGATAAACTCTTTTGCACATACAGTACTGTGTTGTCAGTGAAGGCAAACATGGGTATATGAGTAGATAGATAGGTTGACAGACTGAACTATTAGGTATGTCTGTGCAGCGAGGAGTGTACCCAAGGCCGTATATAGGGTTGGCAGACAATGATCCCACAAGTGTATTTGTATGGTCTGTAAGAATTCCCAGGTGTATAGTAGAGCTCACAGTGGACCAGGTTGTAGTCACTTCTTAGTCACAGCCAGCTACCCAGAGGGAGTGAGTAGTTGAACCTGTGGGCTCAGGAGCATAGTTGAAGGGGACATCATGCTCAATTGGCATAACATACTACATAAAATACTGTTCTACCTCCTACTTTGGCGAGTAGCAACTGGGATCTTAGAAGCTTGCAAGCAGCCATCTAGATGCAATGATAGGTCTCTCCTCATCCACAGCAAAGAAGAATGAAGAAAAACAAAGATTCATGGAAACAATTAGTCCTATCAACTGGTACACCATGCGATCTGCAGCCTGTACAACTATGACACCAGAAAAACTAGATGGTGCTCAGTGACCACTGTCAACCATTTGGAGGGGGATCTGTCTGTAGGAGATCCTGGATATAGAGGGAGAACAATGTGGAACAAAATGCAAAGTCATTTGGATAAAAAGGAGGTGGGGAGACCAGGTTTGCTGGTCTGATAGAGCCTGGTGGAACCACAGAGACTATGGCCCCTAGCTGCCCTTGAGGTGTGGAATTCAACCCACACCTGTTCTTTCCAGCCAAACAAAAGACAGGGATATGAGTTGAACATTTACCTGTAGTAAATACAATCCTTGGAAAGAACAATCATGGGAGAAAGAAAGGCTGTTTCTACACAGGGAGACAGCTCTGGGGGCAGGATGGAGGGATGGACACAAAGAAGAGGTAACTATCAGGGGGAAGTGGGAGGGGAGCTGTTGCATTGGAGTAAATTGTAGTTAATGTCATGAGACAAAGTGTATGTGAACTGCTGTATGGAAAGTGAATTTGCTCTGTAAACTTTCATCCAAATCACAATTTAAAAAAGGAAGAGAAGGAGAGTGGCAGATTGGATAAGAAAAGAAGACCCATTGATATGGTGCCTACAAGAGACCCACCTTAGACACAAGATAAAAACAAATGAAAAGCAAAGGGGTTGGAAAAAAATAAGTCATTGGTAACCATAAAAGTGCAGGAGTGGCAATATTAATTTCTGATAAAATAGATTTCAAGATGGAAAACAGCATATGAGACAAAGAAGGACACTGTATGAAGCCGAAAAGATCAGTTGACCAAGAAGACATTACAACAATAAATATCTATGGACCCAATGAAACTGCTCCAAAATATGTGAAGCAACTATTAACTGAATTGAAAGGGAAAATACACAACTGTAGAATCATAGTAGGAGGCTTTAACACACCACTTTCAAGGAAGTAAACTCAACAAAGATACAGAAGAACTTAACAACACAATCAACCAACTTGATCTCATAGATATATACAGTTCACTCCACCCAATCAAAACACAATTCACATTCTTCTCCAGTGCACATGGATCATTCCCCAGAATAGATCATATGTTAGCATATAAAACAAGACTAAATAAATTTAAAAAAAAATTGGAAAAAAGCATTTTCTCAGACTACATGCAATAAAATTAGTAATTAATAATAGGAGTATCAAGGAAAAAACATCATATGTGGAAGTTGAATAAAACACTGGTCATAAACTACTGGGCAATAGGAGAAATAAAATGTGAAATAAAACAATTCCTAGAAATAAATGAGAATGAAAATAAATCTTACCAAAACCACTGAGACACAGTGAAAGCAATGCCCTGAGGTCAATTTATAGCAATAAATACATACATCAAAGAAGAAGAAAGAAACAAAATCAACACTCTAACTCAACAGTTCCAACAAATGGAAAAAGAGCAACAAAAGAAACTACAGTATCTAGAAGTAAGGAAATAATAAAGATCAGAGCAGAAGTAAATAAAACAGGAAAAAAAAAGAGAAAATCAACAAAACAAGAAGTTGGTTCTTCAGAAAGATTAACAAAATTTACAAACCATTGTCAAACCTAACCAAAAAAAAAGAAAACAGAGAAGATGCAAGTAACAAGAATAAAAAAATAAAAGGGCAACATCACAACAGAACCAACTGAAATAAAAAAGATATTGACAGATTATGAAGAACTGTACTCCAACAGATTTGAGAACCTGGAAGAGATGGACAAGTTTCTAGATACAGAAGACCTACTTAAACTATCACAGTTGGAGATAGAATAGTTGAACAGACCCATAACAAAGGAAAAAATTGAACAGGTCATAAAAATAAATAAATAATTCACACAAGAATAAGTCCTGGCCCTGATGGCTTTACTGGACAATTTTACCAAACATTCAGGGAAGAGTTGACACCTATACTACCCAAGCTATTCACCAGTGTCGAAAAAGATGGAATACTTCCAGGTTCATTTTATGAAGCAGCCAAAACCAGGGAAGGACACCATTAAAAAAGAAAACTACATACTAATATCTCTCATGAATATAGATGCAAGAATCTTCAACAAAATCCTAGCCAACAGAATCCAACAACATATCAAAAAAATAATACATCATGACCAAGTGGTATTCATAGCTGGTATGCAAGGGTGGTTCAGCATCAGAAGAACAATCAATGTAATCTACCACATAAACTGAACAAAAGAAAATAATCATATGATCATATCAATTGATGCAGAAAAGGCATTTGATAAAATACACCCATTCCTGTTCAGAATTCTCAGCAAAATAGGGATAGAAGGGAAATTCCTCAACATAATAAAGGTCATACATGTAAAGCCAACAGCAAACATTCTTAATGGAGAAAGACTCACAGCATTCCCCTTGTGAACAGAAACCAGACAGAGATGCCCTCTATCATCACTTCTGTTTAACACTGCAGGAAGTCCTAGCCATGGCACTAAGGCAAGAAAGAGAAATAAAAGACATCCAGATTGGTAAAGAGGAAATAAAACTATCTCTATTTGCGGATGATATGATCCTATGCATAGAAAACTCAAGAGACTCAGCAAAAAACCTACTGGAACTAATAGGTTCAATAAAATTGCAGGATGCAAGGTCAACATACAAAAATCAGTTGGATTCCTCTACATCAGCAAAGAGGTCTCTGAAAAAGAAATAAAGGAATCAATACCATTTACAATAGCTATGAAAAAGATAAAATATCTAGGAATAAATCTTACCAGAGACACAAAAGACCTATACAAAGAAAACTATAACGCACTGCTACAAGAACTACTAAGGATCTACATAAATGGAAGAACCTGCCTTGTTCATGGATAGGAAGACTGAATATTGTGAAAATGTCAATACTACCTAAAGCAGTCTACACATTTAAGGCAATCCTGATCCACATATCAACATTTTTTAAGGATGTGGAAAAACTAATTACTAACTTCATATGGAAAGGAAAGAGACCTCAAATAAGCAGAGCACAACTAAAGAAGAACAAAGTGGGAAGTCTCACACTCCCATATCTCAAAACCTACTGTATAGCCACAGTAGTCAAAACAGTGATATTGATGCAATATTAGAGAGATAGACCAGTGGAACAGAATCAAAACCCAGAAATAGACCCATCCATCTGTGGATAGCTGGTCTTTGACAAAGGACCGAAACCCATTAAATGGGAGAAGAGGTAACCTCTTTAACAAATGGTGCTGGCAAAATTGGATATCCACTTACAGAAAAATGAAATAAGACCCATATCTCACCCCACACACAAAAACAAACTCAATTTGGATCAAAGAATTAAATGTAACAAACAAAATTGTAAAGTTCATCAAAGATAAAATAGGGGTAAATCTAGGGGGCTTTAGTATTTTATGGCATAAATAGACTATCAAGCATAACCGAGAATGAAGGAGGTGGAAGAGAAGCTAGATGATTAGGACCTTATAAAAATTAAATTCTTTTGTGTATCGAAAGACTTCCCCAAATGGGTAAAAAGAGAATCTGCAGATTGGGAGAAAATATTTGCCTATGATATATCTGACAAAGGACTTACCTCAAAAATCTTTTGAAAACTTCAACACCTCAACGTCAAAAAGACAAACAATCCAATTCAAAAATGGGCAAGGAACATGAACAGACACTTCACTAAAGACTTTATGCTGGAGGCCAACAAACACATGAGGAATGGCTCATGATCATTAGCCATTAGAGAGATGAAAATCAAAACAATGATGAGATATCATCTCACCCCAGCAGTAATAGCAAAGTTTAACAGGATAGAAAATAACAAATGCTGACAAGGCTGCAGAGAGATTGGAATCCTCATACACTTCTGGTGGGACTGCAAAATGGTACAACCATTGTGGCAAATGGTATGGCATTTCCTTAAAGAACTGAAAAGAGAAATACCATTTGAACCAGCAATTCTATTACTAAGAATATATCTTTAAAAGGTGAGAGACAAGACATGAACAGACATGTGCACACCCATGTTCATCACAGCACAATGCACTATAGCAAAGAGATGGAAGCAACTAATTGCCCATCAACAGGTAAATGTGAATGGATAACCAAATTATGGTATATTCACACAATGGAATACTACACTACATTAAAAAACAATGAAGAATATGCAAATCATCACACAATGTGGATGAGCCTAGAGCACATTATGCTGAGTGAAATAAGTCAATCACAGAAGGAAAAATATTATTTGAGCCCATTACTGTAAAAAGTCAATGAAGGGTTTGCTTAGGTAAGGGAATTCATTTTGTAGGTTACCGGGGTGTGAGGGAAGAGGAGGGAAATTTTTAGACTAGTTGGGGACCTGCTTGAACAGTCTCTCTCAGAAAGATCAGCACAAGGCCAGTCCCCAAGAGGCAGAGGTTAAAGATGTCCCAAATGTCCAAACTACCGTACCACTCCATCATTTCAGACATTAACTCCTCCTCCTCCTCCCAGTAATTTCCCCAGTCTTAGGGTTCTGTATTTCACTGTAACACCTCACAGAACTCACAGACACCCAAGTGATCATCTCATGTAGTAGTGGTGGAAGCTGGTAGGCTGGTGAGTCCCAGGTCCGTGAGTAGGTCTGGAGGATCCTCCCAATTCTCGGGGTTTGATGAACCTTGATGAGCAGATCAGATGACAGCTGCTGTCCCAAATCCAGGGGTGAGACGAGGATGAGCCAAGACACAAAACTGGAGCAAGAGGAGGGCAAATCTTCCCAGGAGATTCGTAGGTATACCCTCAAGGAAGCTAAGGGTGGTGATTTGAATTATACCCTCCAGCAAGG
>NW_006921969.1:1354664-1355573 GCF_000298275.1 Orycteropus afer afer | reverse complement strand
CGCCAGCCTTCTGGTGAGCAGTCAAGTGCCTTAGCCACTATGCTACCAGAGCTCCCTGCACAGATACTAGTGATACAAAATAACCACAATCATTATAGAAGCCACAGAAGACAGACATGGAGCAGTCTCAAATAGACAGCCAGACACCTTGGGAGAGAGAACCACTGGATCTGCTGACTCAGGACCATGGTACTGGGGGACACCAGGCTCAAATGACACAACATAACACATAAAAATCTTGTTCCATAATCTATTTTGGTGAGTAGTGACTGGGGTGTTAAAAGCTTTTGAGAAGCCTTCTAAGATGCAGCTAATGGTCTCCTTTCATTGGAAGCAAAAAAGAGTGAAGAAAACCAAGGGCATTTGGAAACAATCAGCCCTAGAATATGATGGAACTTGAGAACAGAAGAACTAGATGGTGCCTGGCTACCAATGCCAACCACTCAGGAAGGGATCAAAAATAGAGATCCTGGATAGAGTGGGAGGAAAAAAGTGGAACAAAATTCAAAAACACAATAATGACCAGAATTACTGGTCAAATGGAGTCTGGTGGGACCCCCAAGACTATGGCCCTGGAATGCACTTTGGGCCTGGGATAAAACTCACTCCCAAC
This sequence comes from Orycteropus afer afer, assembly GCF_000298275.1. NCBI lineage: Eukaryota > Metazoa > Chordata > Mammalia > Tubulidentata > Orycteropodidae > Orycteropus > Orycteropus afer. Next base: position 1,354,960 of record NW_006921969.1, on the reverse strand, counting down.
GGCTGGCTTTCAGCCCAACAGTAATAAGAATTACATGCAGAACACCATCCCAGGGCGATGCACCCACCTACTTCACAGAGATATATCCCTGGAGCAATCAACCATGGGGCACCAGAAGGGCAACTTTCACCTGGAGGAAAAGCTGAACAGGAGTACCTAACTAAGAAGGGAACAGGGATGAGGGGCTCACTAGGAAGGGAGAGGAGGAGAGTTGGGGATGGTAATTGGGGATTGAAACCAAATGTACATGAACTGTTGAATATAAAACAAATTCTCCTCTGTAAATTTGCACCCAA
>NW_006921969.1:1334004-1354493 GCF_000298275.1 Orycteropus afer afer | reverse complement strand
GTGGAGCGAGGGATGTCAGAGGTGATGTCAGATGGATCTTGGTTGAAAGCAAGGAATACTAGAAAGATGTTTACTTGTGTTTTATTGACTATGCAAAGGCATTCGATTGTGTGGATCATAATAAATTATGGATAACATTGAGAAGAACAGGAATTCCAGAACACCTGATTGTACTCGTGAGAAAAAAAAAAAAAAAAAAAAATTCTGTCGGGTTAGGACATGATAAACCCCTGTATATCCTTCTAAATACTGTGTCACCACTTCCTTAAAGCCTTCCCTCTTCTCTCCAGGCTGAGTTGATTGTCCTTTTCTCTTTGTCTCTCTTAACACTTTTTTCATGGCATTGCAATTATTTCTCGCAATGGTTAAAGCATTCAGCTGCTAACCAGAAAGTTGGTAGTTCTAACCCATCAGGTGCTCCTCAGAAAAAAGATGAGGCAGTATGCTTATGTAACGATTTACAACCTTAGAAAACCTATGGAGCAGTTCTACTCTGTTCTTTATGGTCACTGAGTCAAAATCAGTTTATGGCAATGAGTATTTTTGTTTTTGTTTTTTTCCATTTTTAAGACTACAGACCCCATATGTCAGGCACAGTGTCGTCTGTCATTTTGCTCCTAATTATGGTGGTAGGCCCATGTTATGTGGTATTTGTTAACTGAAGATGTTTGTATAGAATTCTAATTCTCATGTCTCAAGGTATTAACCATCTTTTTTCAATATACTGTTAAAGCAGGATCAGTTTACCTGCAGCCTAGAGTAAGAATAAGTCTCATTCTTTGGCATATGAATTAATACTAAGTCGGAGTCGGATACAGGGTTGGCTGAGAGTCACAGATAGAAAGAAAGCAAAGGAAGCAGCTCTATTGTGCTATTTGAACTCTTTCATGCTCTCCCTTGTTTTTAAAATGACTATAAATGTCCTCACAGTTAGCTGATTTAATACAGAGCATCAGTTTTGAGTCTCTTAATGACTGCATTTAAGTTCATGAAAGCATACGCTTTTAATATCTGGGCAGTCAGTTTCATAACTGTGACATCAGGTGCTCTCTACTGACATTTAATCCTCTACTCTGGCTCTCATTCAACAATCTGTTGGATTGTTCCCATCTCATCTCCTATGTGGAGCTCCTAAGACTTCCTTAATTCAGAGCCATTATCAGTGATTTCAGCATCTTGCTCAACTTCTTTTCCATTTTCTCCATCTTGACATTGCTATAATTTTCCCATGGTGACTGTCTAAATGGACTTGCACTTTGTATAATGCACACCACACTGGTGAGGGGAACTGCCTGAGAACTTGCTTTTTATTTTTCAAGAGGTTTTTTTTTTTTTTTTTTTTTTTAAATAGTGTCTGTCAGGCAAGTGGAAAAAGCACAGTTGGCTCACATAATGTTTAAAATTAGAACACTTAGAAGTAGTTGGCCATCAGACAGTGGTGTAGACTCTAGAGTCAGACTGTCTGAGTATAAATACTGGGAACCATTTCCTTGTTCTGTGACCTTGAGCAACATACTTAACCTGTGTACCTTAGTCTTCATATCTATGAAATAGGGATAATAGAACTAGTATCATGACACTCATTACTTCTTTACTGGGTTTGATAATTAGTTGCAATGGCCATACAATACAGACAATGCTCACAATTACAGGGTTTGTTAGGGAACTAACAGGTTAAAATTCAGGTTCAGAAACACACAGGATACAATTCCTCACTCAAGACAGTTTCCCTTCTGGTATTCCCATAGGCACAACTCTCTTCAACCCTTGTCCTGTAGGCCTGGCCTGTGCCCTGTCAGGCAAGTGTTATAAAGCTCTTTTAGTTCTGCCAAGAGTTGTACCCCACTCCTCCAGCAAGCTTCCTGCCCAGAAGCACTCAGCTTTCTCAGCAAACCTTCCGCTCTGTTTTATGCCAGTTTCTTGATTCTGCTGCCATTGTCTCAGGGAACTTAAGTCCAAGGATGATGTGTTCAACTCTTTCTGCTCTGTCTTGATGGTAGTGATATCCCTCTTTTCTGCCTCATTTTAAGCCTAATGAAATGATAAAATTGATCAATCCCCACATTAGAGTTCCATACACCTTATTTCTGTGGTCCTATCCCCCAAAGGGTACCATGTACCTTATTTACATTACTGACAAGCTATCTGATCCCTTCGGTGGGCCACAAGCACCTCACATTTACATAATCCCACTTAGTCATCTGGTGAACACCACAAAGAACATGGCTAGAAGAGTCATACTAAGTATTTTACTGCACCAGATGAGGATTAAAGTTAGTGTTTAGAAAGTGCTAAGAGTAGATTCTGGCATGAAGTGAGACTGTATGCTAGCTCTTAAGCTAGGCTCTGGGCCAGACACCAGGATGAAAAAGGGAACAAGATGCCACGTCTACTGCCCTCCTAGAAATCACATTTTTGTGAGTATAAGCATTCAGCCAATGAACATTAATAAATATCTAATTTCATGTTATGATGATGACTAGGAAAGGAAAAAATATGAGGCTATGAAAGAGTGGTTGGGGAAGAATTATCTAAGAAAGTGACATTAAGTAAGCTAAAAGTTGAGAAGGAGTCAGCCATGGGGAAATCACAGAGGGAACAGCATGGATCAAGGCCTAGAGGTGGGGAAGTGCTTAGAGTATTACAGGATGTAGAAGAGGGCAGGGGAGCAGAAGCACGGTGAGGTAAAATGAGAGTGGTTCAGGGTCAAGTCGAAGACAATCGGACCATATCAGGCAGGGACTTTCAACCATGTTAAGGAAGTTATTTTTTTTTAATCTAATTTTGATGGGAAGCCATTAAAGAATTTAGTATCTGTTCATTTTGACATGAGCTTTGAATAAGGGGCCAGAAAAACAGAAATTAGAGAATATCTTTCTTAGTCTAGTAAGGAGACAGACATTAAAAAAAAAGTCACACAGGTAATTAATTTCCATTGAGGTAGGTGTTGTGTAGGAAAAGTGAAGGATATATGGCACATTTAACTTGGTCAGAGGGGTCATATTGACTTCCTTAAGGAATAAGTAGGAGAAAACTAGATAGAGAGATGTGAGAAGGGGCTGAGGCAGAAGATGGCGGTTTTCTCAAGAATCTTTAGGAAGGTTTCTATCCAAGTTCCTTTTGACAAAATTCTGTTGAGTACCAATTTATTCCCATCATTATCATTTCTTTGCACATCCTTTCCACCTCATTATTTCTGTGTGTGTGTGTGTGTGTGTGTGTGTGTGTGTGAGAGAGAGAGAGAGATTTGTTTTAAGTGTGTTTCCTGAGTAAAGCATGTAGTTGCAATTTTTTTACCATAATTTCAGAGTCTTCACTTTTAATAATGATACTTAATACTTTTATATAAATTATAATTACTCATAATTTTATAGTCTGTTATATTTTATGCTTTTTCATAGTTCCTGGGTCTTTCCCTTTCCCCTCTTATTTTTTATCATATAGAGTATTTTGCTTTTCTGTAGCTTGAAAGGTATGTAATCTATTTTTAATTATGATTGCAAAGCTTATTCTTATAAGACTTTTAAAAAAAAAAAATGAATGTCCTTTCTTGAGATTGCTTAGAGTCATTGTGTTTGTTCTGGAAAATATTTCTGTTTGCATGCGAATTCATTTGTTATTCCAGAGGTCTACCACTTTTTAAAATAACTATGTCCTCTCCCCTTTGGTAGGTTTTGGTTTTGGTTCACTCCTATTTGCCTTAGTCTATTTTGTTCTATCTGCTGATGAATCTTGTTGCCAGAAAAGATGAAAGAGAAAAAAATAGGCACTAACATTTATTGACTGTCAGCAGTATAACAGATACTTGCATAGGTGACTTCATTTAATCTTTGTGACAATCTTATGTCATTATTGTCATTTTCTAGTTGAGGGAATTGAAATAAATAATGTTTATTTTAACTTATCCAGTAAGAAGTAGAATCAGAACTTTAACCCAAGTTAGTTCACCCAGCAAACATTTAATGAATACTTACTCATAGATACCATTTTATTCCTTAAGATACATGAGTGAATAAAACAAAGGCCCCTGCCCCCAAGGAACTGACTTTCTAGTGACTGGAGACACAATTAAAAATTATTTTTAGTAAGTAAATTATATAGTAGGCCAAAGGAATTAAGTATTATTTACAAAATAAATTATAGCAGAGTAAAGAGTATCCAGAGATAGAATTCAAAGTGAGAAGCCAGGGCAGGCTTCCTTGAACAGTGATAGACTCTAATGGTAACTTTTTTTATACACTGCCTTAGTTACCTAGTACTGCTGTAACACAAATATCACAAGTGAGTGATCTAAAAGAAAAATAATACGTATATTTTTTCACAGTTCTAGAGGCTAAAAGTCCAAATCACGTTCTTGACCATGTTGCTGGTTCCTTCATTGTCAGTACCCCAGTTGTTGGTTCCTTGGAATGAGACAGTTGTTATGTCATGTTACGTCTTCCCCTAGTGTGTGTGTGTTTCTGGGTTGTTTTCGTTACCTGTTGCTGCTCTGACAGAGATATACCACAAATGGGATGGCTTGAACAAACAGGAGTTTATTCTCTGACAGTTCATGAGGTTAGAAGTCTGAATTCAAAGTGCTGGGCTCTGGGGGCTGTATGACATCCCCTCAACCTTGGGCTTCAGCTCTTCCTCTTGCTCCCGGCCCACTGGAGCTAGAGGATCTCTTTACTCAGGCAGCTACTGGCTGCTGAGGCTAACAAGCCCAAGGGCGACAAATAAAATGTCACAGTCCTGATGTAACCAAACCACATGGCCGACCATTAATTCAAGTCCATTTAAAGTCCCAAGGTCAGCAGAGCATGGCAGGCTGCTGAACAACAACACTACATGCAGGGTTCAAGTGTGCCAGAATCTAGACACCACTCCCAAAGCTGTTTCTTATATACAGGAAGCAGACCACATCCCTAAAGCAGCTACTCAGCTGCTTGTGGTAGGTCCCAACATGGAGTTGATTGCCAGTCTCATCATGCAGAATAACTACCACCAGCTGCCCAGCCACTCAACCAGGCCCAGCCAAGTTGACCCACAAACATAACCACCACAATCCCACCCCTTGTCAACTTGGCACCTATACAGATATTCAGTGGGTGGTATCTGTACAGATCACCTCTACTGGGTGACTCCAGTCCCCTAGTTCCTGAGTGGCAACCTCACCCCCTTGGCCTGCTGAGCTCCATTCCTCTCCCTCTTGGATATGGCAGCCCTACCCCCTCACTCTTGGGCATTGGCTTGACTCTTCCCACTAGGTCACATGAATGAGCAGCCCCACACTCCAGAACCAAGTTGGTGAAGGCCTGGCTCTTTGAAACCTATGGGCCTGTGGTGGTTCCACCCCAAAGGCCATGATCCTACCCTTGAGGCTGAGGTAGCTCTGCTTCCTGTTTCCTTGGTCTCTCTGCTTCTGTCAATTAATGCCCGAGGGCAACCCACTCCACCGGAAATCTTCCTGCCCAGAGGACACTTAGCTTTCTTGCTCTGTGGGCCGGCCAACCTGGTACTCCATTTCATGCCAGTCTCTTCTATCAATTAATGCCTGAAGGCAACCCACTCTACCAGGAAGCTGCCTACCCAGTGGCACCTTGCTTTCTCCTCCATTGGCTGGTAAAGCTGTTGCTGTTTAACGCTGGTCTCTCATGCTGGTCTCTGCCAGTATCTCTCTGCCAATCTCTTGGCTCTGCTCCTGCCCTCTCTCATGTCACATGATGGGGTCTCTCTGCTGGTGTCTTGGGTCCAGGACACACTACACTCCTGTTTCCACATTTTAGGTATCTGTCACAGCAGCAGCCCACTCTCTCAGTACCATATTCTGTTTTGGTTACCTAGTACCGGTCTGACAAGAATATACGACAAATGGAATGGTTTGAAGAAACAGAAGTTAATTCTCTTACAGTTTGGAGGCTTTAAGCCCGAGTTCAAAGTGCCAGGCTCTAGGGGTTGGGTGAAAGCCCCTCAGCCTTGGGCTTCAGCTTTGCCTCTTGCTCCTAGCCCACTGGAGCTAGAGTTTTCTTCACTTAGACAGCTGCTGGCTGCTGAAGCTGCCAAGTCCAAGGTTGACAAATAAAATGACCCAGTCCCGATGTTACCAAACCATATGGCAGGCCATTAATTCAAGTCCATTGGAAGTCCCAAGGTCGGCAGACCATGGCAGGCTGCTGAACAGTGACATGGCTAAACACAGGGTTCAAGCATGCTGAAAGGCAGAGACCATTCCCCGAGGCTTCTCCTTATATACAGGAAGCAGACCACATCCCTAAGGCAGCTACACAGCTGCTCACAGTAGATTCCATCATGGACTTGATTACCAGTTTTGTCATGGGGAACACTACATCCAGCTCCCCAGCCACTCAACCAGGCCCAGCCAAGTTGACACACAAACTTAACTACTACATGGGTCTATTCTGATCTTTTTATAACTCAGAAGTGATTAGATTTAGGATCTACCCTATACTGGTATGACCTCGTTAACATAAGAAAAACCCTATTTCCAAACAGGATCACATCCACAGGTACAAGAGTCAGGAATTCAACATGTGTTTTGGTGGGAAGGGAGACATAATTCAATCCATAGCATTTCTCATACTTACTTATAAATCACAATGCATTATTTTGTAAAAAATAAAATTTACTTCATGGTGGCAAAGTGCCTAAGGCATTTGACTGCTAACCAGAAGGCTAGTGGTTCAAACCCACCAGCCACTCCTCGGAAGGAAGATTGGACAATCTACTTCTATAGAGATACTGCTTCAGAGACCAAAGGTGAGGTTGCTGTGAGTCAGAAACAACTTGACAGCAGTGAGTTTTTTTTTCGTTGTTGTTGTTGTTTTGGTTTATTGTGATTTGAGTGAAAATTTACAGAGCAAATGCATTTTCCATAGAGCAGTTCATACACATTTTGTTTCATGACATTGACAGCAATCCCCACAATATAACAGTTCTCTTCCTCCTGCCTCCCTATAGTTATCTCTTCCCTGTGTCCTTCTTTCCTGTGCATTCCTGCCTTCTGTCTCCCTGTACAAATACTGCCCTTCTGTTCTCCGTGATTGATTGTTTTAAGGAGTATATCTACCTGGTGTAAATGTTAGCCCTATTTGCCTGTCTGTCGTTTGACTGGAAGCCATGGAAGTGAGTTCAATTCCAGACCTGATGGGTAACCAAGGGTCATAGTCTTGGGGGTTTCACTAATCTCTAACAGACCAGTAAACTTGGTCTTTTTTATGTAAATCATGATACATTATTTTTGAATCAGCCCTTCTTCTAAAAAGATGAGGGAGGGTCTATGTGACACAATGGTTAAGCACTCAGTTGTTAACTGAAAGGTTGCCAGGCTAAACCCACCCAGTGGCTCCATGGGAGAACTACCTGGCATCTGCTCCTATAAAAATTACAGGTTAGAAAATGTGGGGCAATTCTGCCCTGTCACATGTGCTCGTTAGGAGCCAAAGATTGACTAAATGGCATCAAAAAAAAAAAAAGCATGCCTTTCTGAGTTTCCTGTTGCCTTGAATGTACATCCTCCTGTCAGACCGAAAGCATTTTTTTCTTTTTTAATTCACTTTAGTATTTTCACAAGCCTCGCTCTGAACTCCATCTTCCTTTCTGGTATTTTTACAAATCATTTCCTCTCTCATTATATTCATTATCTTCGCTGTGGTGTTTTTACACTATATAAATATTCTTTAATATTTTTTACAATGGATGTGCTTTTGAAGAATTTCATATAAGTGGAATTTTTGTGAGTAACATCAAACTTTGAATGAAAACATCATACTTAAATAGTTCCATTACATTTCCTTTTATAATTTGTTCTATGCATTTTGTGTTAATTTAATATTTTTAGTTTTCAGGCTGTTTAATGTATGATGAGCCAGGTAGCAATGTGGCAGAGCCTACATGAAGTAAATTACTGCATTTCTTAGTAAGCCAAGTATATATAATAAGAAAGAAAGAAACACAACAGTGGGAAATAAACTTCCATTTATGATGCTTAAAGCATGATTAACCTTTTATTTCTCAAGTGGCAATGCATTATGAGCTCATTGATCAGAAATGTGTTGTACTATTTATAGGGAGATGCTATCTAGACCACAAGGCAGTTAATTTAAGAGTTTTAATTTTAAGCTGAAAATGCATTCCATTATGTAAGAAAATTATTGTTCAGAAGTTTCCCTGTCAAGATTTAAATTCAGTAACTGAAGGGCAGGGTAATGTTGCTGGGATACCAGCAACACAAATTATAAATGCAAGTAACTCTTAGGAATTATAATCCATTTTTTTACCCATATCTTTGGGTGTTACATTTCATTTATTTCAAGAGAATTTTTTTTCTTATGACCATTAATAATACATACTTGATAGTGTGAATTTGCATTTTACATAATGTATTTTTTATAAATGATAAGTTAGCATATCTTCGTATTTTTTTAGTATAATGTGGTTGGTATCTTTGGGTCTTTTCTAGGTATGTGATTTGGCCTTTAGCCTGAAGAAAATGCTGATCCGACACAAGATGACTCATAATCCCAATCGTCCGTTGGCAGAATGCCAGTTTTGCCATAAGAAGTTTACAAGGAATGACTACCTCAAAGTGCACATGGACAATATCCATGGTGAAGCTGACAGCTAATCGTAGCTGCAAAGTTATTAAACCATCCAAAAGGGCCCCTGATATGAATCCCAGATTTCTCTAACCTGATCAACATAGCATAAATATCCAAAAGGAGTTCAAGTGGTCTCAGACGTCTTACTTACCTACCTTTAGAATCCATAGGTATATGTGCAAAAAAAAAAAACCCTACTTTTAGTAAGCAATGGTACAAATGGAGAGAGGAAAGAAAAAACACCTTTATATCCCTGCAAAAATATTACATGTTCCATCTTATGAAAGGCACAGCTTTCTTTCATATCCATTTCAAGCAAAGGCCATCTCCCGGTAATGAAATTTATTAACATATGCCTCCATTGTGTTGTTGTTAGGTGCTGTCCAGTCAGTTCTGACTCATGCTCACCCTATGTACAACAGAGCAAAACTTTGCCCAGTTATGTGTCATCCTCACAATCAATGCTATGCTTAAGCCCATCATTGTAGCCGTTGTGTTAATCCATCTTGTTAAGGGTCCTCCCCTTTTTCACTAACCCTCTACTTTACCAAGCATGTTATCATTCTCCAGGGACTGGCCCCTCTGACATGACCAAAGTACTGGAGATGAAGTCTGGCTATTCTCGCTTCTAAGGAGCATTCCAGCTACACTTCTGGGACAAATTTGTTTGTTCTTTTGGCAATCCATGTTATTTTCAGTATTCTTCACCCACAACATAATTCAAATTCATCAACTTTTGTTTAGACTTCCTTGTTTGTTACCTAGCTTTCCTATACATACGAGGCTATTAAAAATAACATGGCTTGAGTCAAGTGCACCTTAGCCTTCAAAGTGACATCTTTCCTCATTAACCCTTTAAAGAGGTCTTTAGCCTCCATTACGCCTTTTTATTTTGTTATTGTCCTAAGGTAGTGTGTGTATGTGTTTTGCTTATTTTGGCTGGTTATTGCTAATCTAGCCAGAAAGAAATCATGATATCTAAATGTCCCATTGCATATAAAGGTAAGAGCAAGAGTTTTCAAAGTCTCAAGCATGGCAGTAAGGTAGATTTGCTATTTCATGAAGAAGCATACTAAAAGTTTATCTTATTTAATACCACCATATAATAGGTCAGGTTAAAATAAAGGGATATTTGAGAACTAAAGTATCTATCTTATTTTAGAGAACTCTCAGGAAACATTACTTTCTCTCATCATTCAGGTGTATACTCATGCTCTTAGAATATTTTTATAAGATCGACACAAAAATACCATATCATTTAATTATTTATCATGCTACCTTTCCTGAGTTTTTACTGATTATATTAGAAATTAACAATATGCAGATGTTTACTAAAAATATAAACATAATAGGTTCTCAGTATTTGCTGGCTGAAAAAGTGGCAGAGCAATAGTTTATTAGTTATGACAAATCTAGCCTTTCCCCTCTCATTCTATAAAAATACATAGAACATGTTAGTGCTTATATAATGGCATCCTCAGAGCATTAACATTCAGTTTTGCAAAAGTAATTTTCCAGAACCTTGACAGTACGTCATTTTGAAACACTTTTCAATTGCCCTTAATCACCTTTTATAGTTAGGAATCCAAAATTTCAATAAATAAATAAGCCTGGCAATTGCAATGATTGAAATTGTCACTGATGCTTAAGAAAAATTGAAGCAGGAAGTATAATTTCTCCCTTTAGTTTACATTTCTGTAAAATAGTTGACAGAAACATCCAATGAACAGATGGTTTGGGGAGAAAATATGATAAAATATAGTAGTGATGTCAAATTAACTTTTAAGAATCAAAAAAAAAAAGTAAAAAGAAAGAAAAGAAAATTAAAAGGAAGCCTACATTATGAAGTCCTCTAAGTAGAGCCCATTAAAGAAAGAAGAAATATAATTTTACAGAAGTTATTTGGTCCTAATAAGAGAAAAGGTTATCGGAAAACACAGATCTATGACTTCAGGAAACTTGTTTTAGAAATATATTCATGCCCAGTTCCAGTGTTAAAAAGAAGCACAAGGAATCCATTTAGACATTTAAACTCTGTGCAAATACTGAGTTTGAAACTCACTAGAGATAACTTTAAAAAATATAAATCCAAGAATTATAATTTAGAAGACTTCTAAGTATGTTTATATGTGGCGTTTCACATCTGAAATTATAGACTGTTTTATAAATATAGTTTTTGATCTTGTTTCTCACTATATCATTTGTTTCAACACTGTATTTTTAGATTCAACATGTTTTCAATTTAATATGACAGTGTGCTTAATATCATTTGAATATAAAAGGACAGCTGTAAAATTTGGTAGTGTGTATTATTTAAACACATTCTGCTCATTCCTTTGGATGCTATCTTTACTATATGAGATGCTTCGTATCTTTATTGTGTGATGAATGTGAAACTTCAAAGGAGGCCGTACACCAATATTGTGCAGTCTCAAAGAGTTGCAATTCACAGGGTTGTTGGGATAGTTGTCCTTGATAAAGTACATTGTCACTGTGCTATGGATTAAACTGATGAGAAATTGGTCCTGGGCCTTATCCTGCTGAAGGTATATGGACAAAGAAAATGTTAGAAAATTGTGTGGAAGGACCTCTGTTACACCATCCTCTGTTTGAAGAACTGAAACAAAAGCAAGTAAACTAAGTCCAAGCATATGTGTGTGCTGTAAGTCTTTACCCAGAAGAAGATGACTATTATAAATTACTCCAGATTTATAAACAGTTGTATGTTACAACTTCTAAATCACTTAGAAATAACAAAAAGATGAGAATTGATATATTTTTAGATGTGATAAATAGAATATTAATAGTCATTAAAGAAAAGTCTTACAGGCAACTGGAGTACAGGTACCCACTTTGTAGGGTCCTTCTCTTTACTGCTATGAAAGATCTTGACACAGATGCTTTCTTGGTAAAAAGCCCATCTCCCAAGTGCCCTGGTGGCACAGTGTTTAATCACTCGGCTGCTAACTGAAAGTTCAGTGGTTTGGACGTATCTGCTGATCCTAGGGAGAAAGATGTGGCGGTCTTGTTCTGTAGATTTAAAGTCTTGGAAACTCTATGGAACAGTTCTTCTCTCTCCTATGGGATCACTGTGAGTCAGAATCACTTTGATAATTAGTTTTTTATCTTTGTATATTAACATTCAAAGTATTTGCATATTAATATTTCTTATTTCACAGTTATTGACTTACAGTTTCACTTTTTATTGCTATACAGATATGTTTATTAATTGGTTAAGCATAATCACCAGTTGCAGCATAAAAGTGTTTTTCAGTGATTCATTCATAATTACTTTTAAGAAACATATTTCCTATAACCTGTGTGGAGTGAGATGTTTGTATGTGTGTGTGTCTCCAGGTGTATGTGTCTGCGGGGGGTCACTTTCATGTCATGTGTATACATACAAATGCATTGCTTTGCTCAGAGTTCTACAAACCCATTGCAGACAGCTCATTGAATGAGTATGAACAAGGATTATAGATGATCTCACAGCTTTTAGCATCAGATTTATCTTATATGCTGCTCCCTCTCCCAAACATGGGACACAAAGAGGGAGGGAGAATAGGAAGGAGTGAGACTCAAACTAAACTCACTGCCGTCCAGTCATTTTGACTCATAGCAACCGCTCCTTGGGTTTCCAAGGCAGTATCTCTACAGAAGTAGATTGCACAATCTTCCTTCTGAGGAGTGTCTGGTGGGTTTTGAACCACCAGTCTTCTGATTATCAGTCAAATGCCTTAGGCACTATGACACCAAAACTTTTTTTTTTTTTTTCCTTCACATATCTAATCATGACTTGTGGAAACTTATCTGGCAATTGTGAATATATGGAAGTGCAATAGTTAGGAAGAAATGTGCTTCTTAAAAACTCAGTTTTTAATCATTGATATTGAGGTTTATTTCCATGTTTGCAAATGTAGCATAACTCCTAAGCATTTTTACTTTATTATAAATCATTACAACAGTTAGTGTTAGCATTTTATTTTACTATATAATGGCAGTTCTATAGTAAAATGCAAATGAATGTTTCAATACTGTATTTATGAACCAAAACCAAACTCACTGCCATAGAGTTGATTCCAACTTATAGCAACTCCCATTGGGTTTCCAAGGCTGTAAATCTTTACAGAACAGGCTGGTGGGTTTGAACCACTGACCTTCTAGTTAGTAGCCAAATGCCTTACCCAGTACACCACCAGCATTTCTTGTATTTATGAAAGAAGGAAATATAATTGCTATTACTCTCAGGCCTCATGCTTTGGTACTCTGTACATAAGCATTTTTAGATGTGAATAAATATCTCCAAAATTGAGCCAGGTTGGTCTCAGAGTAGTAAGAGAAAACACTTCCTCATCTCTCACCTTGTTATTGGTAATACATAAAACTACATGTGAAAAGGAGCATCACTAAGAGCCAGTGAAATCTGATTTAAGGTAGCATTTCTCAACCAAATATTTGTGATATTCACAAACATAATTTAAGGATAATAAAAAGTATGGCTAATGTCTTAGGCATTTCTCTCTTTAAAATGGTGTTTCAACTTTTTTATTGCCCTAATCTTGTGAAGGGTTCCTTGATTTAAAATAATAATAATAATTCACCATCAATGTGCATGTACAAATAGCTGCTTTAGAAATGATGCATTGATTTAATTTTGATTTCCCAGAATCACCTGAGGCACTAATTCTTTGGAGCTTATTCTCACAGCCTTGGCTACATTGGGCTTAAACTGTGTTATCCTCCCAGGTTTTTAATTTGTTGTGTGATAGAATAAAAAATATTACTAACTCTAAAGCCTTCAGTCTGGACCATTTCAAAATATTCTGAAGTCACCTAGGCCCTTAAAATAGTAGAGAATGCAAAAGTTTTTCTAAAGTGGTGCTGCTTATCTGTGTTCAAGTTTATTTTAATGCTTTTTGTTTGGTTTGGTTTGGTTTATGTTTAACACAATACTGTAAAACAAATATTTCCATCTGAGGAGTGGCTGGTGGGTTTGAACCACCAGCCTTCTGGTTAGCAGTCAAGTGCTTTAGGCACTATGCTACCAGAGCTCCTAGTTATGAAATAGTCTACCTAAATTTTAGATAACATATTTAACATCCTAGTCCTGCAAATATTTAGGCAGTTAATTCAGGTGTTAGTTTTTATTCCTTGGTCTCATTCTACCTGACAATATTAAATGGCAGAGGAAACTAATCTGAAATTTTAAGTAATGTTGATAATTTATATGTGAAAATTGAAAATGGGCATAGGACCACTGAAGCTTGATCATCCTAAAAGAGTTCATATAACATATCACTGTTTCTGTCAAGAAACTTTGTAGACTTACTAAGAATTAATTACACGTAGAAAGTACAAATCAATATCTATTTGCTCCTTAAAAAAAATTATGTGAATGATATATAATTAATTAATATATTATTGAATTCTTTTCAAAAATGAAAATAATTCCAGCTCACCGTGGATGCTTCAGAATCCCAGTACTTTATTTATTTGGTTTTGTCTGTTGGAGACCCTCTAATAATACTCTCTTCCTTAAAGCCAGCTTTGTCTGAAACTTTTTGCTTAATATTTGACTGGCCTAGCTTCTTTTTCATTCTTCTACAGAAAACTTTTCTCTGTTTATATGAAACTTCTAGGTGTGTTTCTTATAAAACAACCTTAGTAAGACTTCACTTTTTATCCTGTCTGACAAATCCTGAGTGCTTTTCAGTCATTGAATGACTGAATGAATTTGTTCTATTTTTCCACAAGTTCATCTAATCTCTGTTTGGAGGGCTGATTGGGCTTGTATTGGAGTCTGTGCTCAGAGTGAAATATGCTGCTTTATACCTAACATGAAATTTATCATTGACAATGTATAACTCCGATAAAAGCCTCACACTGCAGACATAATCCAAGAATCTCCACTGTATCATTCTACCCAACCTAAGGTAGCTGCTGATGCACAACTTAAAGCAAAAGGCATTCCTTAATTAGTAAGTATCTCAGGAGCTTTGGTACCATGGGCAATGCTTGTTCATGTTATGATCTGCTGAAATCTAAATGCATAAGCCACCATTATTGGAATTTAGTTGTTGAAACAATGAATCTTCCAGTCATTCTTTAATATTTTGAAGAGAAACCCATTGAAAAGGAAGTGCATTGACCTCCAACTTTTTAAGTTTTCTTTGCTAAACTGTTAGAACTGGAGAGCTGAAATTTCCATTGATGAACAATAAAAGGTCTGAAATCAACTTTTATGAATTGAAAGCAAATTATTATGCTAAATAGAAAGGTAAAGAATATATAAGTGGGATGATAACACATTTAGTTTTGATTCTAACACATTTACTTTTAATTCTAGCATTTATTTAAACTGACAGACTGATGAATCTTTTTGTGAAATAGAGCCAAGGGAACTAAAAATAAATAAGAATTCTGAAGAGTTAAACTTTGTGGCAGTTACCTAATGATTACTTTTGACCATGACTTGCCTAGGTTTATTATAGAAACATAAGAAAACCTTTCTAACCAAGTTCACCACATAACTAAGGTAACTTAGTTTGCAGCTCATCCTCCATCTGACAAATAGAGATCACAACTTTCTCCAGTAAATGAAGTAAAATAAAGCAGTGTCAAGTGCAGCACTCTTAAGTGTCACCTTCAGTGTTTTCTGCCTCTTCTCACATGGAAATCATCTCTTGTGTCATTTCAGCTGCTGCATAACTTTGGTATGATCTTTAGTCTCACCATCAGCTTGGGGTTTCAGAATGGTAAATTAGTATTCCTACAGCTAAACTATTCAATAATATTCATTAAAACTTATGTTGTATCTTTTCTGCTCTGACAATAAAATAGGAAATTTTGGCAGACAGATTTAGTTAATTAAGATATTGTCAGGCTAGGTATGTGATTTGAGTCATTGGCTTTATATTGAGTAAATCTGTTCCAGAGTTTTCTAAGCTACAGATCTCACTCATAATCATGCTAACTCAATAATGAGCATGTAGCTTATTGCCCATCAATGAGATCTTGAGAAAGACGATGGGGTGGCTTACACAGAGTCACTAGGGTTAAAGAAACAATTGAAAATGTATGTCCTATGGAAGGAGCTTTGGTGGTGTAGTGGATAAGGCATTTGGTAACCAAACTGTCAGTGGTTGAAACTCACCAGTCACTCTGAAGAAAAATGTTTCCGTAAAGATTTACAGCTTTGGAAACCCAATAAGGGTTGCTATGAGTCAGAATAGACTCAGTGGTAGTGAGTTTGGTTTGGTTTATGGAAAGACATGAGTATTATTGCAGATCAGACAGACTATAAAAGTGAAGCAATAATGAGAAATACCCTCATTATATCTAAAAAGGGAGCCTGTTATGCTAAACCAAAACAAAACCAAACTCACTAGAAATTATAAAAATCATAAATCCTAAAGACAAGACTTTCTTTTCCTTTGGATATGTTAGTGTTCCTCGAAAACACTAGTTTTCCATATTCTGATTAGACTTGCTATCATTAGAGGTTCCAGGAGCAGTGAATTTGTTTTCTTAATTACTCATTTGGGTCTCACACTTTGCAAATTAGATATATAAGTGGAATTGGTCAGGGCATGCCTTTCTTGGTGACAAAGATGTGGTTATCTAACAGGATGCTTCATAAATTAACATATCTTTTACAAAGAGAAATACTAGATGATTTGTAAACTCTCATATGGATATGGATGGTAAACATTGAGGCACACTCTAATTAAAATGTTCTTATTTCTGTGAAGTGTTTTAAGAAGGAATTTACTGGATTAGAGCATCTGACACTAAACTGCTCTTTGTAGACTGTTGTAGACTGTTGCATTAGTGACTGAATGAATCAGGGCTCCTGGCATCCATGTCCTTGTTAGATCCCTTCCCACACTGACTCTGGTTTGGACTGTGATTTACTTTGTTCAGTGGGAATTCAACAAACATGATCATGTAGATATCATGACTCTCCCTCTTGGAATATTGCCATTTCCACCAAGTTAGTATCTTTTCAAGATAAGAGACTACATGGAGAGTCCTAGCCATTTTAACTAAGCCAGTTCCTAGCCAATCTAACTAGTGCAGCTGTATGAGTAAGCATGTTGTTGTTATTTGCCATCAAGTCAGACCCGACCCATAGCGACCTCTCCTTGGGCTTTCGAGGCAGTATCACTATAGAAGTAGATTGCCCAACCTTCCTTCCGAGGAGTGGCTGGTGGGTTTGAACTGCCAACCTTCTGGTTAGCAGTCAAGTGTCTTAAGCACTATGCTACGAGGGCTCCCATGAGTAAGCATAGGGAAGACCAATTAAAGAACCTCTCAGCCAACCTACAGAATAGTAAAACATATTAAGTTGTTGTTTTATACTCCTATGCTTTGGAGTAGATCATTACAACGTAATAGAGAACAAACACAAAGATTAGTAATAGTAAAAGAGAGGGGTTTCTACTTTTAGGAAAATCTACAATATTGATATTGGCTTTGGGACCAGGCCACAGACATAGACTGGAAAAATCCCGAGTAGAGGCTGAAGGAATGACAAATTTTAATGTATGCTCAAATGAAAAGGTGGTGAGAAAAGTTTTTAAGAAATAGTGACTTATGTTTGCTTATCACGAACCAATTTGCAAAACTATTTTGTAGTAAAATGAGAGATAAATATATATATAATGAACCTGTCAATCTAGCTAAGGAACGGTCCATGCAGAATGGTAAATGTGCCAATTGTAGTTTATAAGTAGTGTGGGATTGAAGTAGGACCAAACGGGGGTCTCTGCCTGGTGCACAATCAGGCCAAAATAGTTTATACACCAAATGATTAAACGGAGAGAAATTTATTTATTGCAAAGCAGCAGTGCAAGGAGACGGGACCAGTACCCAAATCTGATCCCTGAATGGAGGTCGGGATACAGTTTCATAAGCTTCAGGAGAGGGGGATTATACATATTCATAAAAACTTCAAGAATTTGGGCGTGAATTAACTGAAGATTAGCTGAGGCTTCCTTTGCCTCAGTTTAAAGGGACAGTCGATTTTTAATGCAGTGTGCTTGCACACTAGATGACTCACATCTGCTTCCTGTCATCAGCTGATTGAGGTTGGGATAGAGGGGAGAATGTCAGTTCCCAGCAACTTTGTTCCCATTTGTCTCACTGTGGGCTAAATTTGATTTTCAAGTTGTTTCCTGAAACACATTAACATACCTATCACCTGTTTCTAGGGGGATTACATGGAAAGGATGTGTGAAATGACCTTTGTTCTATTCAATTCTTAAGGAACTGAGTTATGTTTACTTATCTGCCTCCAACTGAGATAACAGACAGGATGCAGATAGGACGTGGACTGAGCTTTGATTCATGAGGTATCCTGTCGCCTATCTGTCTTAACTAGGGTGGAGGTGATAGTTGAGCGTTCATTCTATTCAGTTCTTAAGGATTTGAGTTACCATATTTATTTATCTGCCTCCAACCAAGGATGCAGACTGAACTTTGATTCCACTCACCTTCGGGATCAGGTATGGGAAGAGAAAGATAAACTAAAGAAGGAAAGTTAGTTTGCAGACAAATTAGAAGAACTATGAGTTGTTCAAAACTTTCTGGGTTGAAGAATGTAGAATGATTTTACATGTCTAATTTATCCAACCAAAGATTCTCAAAGTAAGAAATAGCCTCAAGAAAAAAATCAAACCAAGTATGGTGCTGTAAAAGCCTTTACTAAGACTGCAGAAAGACTCCCAGTTCAGTTAGACAAAAGTTTCTGCAAATATTAAAGGTGCTGTCCTATGACATCCTGACATCCCATCCAAAGTAGAGAAGTCCCTGTCTTAAAAACAATTATGACATTTAGGACATGGAATTATCCCCCATTATATCATGGAATATCTAAAAAGCATCAGTTTAGACTAAAAGGAACATGAGTCTGTTCAAAATGAAAAAAACATCTGGGCCCCAATATTCTATGGAAAGGAAGAAAGCTGGAAAAACTATCCAGTTATTCCAAACTATTCAAATAAGGTTGTTCCTTAATGGAAATAAAGGACCTCTGTAAGGGTAGAACTAATGAGAACAATGGATTAGGGAAACACATCTATGGAAAGGAATCGAGGAACATTTGCTGACCATGTAATGTGAGCTCTGACAACATGTGCCCAGGTGGATTTCAGAATTTCTAGGACTTGTTATGTGCCTCCTATTCCTCTATGATTCATCTATAAATAGAGACAGTTTTATTTCATTATAGGACTATTCCAATTCATAGCAATCCTACAGGACAGAGTGTAACTGTCCCATAGGGTTTCCAATGCTGTAAATCTTTATGGAAGCAGAAATCCTCATCTTTTCTCCTGAGGAGCAGCTGGTAGGTTCAAACCACCGACCTTTTCATTAGCAGCCAAATGCTTTAACCACTGCACCACTAGAGCTACTCTGCCACAAGTTAGGTGGCTTAAAACAACAAAATTTATTCTTTCACAGTTCTGGAAGCTAGAAGTCTGAAATCAAGATGTCATCAGGGCCATGCTCTCTCTGAAGTCTCCAGTGAAAAATCCTTTCTTCCCTTTCCCCTTGTTTCTTTTTTGGTGGTTCCCAGCAATGCTTGGTTTTCCTTGGTTTACAGCTTGCATCACTCCAATTTCTGCCTCTGCTTTCTCATGGCCTTCAGCTCTGTTTCTTCTATTCTTATAAAGACACTAGTCCTATTAGAGTGGCTGGTGGGTTTGAACCGCCAGCCTTCTGGTTAGCAGTCATATGCCTCAGACACTACGCCACCAGAGCTCCCTGGCATTAGGGCCCAACCTAATTCACAATGACCTCATCTTAAAGTGATTACATTTGCAAAGACCCTATTCCAAGATAAGATCACATTCATAGGTACTTGGGGTTAACAATTCAACATTTCATTTTGGAGGTCACATTTCAGCCCGTAACAGCTGCTTTCAGACATGACTGAAAACTCTAGGTGTACTAATGAAGCCCATTCCAGGGAACCTCAAGACTCCTTCTCAAGAGGGAACTGTGAAAGGACACCCCCCACCCCCCACTGGCCTGACTGAATCTTCTTAAAACTGCCCTACATTATGAAACTCTTCCTACTTAATCCTCTTCCTCTCCCCCTGGTCTTTGATAAATGTCAGACCTGGATTTTAGTCTGAAGGCAATCCCTATTTTCTTCCTTCTCCAACTCCTTTCCCTTTATTTTCACAGCCATATCCCCTAATAAATCTATTGCTTGTATAATCTCATCTTGGAGACTTATTCTTGTAGAACCCAAACTAATACAGGTCCCAAGGACAGATTATGGTAGATTGTTATATTAATGATCCCAAATAACATGCCTCATTATCCACTTCCTTGTATAGTCCTCCACTGTATCAGTCAGGATTCTCCAGAGAAAAGGACATCCTATTTGGTAATGCATATACTCAACTGGACTAAACTCTGATGATATGTCATCTACATGTGCATGTGAGTGTGTGTGCATGCAGAAAGCATTATATAGAAACATCCTGAGAGTTTTAAATAACTCTAACCATTTCTTAGGTTCTTGGCCCTGTAAAAATTATAATGAACTCAAAACAAATTTCACTTACTGTATTTCAGAGAACCAAGGATTTTAAAGTATTTTTAAAAACAACTCACATAATCCAGCCTTAAGAGATTGGCCCAAACTATTTTTAATGTCGCTTTTTTGTCCCATATGACAGATTTTACAGCTTGTGAAAACTGGGGTAAGAAGAAATTACCTTGCAAAATTTAAAAGACGTTTGTAACTACTATTCACCAAGAAAATTCCACTTAACAAAAGTTAAACTTTGTAACTTAATACAACATTTATATTGGGGAGCTCTGGTAGCATAGTGCCTAACGCACTTGACTACTATCTAGAAGGCTGGTGGTTCA